>NC_138509.1:2922576-3387564 GCF_964252035.2 Podarcis erhardii | reverse complement strand
ACATTGAAGTTCTGCCCATTAGGAAAGGAGCTTGTCTGTCCTCCAAAAAAGGCATCCCACCTTGGCTGCAACCTGAGCTAACAGGAAATTAAATGGAACTATGTTGTCTTCTACTGGGACGCGGGTGGCGCTGTGGGTAAAACCTCAGTGCCTAGGACTTGCTGATCGGAAAGTCGGCAGTTCGAATCCCCACGACGGAGTGAGCTCCTGTCGTTCGGTCCCAGCTCCTGCCCACCTAGCAGTTCCAAAGCACCCCTAAGTGCAAGTAGATAAATAGGGACCGCTTGCCGGCGGGAAGCCAGCCCCCAGCCAACCACCCCTGCCCCCCCAGGAAAGAAGCCAGCCCCCAGCCAACCACCCCTGCCCCCCCAGGAAAGAAGCCAGCCCCCACCCAAACACCCCTGCCCCCCCAGGAAAGAAGCCAGCCCCCACCCAAACACCCCTGCCCCCCCAGCAAAGAAGAGAGCCCCCACCCAACAACTCCGCACCCATCCATGCCCCCCCAGGAAAGAAGGCAGCCCCCACCCAAACACCCCTGAACCCCAGGAAAGAAGCCAGCCCCCACCCAAACACCCCTGCCCCCCTCCAGGAAAGAAGCCAGCCCCCACCCAAACACCCCTGCCCCCCTCCAGGAAAGAAGCCAGCCCCCACCCAAACAACCCTGCCCCCCTCCAGGAAAGAAGCCAGCCCCCACCCAAACACCCCTGCCCCCCAGGAAAGAAGCCAGCCCCCACCCAAACACCCCTGCCCCCCAGGAAAGAAGCCAGCCCCCACCCAAACACCCCTGCCCCCCTCCAGGAAAGAAGCCCTCCCCACCCAAACAACCCTGCCCCCCTCCAGGAAAGAAGCCAGCCCCCACCCAAACACCCCTGCCCCCCCCAGCAAAGAAGAGAGCCCCCACCCAACAACACTGCACCCATCCCTGCCCCCCAGGAAAGAAGCCAGCCCCCACCCAAACACCCCGGCCCCCCAGCAAAGAAGAGAGCCCCCACCCAAATACCCCTGCCCCCCTAGGAAAGAAGCCAGCCCCCACCCATCCAGTTGCCTTTTAAATGAAAAGCCTTCTATTTTCTATATTTATTCTTCATGCTGCTTGAAGCCGACTTCATATCCTGCTAGCCTTGACTGGGCTTCTTTTTACATCCAAAGACTTGTTGGTTGAAAGGTAAAGAAACTTGATTTCGCCCCTGACATTCTTTCATTTGTCTTAATTTTCCCTTGGCTTTTCTAGTCATCAGGTGTTTTTATCTTGATTCTCTTCATCTCGGTATCTTTATATCTTCATCTTGGTATTTTTATGTTTTCAGTTTAAATTTTGCTTTTGGGGGCTTTCTCAAAGTCTACCATCTGTCCACAATGTATTCTCCCTGTTTTATTAGGATTAATTATTTGATGGTCTTCTATTTTCTTTCAGTTTCCTTTAATTTAAAATGTTTTGCCTCTCCTAACACTTTTTCCAGAATTACTGAAAGAAGATATCTATCTATCTATCTATCTATCTATCTATCTATCTATCTATCTACAAGCAATATTTAAAATTGTCAGCTATGAAAGTGAAAATTCGCTGTATCTTTTTAAAATTGTAAATAATATTTTTCCATGCCGTACAATTCCTTTGTTTACTTTTAAAAAAATATATATTAACTTTAGTTTTGAAAAGAAATCTAACCTAAGCTGGTTTGAGTTTCCACTTCTTCCCCCAGCCTCCCTCTCCTAATCCCTCTGCCCATTAGCTCCTCCAGCCAGCTCTGACCAGTGAGAGGTTTAAACCAGTACTGTAGCCAGGGACAGTCTCACTCACTAGAATCTGGCTCGCTCCTTCCACCACCTATTGCTCAGTAGGACACATAAAAAAGTCCCTTGGCGCATTAATACAGTGGATACAAATGTGTTTGTTTTCAACATGGGATCACTGCGCATGGGTGAGAAATTAGTACCGGCCCAACTCCCTAACAACAGGGTTGCTGGGATGCCAACTTGAATAAAATATAGGGTGGGGGGCAGTAAGCCCCACCCTACATAATCAATCACATGACATAGCACGCACACCCCAATTTGAATGGCAATACCCATCAACCTTTGGGGGGAGTTCCAGCCCCCTCAAATATTGGGGGGGGGGGCTTAAGAGGAGTTAGCTCCTAAACTGGGGTATATACCATTCCTGGATCAATGTCTTTGCTTGCTTGGCTATGTGTAGCACCTGCTGTGCCTTTGAATGGCATTTTGCCCATGTATCACACTGATGGGAGCATTAAAGATTTGGGTAGACACTGCAGTCTGAGTTTGAATTTTTCATTGAGTGGGAGTCAGGAAACTCTCCTCCACTGTGTGCTTTTGTGAAGGTTCTCCTGACCCTCCCATGGCCAGTTTTTGGGATGATCTATGCTCTTCCCTTTCCCTATAACAAGATGTTCTGGTTCCTCCAATAATTTCTAGCCAGTTGTAATTGAAAGTGGCATCATGAACAAACATATCCTAGGTTATCCAACCCCCATAAAACATGAATGTGCTACACAAATGTATGTAGGTTTTTGAATGACACTCTTTACTACTGGTTTGAAGCAGGGGTGCCAACTTGAATAAAATATTGGGGGGCCATGTAAGTCCCGCCCCTCATAATTGACAAGGCATGGCGAACACATACCATTTGAATAGCAATGTCCATGACCTTTAGAGGAGCAGCCCCCTCAAATATTTTGTAGGCAAAAGGACCTCAGCCCCTAGGAGTTGGCTCTGAAAGTTTGGAGTATCCTATGGTAATTTGTGAGGGACGCGGGTGGCGCTGTGGGTTAAGCCACAGAGCCTAGGACTTGCCGATCAGAAGGTCGGCAGTTTGAATCCCCGCGACGGGGTGAGTTCCCGTTGCTCAGTCCCTGCTCCTGCCAACCTAGCAGTTCCAAAGCACATCAAAGTGCAAGTAGATAAATAGGTACCGCTCTGGCGGGAAGGTAAACAGCGTTTCCGTGCGCTACTCTGGTTCGCCAGAAGCAGCTTAGTCATGCTGGCCACATGACCCAGAAGCTGTACACCGGCTCCCTCGGCCAGTAAAGAGAGATGAGCGCCACAACCCCAGAGTTGGTCACGACTGGACCTAATGGTCAGGGGTCCCTTTACCTTTACCTTTATGGTAATTTGTGGACTTGTGGAAGGAAATGTAAAATAATTATATGAACTATGAGCATCTAGTGAAATCTGATGGTGCAATTTTGATTCTCCTAGTTTCTACCTGTTACCCTTTTGAAATCATTCAGATCTTCTGAATGAAAAGCTGTATGTATCAAAAGTTGTTTTTGCTTTAAAAGCTGCAACTGACCGTTTTCTGCTTTTATTTTAGACAAATTATGAATGTAACCCTTGTTTTGTAGGTGGCAACAGATGTTATTTATGAAACAGTTTCTTTTTTGGGCTTCCCAGTGCTTTTCTTCACTTAGGAACAGATGGAGTTTGATTTTCAAAATTACTATAATCTCGGAACAAAATGTCATTTTTATCCCGCAAGGCAATGACACAAGCAATGAAGACCCCATGTCATCTGGATCCTGAGGTGCAAGAATATTGCTTCTGTATAGGAGATTTTAACATGGTCATGGTTTAGGCTGTTGTCAGAGCCAGAATTTTTCTATACCTGTATAAAATGCATGCAGGTATGGCACAATTTAGCATTGTTTCCTGATAAACAGGTTTTTTTCTAGCAGGCTTGCTAAGGAACGAGTTTCTCAAATGTGTATCAGAGGAAGAACACAAGTTTTGCACCCCAAAGTCTCCTGGAGAGGAAAAGGGGAAACCTGGACATTCCAGAATCAAATCAGAAACCAGGGCAGCTTCTGTAATTCGGGGACTGTCCCTGGAAAATAGGGACACTTGGAGGGTATGCTGCTACCATTCTGCCACAAGGATTATTGTGGGCATGTTTAGCAGAAGAGAACACTATGAAAAAGAGAAACAACCCCGGCTGCTAACTGTACAAAACCACTGTCAAGAAAGTGTGGGGATAATGTTGGCCGCTATCTCCCCTTTTGTTGTGATATGCCCTTTGCGAAGTTAGGAACACTGAAGTCAGTTGGCTTTGCTTTGGAGCAGACCTGGGCTGCCTGTCTTCTTGAATGAGACTACGAAGCAGGTAGCGTTTGCACCGTCAAGCCCAGGCCTGAGTCCACACAGGAGCAAGTCTAAAACTGCAACACCAGAAGGATCTGGTTATGACTCAGACTACAGAGGCTTCTGAAGTTCATTGTTCATTCAGAATGCAGATTTGTGCAGTCCATAATGCTCAGCTGCGTTATGCAATGTCACTTCCCCATTCAATTATACAGCCTGACCAGGCTGCTTGGCAGACTAACGTGCAAAAGTTATTTTCAATGAAACTCATAAGAAAACTCTTGCTGATCACAGTTGTTGCAGGAACGCCCCCCCCCCAATCGTTCGGTTTGTACAAACACGACACACACACAACATACGTGACGTTTCTGTTATAAGTTCATAGTAAATCAACCATACATCAGATTTACACCGGTCCACTTTTATTTTACTCCATGAAGGAAGGACTATCAAAGGGGGGTGGTTTGATACAGGACGGCCATAATCCCTTAACCACACCAGCACATACACAGGAGCCCCACCCAGACAGAAGACCATCAAGGTCACAAAGGACTTGCATATGGGAGTGGATTCAACATGGACTGGAACAAAGGACAATGATCAGATCTTCCCTCTGGGGGCAGGAAACTGCCAGCTCCCCTTTGCCTCCTGGAAGTGACTCATGGGGAGGGGGAAAGGAGGAACCAGCCAGGTGACAAGACACTCAGGTTACCTCCACAACTCCTCCCTCAACCCCTTTTTTGTGATGTGTCAATGATGTAGTTGTGATGTAGTTCTAGGGGTGTAGTTTGGGGGATTAGTAACTAATAAAAGTTTTCTTTGGTTCTGGGCTTCCATTTTGTTTCACGTGGTGGCAGGTGGGAGTCCTGTCGCGACAGTCTTCAATAAAGACCAAGCCTACTGGCTGCTATTTTGCTCTGGTATTCCTGGCTGGTGTCCTTGTTTTTTTGCCCAAGGGAGCCCTCGGATTTCTCCGTTAACACAGTAAAACTGCATAACCTGCAAAGCCAACTGATTTGTAGGTGTTTCCGCAGTTCTAGAGTGGTGAGGATGACTTCAAATCTGCAAAACCAGTTTGGCACATTCTTCACCTTTTAAACTGGGGGGAGTGGAGTTCCCTTTTACTCTTAACAATTGGACAATCAGCATAAGTTTGTTTGCAAATGATTTTGACTATACAAATAGCAGACTGGGAAAGTGCTTTTTTAAAAAGGCACTTTCAGAAAAATACAATCTGAACCTCTACTCCCCTCAAAACATTTCCTTTGTATCATTTATTAAATCTCAGCATGGCTTTTTGGAGGTAGCTTCTTATTTTCTGACTTAGAACAAGGAAAAGCTGCACCTGAAGTAATCTGCCCTGAGTTAGAGACCACCAATTGAAACCAAAGATTTTCTGCTGTCCTGTTGTGAAAGCTGATGAAAATAGTGTGAGTAGTAACCTTTTCAATGTAAATAGAATGTGCCTTCTAGCGGCAGCTCTGGATTACCTTTTCCATTCCTCTTTATGTCCCTTTGATTCCCTGCAGAGACAAAGATATAATCTTTACATTCTCTATTTAGATGGAAGGTGGTGCTGGATGCAACTCCAGGTTCCTAAATAAAACTAAACCAGCACTTTTGAGGGATGATGAAAACTCCTGGCCTGCGAAGACACTCTGGAAGATGGGTTTGCCTGACGACCAAACCTCACAGTAGGATTCAGTACTGTTAGATGAATAATCTCTGAAGTATATCATTTAATCACACACACACAAAAGTGCATCCAGATTTGCAAATATTTGCATGGACTATATTAAAGCTCCCAGTATTGTGGGGGGAGGTTCAAGGGAAAATAACAACAAAGGCAAAATGTTATTTGGTATAGTCAAATGTAAAGCAACAGTATTTGATTTTCAAAACTGCAGTGGTTTTCCCAACTCAAAAATAACTTTGCATGTCAACACAATATGACGCATATCGCCTCGTTAACCATTTGTATGTTAGCATGAGATTTAATTTTATCTACTCCTGTAATTTTTTAATATTTATTGTAACCAGCTTCTGTTTATATGATGTTATTCCACTGTATGTCGGTGTTGCACCATAAACAGTGTCTGAACTGTATAAAAAAAATTAAAATTTATGAACCAAACATTATGGTTTCAAGAAACTGAATCTTTAGCTATTCATTACCTGTGACAACCTTTGCAGAAGATTTTTGCCATATAGTAACCATGAATGTTTCATCTCAGTGCAACTACAGGTGAAACTCGGAAAAATTAGAATATCGTTGAGAAGTTCATTTATTTCAGTAACTCAACTTAAAAGGTGAAACTAATATATGAGATAGACTCATGACATGCAAAGCGAGATATGTCAAGCCTTTATTTGTTTTAATTGTGATGATCATGGCGTACAGCTGATGAAAATCCCAAATAAAAAATCTCAGAAAATTAGATTGAAATCAGCAAAACAAGGACTGCAAATAGAGCAATATTGGACCTCTGAGAAGTAGAAGCATACATATGTACTCAGTACTTGGTTTGGGGCCCTTTTGCATCAATTACTGCTTCAATGCGGCGTGGCATGGATGCTATCAGCCTGTGGCACTGCTGAGGTGTTATGGAAGAGTGTAGCCGTCTACCAGATTTTGGAGCACTTCATGCTTCCTTCCGCAGACAAGCTTTATGGGGATGCTGACTTCATTTTCCAGTAGGACTTTGGCACCTGTCCACACTGCCAAAAGTACCAAAACCTAGTTCAGTGCCCATGGGATTACTGTGCTTGATTGGCCAGCAGACTCGCCTGACCTGAACCCCATAGAGAATCTATGGGGCATTGCCAACAGAAAGATGAGAGACATGAGACCGAGCAATGCAGAAGAGCTGAAGGCTGCTATTGAAGCATCCTGGTCTTCCGTAACACCTGCATGGTTTTCATCAGCTGTACGGCATGGACATCACAATTATAACAAATAAAGGCTTGACATATCTCGCTTTGCATGTCATGAGTCTATCTCATATATTAGTTTCACCTTTTAAGTTGAATTACTGAAATAAAAGAACTATGGATGGAAGCTCACAACATTATACATGGCAGAAAGTGAGGAGGAATTAAAGAACCTTTTAATGAGGGTGAAAGAGGAGAGCGCAAAATATGGTCTGAAGCTCAACATCAAAAAAACGAAGATCATGGCCACTGGAACCATCACCTCCTGGCAAATAGAAGGGGAAGAAATGGAGGCAGTGAGAGATTTCACTTTCTTGGGCTCCATGATCACTGCAGATGGTGAGAGCAGTCACGAAATTAAAAGACGCCTGCTCCTTGAGAGAAAGGGGATGGCAAACCTAGACAGCATCTTAAAAAGCAGAGACATCACCTTGCCAACAAAGGTCCGTATAGTTAAAGCTATGGTTTTCCCAGTAGTGATGTATGAAAATGAGAGCTGGACCATCAAGAAGGCTGATCGCCGAAGAATTGATGCTTTTGAATTATGGTGCTGGAGGAGACTCTGGAGAGTCCCATGAACTGCAAGAAGATCAAACCTCTCCATTCTTAAGAAAACCAGCCCTGAGTGCTCACTGGAAGGACAGATCATGAAGCTGAGACTCCAGTACTTTGCCCACCTCATGAGAAGAGAAGACTCCCTGGAAAAGACCCTGATGTTGGGAAAGATGGAGGGCACAAGGAGAAGGGGACGACAGAGGACGAGATGGCTGGACAGTCTTCTCTAAGCTACAAACATGAGTCTGACCAAACTGCGGGAGGCAGTGGAAGACAGGAATGCCTGGCGTGCTCTGGTCCAGGGGGTCACGAAGAGGCGGACACGACTAAAAGACTAAACAACAACACTGAAATAAATGAACTTTTCCACGATATTCTAATTTTCCGAGTTTCACCTGTATACCTCAGTGAAGATCATATAGCCATCAGTTAAATATCATTGGGTGATGCATAACTTCATTCCTATTAGCTTGCAACCAGAAAATCCATGAAGTTAGTTAAAATGCTATCTTATATCTGCTTATATCTGACTTTAATGTGAGTTTTGTTTGTTATGCAGGGAGGGGGTCACCAATTTTGGCATTTTCCCATTATTTCTCCCTTCTCCTCCCAGCTTAAGGAGGCCTTGGATACAGCAGTAATTCTTCTTATCTCTCACAGTGTAACTATAGGATTGCTCCGTCCATTTAACTAAAGTTTTAAAAATAATGTTTTGACAAATTCATTGATTTTGGGGGGTGCTTTCCGATGAGAGTTTATTGCTGAATCGGTTCTGCTCACGGGCAAAACTATTTTTGTAGATTCTACGCATCATCATCAAAATGTCAGCCCATGTGTCCTTTACATTTTCATGTGAAATATATCCCTTTTCAACAGCAGAGTTAATAGGAGAAGTAGTCCTCGAAATAAGCGCGGAACTTCAGGGAGAAAGAAGAGCGGCAGCGTCTGGCGGAGCAGTGCTTCGGCCGGGCGGAGAGCCGAGGCGCGCGGCTGCGGAGGAACACTCCGCCCCCTCCGCAGGTGGGCGGGGCAAGGGCGGGCAAGCGAGCCGGAAGCGGAAGTGGTGTGGCGGCCGCGCTTTCTGCTGCGCGTGCGCCCGCCCGCCCGGCCTCCCGCCTTTCTCGTTCTCTCCGCCCGCGGCGCCATCAGGTAACAGCCCCGCAGCGAGCGCTGGTAGAGGGGCCGGGCGGGGGGGGGAGCGGGGCGGCTTCCCCGGGAAATGGCCCGGGATAGTGCAGCGGGCCCCACTGCCCGGGGCGCGCAGCGGGGCGGGCGGAAGTCCGCTCCCGAGGCAGCCGTTAGGCGCGCGCGGCTGACAGCTCCTTCCGGCTTCGCTGAGACGGAGGCGGAGGAGGCGGCGCGCGGATTCCTAGACCGGCCTGCCGCTCTAGGACGCGCGGCCGGCTCCCTCTCCAGTTTCCGCCGCTGAGGGAGCCGCGAGGCAGCGGCCGCGTCGCGGGAGGAAGGTGAGGGGCGGCGGGGGGAGCGGGGTTGGGAGGCCTCGGCCTGCCCCGCAGGGAGGAGAGAGGAAACGCGGCATGTTCGTGGGTTCATTTGTTTGCATTTGATTCATTTGTGGCCTTCGCTCCCTGTTGCTTCTCTGTGTGGGATTTGCATGCCGAGTCTTCGCCCTTCGATCTCTGGAGGGTTCGCAGCATGAAATGAGAACACAAGGACACGCGGCGGGGCGAAAGCAAAGCCGTAACCCACAGGGACATGGACGGAGCCGGGGAGCAGGATCGGGGTTTTCTGCCGGGCCCCTCAGGGTGCCCAGTGGAGGGAGCACGGTCCCCGAGGCCTCTGGAGAGGAGGCAGGGACCGCCTCCCCGGGAGGGTTTGAACCCTGGCCTCTCCCAGGCCTCAAGTCAAACACTCTGGCCAGCATTATTCATATTATTTATTACATTCCTATACCACCTTTTGTCTGAGAATCACAGGGCTGTTTACCATATAAAAAAAAACACAAAGATACAAACAAAACCGTGACCCAACCACACACACAGGGTTTTAAAGAAGAAGAAGAGAAGAAGTAGAGTTTGGATTTGATATCCCGCCTTTCACCCCCTTTAAGGAGTCTCAAAGCGGCTAACCATCTCCTTTCCCTTCCTCCCCCACAACAAACACTCTGTGAGGTGAGTGGGGCTGAGAGACTTCAGAGAAGTGTGACTGGCCCAAGGTCACCCAGCAGCTGCAGGTGGAGGAGCCGAGACGCAAACCCGGTTCACCAGATTACGAGACTACCGCTCTTAACCACTACACCACACTGGTCATAGCTTGTTTAATTAGCCAAAGGAGAGAAGGAGAATTAGTCTGGGGGAAAGAGGAATGTTTTTGCCTGGCACCTACAGCACACTGGCTCTGATTTTGGGGCTTGGATTGCCACCTCCTGTTTTTCTGGTGTTGCCTATGTTCTATCAGCAGCAGCCTAAGCACAAAAGCACAGAGAAAGTTCAAGGTGGTGAAGCTTTTCTTTTTTTTCCCTTTGGCATGGAGTTGAGCGGCAAGTAAAACATTTCTTCCTGCTGAACTCTTCTGAGTGTTATGGTCCTGTTTAAAATAAGGGGCATGGCCTGTTTTTAAATCTTGACAACAGTGAATCCTTGCAGCTTGCCATAGTCCTGCCTTGATATTTGTTTTTATTTACCACCTACAGCACATTCCTCCTGTGAAGATGTGTGTGTATACTGCATAAGAGCTGCTTGATTTGTGTGGTGCCTGGGTTTCAAAGGTATGTGTGAGTGGTTGGTCACGGGGGCCAGATTTGGAACAAATGTGAACTTTTAATGCCCTTTTTAAAGAAGTGGTTAAAATTAGGTAGAGTGACTGCTTTTTGTCAGTCCTAGGCAGGGCAAGAGTTTGATTTCTAAAAGAAAAGAGAGTTGTCAGTAAACACTTCAGCTGCTTAATGTCTGTAAGTTAGGCCAGTGTTTCCCAACCTTGGGCCTCCAGCTGTTTTTGGACTACAACTACCATCAATCTTAGCTAGCAAGACCAGTGGTCAGGGATGATGGGAATTGTAGTCCGAAAACAGCTGGAGGCCCAAGGTTGGGAAACACTGAGTTAGGCAGCTGTTGGAGACACCAGGAGCAGGGGCCAGTTAAGAAAGAAAGAAAAAATGGGACTCATAGATGGGCTCCAGCTAGCTGGCCAGTCAACTCTCAAGCTTCAGAATTATTCCTTATCCTAAATGTGGTGAGGGTAGTTACTTAGTAGTGTGGGAAATATAGTTTATGCATGTTTAGAAATACTGTCACCTTGATTTCTTCATCTGATCAGATTGAAGGCCTGATGTTGGGAAAGAGGTTCTGGGTCAGATTAAGCCTTCATATGCACCACAATGGTTGAAAAGCTAGAGTGTTTGGTTTGCATCTAAGAGATATGAGCTCATGTCTGTTTTCAGACATGATTCTACAGTGTTGCATTGGGCAAGTGGCTTTTTCTCAGTTTTCTGTTTATACCAACCTATCTTACAGGGCTTTTGTTGGGAAAACAGACTATGAATAACAACCCTTGCTACTATCCCAGAAGCTAGAGGATGCTCTCCTCTTTGCCGCCACTGCATTATGACATCATCAACCATATATAGGAGCTGCTGCTTGCCTTCTTTGAAACATAGCTTCATCTTCCAGCATTCTGAAAGCATTAGGAGATAGATCAGGAATTTCTGGTTTGTGGTGGTACAAGTGGGAAGCTTATAATGATTATGTACTATAAGTAAACATGAATTCATGGTGCTTGAATGTTTTGACAAGAGGAGGCACAGGCTCACTTCTTATATCATTCCAAGTTATATGCCTCTATCCTACTGAGGCAGACCAGTCTTTGCCCCCCCCCCAAGTTTCTCCATTTGGCCCCCTAGACCTCTTTGGGCATACTTTCCAGCTGTACACCTGACATCATACAGGCAAAGCCCCTTTGCTCAGCTTCCAGAGCACCCAACAGCCAGCTGCTTGTCAGGAACACCTGACAAGCGGCTGTGCAAAACAGGATTAAATTTATTAGCTGGTGCAAAGGAAGGGTGATCCTGCTTGGCCCAGGTATGTAAGAGAGCTCCCTGCAGAAAGCCTGCTTCGTTTGGCTGTGCCTTCAAAGCAGAGATGTGATACATATGTGCCCTGAAATGTAAGAGGTTGCACCCTATATGTGCAAGGTAGGTGCAGTGACTGTTCACAACACCACTTGATAATGCATTCTTCGTTGATTTGCTATGCTAAGGTAGTAGCAGTTTTACAGTCTTATCAGCACAGTCTATTTCTTTGGGGCTTAATCAGGCTCAAGAATTTATCCAAGTTACCTCCCAGAACTCGAGTAAATCTAAATTTCCAAAGCAAGGAATAATTGCTACCAACAGTTATTACTGTTGTGAATGGTCACTGTACACACTTGCATATTGCATTTTGCATCTCATGCTCGTCTTGTGCTAATGTTAACATTGGGTGATAAGCAGCTACGACTTGCTGCTTGTGCAACTGACTTATTGCACAGTTTAGATTTCCTTGTCTGCCCAAAAATATTTTACAAAGGATCAAGGGACTCTCCGGAGCAGATGGTATCACAGGGGACTTTGAAGGACGGCAGGTGAAGGGGACATTCTGTTGCATCCACCTGGGTATTATTGGATGTTGCCTATTCTCCCCCCCCCCCCCCATGCATCTGTTTCAGTCAACTGACACACTAAAGGCTTCAGCTGATTAATTCCTGATTGCTAGTCTGCTGTTAGAGAAACCAGGAAAAGGCCCGAAAAAAAAGTAGACAGATATAGGCTTTTGCTGACTTAAAGCACATTTCATGAGCTACATAAAGGCCTAATTGAATGATTGTTTGATGCATCTCAAACAGTTGGCTGTTCAAGACCTTTATGTAGTTGAAGAAGTGGGTGTTTAATTCCACCAAAGTTTATGCCATGATAAGGTGCCACAAAACCTGGGGTTGGGGTTGCAGGTATCATTGTGCTGGCTTCTGCTGGTGCTACAATTTAGTTGAATGCAGCCCTTTGTTTTGTTGGGGAAATTTTAATCTTCATAGCACCTGGAATTTGGTTTCCTTAGTATCTGATAAGCAGGGAAGATAAAAGTAAATATGTTGTAGGTGTTAATAATTCAGTCCATAAAAATAATGAAAAATATTCCTGAATGATACTAAACATTATTATTCTATATGAGATGAATGTGGGATGACTCCTTGAACTAGATCTGTGATGGCTAACCAAGAAGAGTCCAAGAAGTAAATTCTAATTTGTGAAAAGTACCATGTAAGCATAAAATTGAGTGCATATGCAGTAGCTACTTCCTCCCAATGACTTGCTGTACATTTGTTTCAAATATGCTGAACCAGGGGACAAGTAGAGTATAAATCTAATGCATTCATAGCTGGACCACTACGTGTCTCCAAGTGTTCCACAAACATCCCTTTTCCAAACCCAAAATACTATGTAAAGGAGGAAGTAGTCTTCCAACAATGTGATGTTTTCCTATACCATCAAAAGTCCCAAGTGACTGAACCTGTAAATTTGTTTTAATTCTATATTGAAATTCTTAATGAACTATTTCTGTTGGAAATGTTGGTGCCTTTGTAGGTTCAACAGATAAGGAAACAGACAGGCAACTGGAGAACACCTTGAGATACATAAAGCTACATTCTTTTATGGATGAAATGGTTTACATTTGTCAGAATCTGATTACTCTTTTTGTGACTTATTTAATTTTAACACTAAGGCATTACATAATGAACCATTTAGTGCATTTTAGTTTTTTAAAAATCCATCACAAGTCACTGAATTATTACGTAGTGTCTGGTAATGCAAGCTGCTCATTGCAAGTTGCTTGCCACCTATTTAAAAACCACTAGATGTGAAGCATGGCTGATTACTCTTTTGTTTTATTTGTTCTAATACAGTAGTGCTGTACAATGGCTAAGAGAGTAGCAGAAAAGGAGCTGACTGACAGGAACTGGGATCAAGAAGAAGAAACTGAGGAGGTAAGAAAGGTTAGATGCTTTTAATAGAAATAAAATTGAAATAGTTGCTAGAATCAATAGGAAGATCATGGAAAACTAAATGATATTTTATTACTATGTTGGCACTGTGTTGCAAGCTAAACATAAAAACAACTGATTACACCAGGTAAGCGGATTCTCCCTTGTAACTTTCATAGATCTATGGGCAACAATTAATTGCAATCACATTCATGTAGCTAGTATCGGGGCTGGCTCATTCACAAGGCAAGTGATCCACAGGCTGCAATGGCTGCATCACACCTCGTGTGGAGGCTGGATCCGCTGCCTTCTTGGCAGCTCCCCCACCCCCACCCTGCAGTGCCATCTCTACAGCAACATCTCAGCAGATAGGAGGCACTGCTTTTCTCCTCTCACCCGTAGGGAGGAAATGGCAGGAGCTGCCTTCTGGGGTCATCACCTCCCCCTTTACATCCTTTGATTCCCACTTCAACTCTCAAGTAAGGTTGATTTGATTCCCCTCCCCCTTTACATCCTTTGATTCCCACTTCAACTCTCAAGTAAGGTTGATTTGATTCCTCTCCTGGTTCCCGGTTCCTCTTGTTCCTGATGTAGATCTGCATTCACTCCTTCTTTCCTGGTGGTGAGGGGCACCATTTCATGGTTTGCCTCAGGTGCTAAAATGTATTGGGCAGGCCCTGGATGGTTTTGTCAGTTATATGCAACGGATGTGTTTTGCCTAAGAGTTGCAGTGTCAAGATTACATTTTGTGTAGTGAAAATCAAGGCTGTTATTCTAGTCCTTTGTCAAATGAGTTCAACAGAAAAAAGCTTAGAGGTCCTGGGGTGTTTGTGGTGCTAGGCTTTTCAGTAATGGCCCATCTCAGAGCATCATTAAACCTTTTCACATCTTTGCAAATGGAATGCACTTCCTGAAATCATTAAAAATCCCAATAACCAGAGCTGTTTCTAGTCTTCCTTAGCAGCTACTACCTACATTTCCATAAATCTGTTTTATTGGATTGGAAAACTTGCAATCATCTCAAAGGCCATAAATGAAACCTAATGCCATTAAAATTAGTTCATATTTTTTCCTTTGACCTTAACTGTACATGAGTTGTGTTATATGTTGTATCAGCAACCTAATAACTTCATGAATGTATTCAACTTTGGCTTCTTGTTTCCGGTGCTCCAGGAATGGAGTTTCTCCCAACACTGTGTGAGAGAGACAGATGGAGATAATCAGATAATGATGGGGGAAATTCATTATCTGTTTTCCTCTTTGGTTGGGAGAGGGACCAAGCTCTCACCCACAGTTTGCCTGGCGGTCTGCCACTTGCTTCCCCATGGAATGCAAGGGCAGGCTAAGGCACTGGGTGCATGGAGTACTCTGGCTGCCACGAACCCCCCCCCCACCTCCTGTTCCTGGTTATCCTGTTAATTGGGCTTTAATTGGAGCAAACTACAGGCCAGAGACGATGAGATAAGAAACTGAAAACAACCCAGCTACAAAGATGTGAAAGGTTTGGACTGAGAGCGGATTTCTGAGAGCAGAGGGCCTTCTCGGTAGTAGTGCCTGCCCTGTGGAACTCCCTCCCAGCAGATGTCAAGGCAATAAACAACAATTTTATTTTTAAAAGACAACTGAAGGCGGCCCTGTTTAGGGAAGTTTTTAATGTCTGATACTGTATTGTTTTTAATATTCGGTTGGAAGCCGCCCAGAGTGGCTGGGGAAACCCAGCCAGATGGGTGGGGTATATTATTATTATTATTATTATTATTATTATTATTATTATTATTAGATACCCTAAATCTGTGAGGATCCAATTTGGCATGTTCTGACGTACTTAATGTGTCAATTTTATTTAGTTTTACTTATTTCACAAGTTTTCATACTATCCCATACTAGTTGCAATGAAAAATTTCATTAAGAAAAAAAAGCATTGAAGCACACAATATATTTTAAATGCTATATTCAAACAGAAACCTGTTAAGTATATTGACATAATTGTTTATGTTATAAAAAGATAATTATTTGACTTGCTTGTTTTTAATATTCGGTTGGAAGCCGCCCAGAGTGGCTGGGGAAACCCAGCCAGATGGGTGGGGTATATTATTATTATTATTATTATTATTATTATTATTATTAGATACCCTAAATCTGTTAGGATCCAATTTGGCATGTTCTGACGTACTTAATGTGTCAATTTTATTTAGTTTTACTTATTTCACAAGTTTTCATACTATCTCATACTAGTTGCAATGAAAAATTTCATTAAGAAAAAAAAGCATTGAAGCACACAATATATTTTAAATGCTATATTCAAACAGAAACCTGTTAAGTATATTGACATAATTGTTTATGTTATAAAAAGATAATTATTTGACTTGCTATTGATGCAACTTTGGAAATGTTTCTTGATAAAGCAGGGTTTACAGAGTCTAAATATTTTTGTAGCAGTCAAGTGATAAACCCTTTATGGACAAAAGATTCACAAGTAGTTTTTGTAAAATGCTATTATTAAAACTGAATATACAATGTATATTTGCTTATTATAAAATGTTGAGCCTTATAGTGTTAAAAGTGAATGTGTATTTTGAAATTAGAGTTTTGTAATACAAGGGAATCAAGAAGCAATTTTCTGTGTGCAAGTGGAACCTTGTTTGTTCTAAGAATATAATATTCCTTGCAGGTGGGAACGTTCTCAGTGGCCAGTGAAGAGGTTTTAAAGAACAGAGCAATTAAGAAGGCAAAGCGTAGAAATGTGGGGTTTGAGGTACATAAATGCACTGATTTTATAATAAATGTCTGATTCTTGGTCCAACCATTTGTATTGCCAAAAATGCACAGGTAATTGTTTCTTATGTGGAAAGTACTGTAAATAATGATGCACAAATTCAGCCAAGTATTGAAATGGCCGAAGGTTGTTTTGACGAAATATAACATTTCCTGTTTGAAGTGAACTGCATCTAGGAAATTCATATTGTGTGAAATGGCCCCAAAGGAGAGCAGAATGTTGAAAACAGTTGGAGGAAGACAAGAGTGATAGAATACTACCCCTATTTATTTCACCACTCTTTCTAGGAGCCAGACAGAGAGATAAATCTTCTGTCCTCTGCGCAGCAACCCAGTTGCCATGCCACATTTTCTAAGTGAAAGTAGCCATTGCTTGCTCGGATTTTGTATTCCTGTTCATGATGGTAGTTGTAGTGTGTAAAAATAATAATCTGGTAAATGTTTTTGATTCTGTCCCCGTCACATCCCACTGCCCCATGGCACAGTCTGTTTGAAAATAGCTTTGCTTTTAGTATTATTATTTTAAACTTCTTGCTAGTTTGAAATCTTTCTCTTCCTCAGTCATATTCTTCTAAACAGATCTCCAGGGATTTGTTCAATTTTTTTGAAAAACCAGAAGCAAAACCAATGTTCTTGGAGTTGCTGATGTTTTCAGTTTTCAGTTTGTCTGTTAAAAGCAATTTTATTCCTGATGAATTCCATACTGATTGCATTCCCATGACACAGCAAGCCAAACTGTGACTTACCAGGATCTCACAAATGTACAGGCTCCCAGGAAGGAGCCTGCAGCCACATTGTTCCTCCATGGTCTTTTTACTGCCACACTGAGCTAAGCCAAAGTTTGGCTTAGTTTGTCATGTGAACCAGGACTCATGATTAAGGTCTCGTCTTGCATGCAAAGCCAAGCCTTTGTTTGTTAATGTGTGTGTTACTGTTGATTGCTCTCTATATTGAAGGGTGGGGGTAGCCCTTCAGCTGGCTCAGGAGTAAGTGATTACTCTGAGCGCTCAGGTTTTGTCCACATGGGTTGGGTTTTCTTTAATCAGAAGATATCATTTGTCTTGTGATAGTGAATCTAATTTCACAATGGCTCAACATATATTGGCTGATCCACACATACATGTACACTTCATTGGTACCCATGGGTTAAAGGCAAGTCAAATGTCTGAACTATCCTCATGGAAAAGATACTTACTGTTTGGTGATAAGAACATTCCATACTTAGTTTCCAGTGATGACTGGAATGATACATTTCATCATTTGATGAATGTGTGTGAGAGAATCAGACAGGGACCAAATATAATATGCCCTGTAGAATATTTACCTTGAATAAGGGAAGCAAAGATTTTGTATGGGTGGACATTAACATAATCATATTGATGGGACTTTGTGGGGATACAGCTGAAAAGTGAGATAACTGTTTTACATCTCTTTCAGGCTGAGAGTGGTGGAGCTTTTAAGGGTTTTAAAGGTTTCGTTTTGCCATCTGGAGGTGGAGGATTTTCTGGCTTTGGCAATGGCACCGGAACAAAGCCTTTAGGGGGGCTATCCAATGGCGGCGGCAGCATTGCAAATAGCTCATCATTCACCAATTTAAAGACTGCTGCTGAAACAACTACTACATTTAGTAAGTTCACCAGTAAAATTTTCTCATCAGACGATACTTGTAAAAATGTTTTTAATGATATTAAGGGAGCTGAAAGGTTTGTGTAAGCATGTGTCACATCCAGCCCTCATATCAACAAGCATATAGATGTAGGTGATGATCCACTTGGCATTGTGTGCTTCAAAAAGCTGTTGGGGAAAAAAAAAATCACATATCCATGCATGGTTAAAATGGTTAAATATGAGCCAAACATTCTGGATGTTCAGTATATAAATCACTTACATAAGCTGATTATTTACCTATTGTTCATTTATCACATCTTTAAAGTTGCACTATTTCCCCCCCCCCACATTCCCCCCCCCCCCCGCAAGAGATCTGCACATATATGAACATACCAATTACTACATATTTTTGTTTCTGTCCCCAAGGCTCTTTAGGTTGTGTTAGAAAGTGTTGAAGTGTCCATAGGCATCTATATCTGGATATATTGTATATATTTTATTATACACACATATACTCATTATTTATATTTTACCATTATTAAGTTAAATCATAATGATATTATTGTAATAGCACATTATAATATGGAGCATATATATTTTTCTTGTTATATGTTACCTAGGAGCACATAAGGATTTATAGTGTCATTCATTTTTTCATTTCAATAAGTTATGAAGAGTCCTGGTCTGTCCTACCCTGAATACATTGCTCATTTAGACCATTTGTGCAGTGTCCAATTTCCTTATGAGCCAGTCTTCCACCTTTGGTATCTCTTGACTTTTTTCCAGCTATCATAGTGCTGCAATAAATGAATGATAATTTCTTCGTCTTCTTGAACAACTACTTCCTTCACATATAAAATCTATACATTTATATCAAATGACCCATTAAAAGTACTAAGTTGGGCAAAATATTTTAATTTCACCTATTTGCTCTTGGAGCCTGAACTGACTCTGGCTGGTTGGCACTATTCCTTGGGGTCATAGTGGATACATTAACAAATATATTGACCCCAATATCATGACGAAACAGAGCTATGGTTCCCAGTCTCACGATAGTACAGCTATCCAGATAGATAGATAGATAGATAGATAGAGATATAGATATATATTAAAAAATGGCATTACCTGGAACAAAACAGTAGAACAAATTCAGTAAATAGAATGGGGGAGAATGCATTCTAGAAATGGGTTCAGGTCAGGTTTATGTATGCATACAACATTGTAAAGAAAGTTCATAAAATGCTCTTCTCTCTAATAGGTTCTGTGGTGTCCAGTGGTTCAGTGAATAATACTGTAACTGAGAAAAAGCCTGTAAGTGTGGAAGCAAATGGTGAGAGCCAGCAGCCCTTGTCCTCTGGATTCACTGAGAACAAAGCATGCAGCCCTGATACTTATCATAAACAGTTAGCCGCTCTAAATTGTTCAGTGCGTGACTGGATAGTAAAACATGTAAATGCCAATCCACTCTGTGACCTGTCGCCGATTTTCAGAGACTATGAGAAATATTTAGCTGAGATAGAGCAACGCGGAATGAGTAGTGACAGCGGTTCTGAAAGTGACAGTAACAAGACAGTTGGAACTCAGCCTGGGTCTGCGTTTGGGAGTCCGAATCTTCAGCAGAGTTCAACGTTTTTCTTCAATAGCAACAAATCTGAGAATGCACCAGGAAAGAAAACAGAAATGGAAAAGAAAACGGAACCAAAACTAGGGTCTATGTCAACTGTCTCCTTTACTTTTAGCAAGAGCGTAGACAACTCTGGTCTGAATTCTGGTGCATTACCTAGTTTCTCATTCTCTCCTGGAAGTGCGAGTTTATTTGGAAAAGATACAAGCCAAGGCAAGGTTGTTTCTTCATTTTCCAGCAAAGCACTAGATATTCAGACAGAAAGTGGTGGCAGTGAAGATAAAGGTAAACATTTATTGTTTTAGAAGTTGAGAGATGGGATTCAGTCCCATGTTTCATTGAAATCTGGTGAGCTTCCCGCTAATATGCAGAATTGGACCCCCTAGAAATCTGTTTCTCATGCCAGAGGACTCTAGGAAAGGGTGTCACTGAGGATTACAAATAATAGCTGGCTGCCCAGGCCAGCTAAAACTTATGGACCCCTGCAGGAATGCCTTTTAGTCTTGGGTGACTCTGAATAGAATTTGGTGCTTCACTAGCAATCTGCGCTGCTTTTTTCTACTTTGAAACTTCCATAACAAATGTTTGTAGGTGAAATTATTGAAAGCCCTGCTTTGGTTCCCCTTCCATTTAAATAACCTTAACTATAGATTGGGTTAAGCAGGGATTGGGGGATAGGAAAAGGGTAAGAGCACCTCCACTGCCCTGTCACATGATGATGATGATGGTAATTTTAATTAAAAAAATAAAAATTACATGAATAATTGATAATAATAATTATTTATACCCCACCCATCTGGCTGGATTTCCCCAGCCACTCTGTGTGGCTTCCAACAGAATATTAAAAATACAATTTAAAAAAATCAGACATTAAAAACTTCCCTAAACAGGGCTGCCTTCAGATGTCTTCTAAAAGTCAGATAGTTGTTTAACCCAGGGTTGGTGTGTTATTTATTACAAAGAATCTCTCTCTCTCTCTAAATATATATATATAAGCCTTTTTGTTATCAGCACAGCTTAAAATATATTCTAATATCCAGGGGTCGGCAAGGAAGGTTTCCCTCGCCTGGGCCAGTTCACTGCAGGGGAGGTCCCTCCGTGGGCCCAGAATTTCCGACATATGCACATGCACAGACGCGATTTCCGGCGTGTCCCTGCGCTGCACCAGTTTAGTGCAGTGCACAGGGACTCGCCGAGCGGGTGGCTTGGTTCAGGGCCGCTTGTGGCCGATGGGCCTTAGGTTGCCGATCCCTGCTAATATCTGTAACTTCTTTCTCTCTAGTTACAGATGGGTAGCCGTGTTGGTCTGCCATAGTCAAAACAAAATAAAAAAATTCCTTCCAGTATCTGAAGAAGTGGTACACTTGGTATCTGAAGAAGTGTGCATGCACACGAAAGCTCATACCTAGAACTAACTTAGTTGGTCTTTAAGGTGCTACTGGAAGGAATTTTTTTATTTTGTTCTTTCTCTCTAGCACATTGTTTGAAGATTTTTTAGAAATATATTTTATACTGATGACCCTATCAATTAGTATCAAACTGACAGTCCACCTACCTTTTTAGACATACTGTGATCTTGCTCACATGCAACCAGAAGCTGAGCCATGGTTTGGCTTAGTGTTATGGCCGAACCTTGAGCTCATGGTTTGTTTTCCCCAAACAAGCAATGGTGAGTGGTAAGCCACAAACAAACCTTGGTTTCAGGTCACAGCTATCTGGGGCAAGGCCAGCCATGAGCCCAGGTTTGGATGCAACGCCAAGCCATGGTTTAGCTGCTGGTAGTGGAGCAACAAAGGAAAAGTAAAGCACTTGTGAGTTGCTCCTTGTCAAGCCATAGTTTGGCTTACTATGCCATGTGAACCAGGTTGCTGTATCTGATATCTAATATCCCCATGTTTTTTTCAAACATCAAAAGATTTTTATGTACTGCAGTATCTTTCCTTGTATATACGTAACACTTACTTGAAATTATTCTTCCTACAGGTGGTGGTGATGAAGAAGATGAGGAGCCACCAAAAGCAGTAGTGAATGAAATAAAGGAAGATGATGCCTTCTACTCAAAGAAGTGAGTTGTGTTCTATGATACTTATTACCACGATCATGCTCTTACTGTAGAGAGTTCAGTATGCTTTTTTCCCTAATTTTGTATGTGTGAGTGAAAGTCTTTAGCAGTTTATAGTGCATTACAACTACAAACTAAATGAAATTTCTTTTGCCGAAGTTATTTTGTATCTCTTTATACTACTGGAGTTCAAACTTTGATAATTCCAGGGGGTACAAGTTACAGGTTGCCTCTATTTTGGCACAGAGTCACTCAACGAACTGCTTAGCCTTTGTCTCACCCAAAGACCCGCAGTCTTTTTGTCAGGAGCTCACTTTAAAACACTCTAAAGTTTAAAGGCAGTTTTTTGTACAGCTGGGGGACTGCTGTTTCTCAGAGTAAATCTGAGGCCCCCTTGAGCTCATGGTTCTTTAAATCTTGGCCATTATTTTCAATATACTCTGGAAGATTCTAACAAATAGTTTTATCATGTTCCAAAGACTTCTTTTCTGGAAGGACTATTTATATAACTATTAGTCTGGCTAGTTCCAGCCTGAGTTTAAATGTATTATTTGTTTGCATGCTGGTGTTTGCCACATACAAGCTATTTGGAGGCTTTTAATCACCTTTCACATTCATGCACGTTCTGTAAAATGAATCTTGTCTATGTTTCTTTTTTCAGGTGCAAAGTTTTTTACAAGAAAGATAATGAATT
Organism: Podarcis erhardii; assembly: GCF_964252035.2. Taxonomy (NCBI): domain Eukaryota; kingdom Metazoa; phylum Chordata; class Lepidosauria; order Squamata; family Lacertidae; genus Podarcis; species Podarcis erhardii. The sequence continues at coordinate 3,365,244 of NC_138509.1, read as the reverse complement.
TAAAGAAAAAGGTATAGGAACGCTACACTTAAAACATGCAGGAAATCAGAAGATTCAGCTATTAGTACGGGCAGATACCAACTTAGGTATGTTATTATTATTATTATTATTAGTTCAGTAAACTTCCAAGCCACTGCTAAGTCAAAGGCTTCTGGCTTCTTTCACATAATTAAGATATTTATGATGGTCCTTTTTTGCTCTCATGTCTACAGCTGTATAGAATTTTACACATAAGTAAACAACAGGCACATCTAGCAGTGGCTGTGATTTGTATCCCAAGTTGGATGTATGCAGTTGCTAGCACATAGTTGATGCAAACCAGCACTGACAGCCATTACTGCAAGTTTGGCTTATCAACCATGTAGTGTTTGGCCACTGGATCTCAGGAATTTGTTTTTCTTTTTTAATTGCTAAATATTAACACCATGAGATCTTGCCCATTTTTAGGAATAGTAGCTAATGTGATGAGGAAATGAGGAAATAATGGAGGCTTGTAAGTCAGTAACAGAGCACAAGCTTTTCCCAGATAAAAACATCTCTTGTAGCAAGGAGCTGTGGCTGAGACCTTGAGGGAACCTCTGCCTGCGGTTGGCTAGGTGGATCAGTAACACCTGATTTTCTCATACCTCAAGTCACCATACCACTACCTAAACATTCATATTTTGTATTTATTTTGCTCTTTTCCCAACTTCCACTCTGTTGCAGGCAACATATTGCTGAACATTTTGGTGCCTCCTAAGATGCCATGCTCCAGAACAGGGAAGAACAACGTGCTCATTGTCTGTGTTCCAAATCCACCCATTGATGAGAAGAATGCTACCGTCCCTGTTCCTATATTGATAAGAGTGAAAACAAGTCAGGATGCAGATGAGTTGCACAAAATTTTACTGGAGAAGAAGGAGGTCTAAAATCTGGGCTGTTGAAAATTACAGACGAAACTTGCCAAACTGCTGCTGCTCATTTCCCCTCTCTTGACTCTGCTAGTAACTTTTTAAACCACTTCTGACATTCTAAGGACTGTTTAGGAACTCTGAAGAGCTTTGGTGAGGGAAAGAAATTAAGATGGCCAATAAAAGCTTTTAACTTGACACAAGAGTCAATTCTTCCTCCCTTCTAATTTGAATATCTAATGCATGAACCATATTTGAAGAAAACTTGCATATCAAAAAATAAACATTTTTATTATACAGAATAAAACTGATTTATACTCAAATGGTGTAAAATACTACACCAGGAATTGTGTAGGAAGAATTTTGTGTGGGTGGAAAGAAATTTGACAAACTTCTTTATCTTGCATCCAAGTTTGAATTGAAATCCTCTCCTAAATGTGAAATCACAGTTCAGATTATGTTGAAGGAACAAATGTTTTAAACTGAACAGTATAGTTTTTGTGTTTTAGTAACAGCTGTTAAAAATCAGTACCCTGATTTTTAAGGCCAAAGTTGCAGGTTGTTATTTTCTCATTCCCTAGAGAAACAACTGAGGGAAAAGGTAGCATGGCTATATTTTTTTCAATCCAATCCTGTCTCTTGGATTTTATCAAACCTGGAGCATCTTGTGTTGAGATATTTCATGGACTTTCTTCCATTGTACACTTGCCAAAGCCTTATCTTCAGGCTTGAAAATTCTGTACAGTCCCCTTTAATGCCAAGGGGCTTGTGCAAGAGAGCTGTGAATTGTGCCCACACTATTTTGGGTGTGCGCCAGTGTGCATTTAATGGGATCAGCAGTCAGACCGTGAATACCCTGCTATTTAAATAGTTGTCTTACTAATGTAGCAGTAGCTAGTAAAGCCACACATAACCAGTCCACAAATATTGGTTATCAGGTTCCGAAACATCTGAATCTTTAAAGTTCTAATTGTACCTTAAAACTGGAAGGGAGCTGGGATGCTGTGGAAGCAGGACCCGTATTGATTATGAATTGGTGCCTTTTTTGCATCAAGTTTTAGGTGTTGGACTTCCTAAAAAGTAAGTGTGAGAGTATTTCAAGAGTTCAGCACCCCACACTGAAATATCTTGGGATACAGTGCCCAGCAAGCAGTAATCTGACCCAATCCCCATTAAAATAAATGGGAGTTACCATTTATGTTAGTGAGGTTTGGGCTAATGAGCTTCACACTGGATTGTTCTCTTTAGCATTCAAGGTGGCGAACAGTCAGAAAGGCTAACTTGCATGTTAATATTATAAATGGGAACATGCATATGGAGTCCAGTCTTACTGCTAGAGGCTCAGGTTGAATGGCCAAGAGCTTCAGTAATATTGTGTGCTCTTGTCTTTGAGAAATAGTGTCTTAAAAATCCTCAGTGAGCTTTGTTTACTCCCCTGTGTCTGGGCAAACAGCCTGCTCTTTTTCTAGAAAGCAGATAGCCTGTTCCCACACCCTCCTCTAACATAATTTTAACATTGAGAGACTGTTAATATTACAGGTATGCTGTGTATTTGCACTTGTCTGATTCCTAAAGTGCAACTGTGTATATGTAACAATTTTTCAATTACCGAATAGAATAAGAAATAGCATTTCATTGACATGGAGTTTGTTCTCATAATTTTTTTGCTATGTCTTACGTGATGCTGCTTCTGTAAGAAATCCAGAGTGCGCATGTTGCTTTTCAAAGTTAAAAGCAGCATGAAAGAATAATCGTAATGTCCATTAAATGTTTGCCAAGAGCTGGTCAAAAGGCGTTGCTTGAAAGTGGTTGTGTTATGGAAAGTGGTCAGTTACTTCTTTCTTAGAGCAAGCATAAAATGGGATTATTTCACACTGCTGCTGAGGAAGGCATTCCAGAAATGCATTGGAATTTCCTGCACCTCTTGGAACGTATGTCTGCTGCATAAAAATGTGAAGATCCCTGCTGTGGGTGCACCTTGGCCATCCTGTGTGGGTTGTGACTTGATGTAGCGAAAGCTTCCCAGGCACTGCCCTTCACTCACACTCTTGGGGAAAGCTCCATCAGCCTTCTGCAACCTGTCCACTGCCAGATGCTTAGACTGCAGCCCCATCTAGTAGGTTTTGGATGGAGCTCCTATAAGCTGTAGTCCAAACCTGGAGGGCACCAGGCTGGAGAAGGCAGTCATAGATACACAGAACAAATGCATAAACCAGCAGACTTGAAATCCTAAATGTAAGTGTTGACTTTGTGATTGGCCCATCGCTTTCAGTAATAAAAATTATTAGAAGAATAACAATCTGAATTACTAAGTGGATCAAAATTGGCTTGCTAAGAAAGAAGGAGAATGTGCATAGACTTTGTTTTGTAGGTTTCTGATGTTGATCATGTTGGCTTGCTCCTGCTGTGAAAGGTAAGATCTCATTTTTGTGTGTTGGTTTTACTCTCAGAGTAAGTTTAAAAGGCTGTATAAAACTGGACGATCATTTTTCTTTTGCACAAAATTGTAGCTTTAATTATATTTAAAAATCTTAATCAAGTCTATTGATACTTTGCTGCATAACAATAAGGCAGTGTCTTAATTTGCAGTCTGATCACTTGTCGCCTTGTAGACACAGTGTTTGTAGTCTGACTATATTGCTGTAGGATTTAAGTGACTGTTGTTCGCCTCTTGCCTGTTTGCAAGATTGCCAACCAAACTTGCAAAATCATTTTTACATTTTGACAGAAGTAGAGAGTCTAAAGAAGTCCATCTACTGATTTATTAGATACTGCTGCTTTGCACGTCCAGAGTTTTCTCTTGGAATGACAGGATTAAAGGCCTAGCTGCCACTGAGCTGGTCACTGGTGTCCGACCTGCATCTCTTCAGACTGCAGGTAGGGGTTCTCTTGATTGGATTCACGTTGGCTAGAATGGTTGTGGCCTAGCCTTCTCCCTGACATTCAGGATTCTGTGCGGAAGGAATTATTTTGTAGAAAAGAGTGTTTTGCTACATGAGCCCCGTCTGCCACTCAGTCCAGATGCAGGCCTGCCACTCAAGGGAGAACTAGGGCAAACCTCAACTTGTTTGGGGAGTGTGCTGTTTCTCTATTTTTTTAATTCATCAAAAGGTTTGTCATCAAAATCCTGTATAGAAGGGGTGTGGAGAATATTTGGCTACTTTTGCTCTGTTCTCAATCTGCTACAAGTAGTTTGTAAACTGAAAATATGTCGCTACATATAAGGAGCAATAAGTACTGTATTGCATCTTGCTTTAACTCCCTTTGCAACATAATGTAATTTGACAACTGTTCTGTCTAATGCCTTAAGTTATTTTTAGCAGAAGTTGCTAAACTGTATACCACAAATGTAAACATTTGATAAATTTCACAGTGCATGGAAACCATGTATAAAAGCTTAATGAACAGCTATCTGAACAATCGACATGAACCTTTCTTTCCATTTGACTGTCAACATTTTTGTTTGTTCCCCATCTCATAGGACGCCATCTGAAAGGCTAAACAAGAATTGGGACTTGCCTTTTATCATTTTTCACATGTCCATTTGCTAGCTGTAGTTCTTTCTAAGGAAATGTATAAAAATCCATTGAAATGTGAATAAACAAATAGGATGTGTGAACTCCAATCTGTACATGTTTGCATTCTACCTCCTGGGCTTGGTGGCAAAGATGGTCAGGGTCAGTGCAGCCAGGTAGAGATGAAGTGGCCAGGGGTGATAACTTGGTCGTAGAGCACAGTAGGATCCACATTCGGTCCATTGCCCTTCCAGTTCAGGAAAGACGGCTGGCTAGCAGAGCCCTCTGTCTTTGGCCTTAGAGAGAAGCTGAATAGCCGGTGGGGGATGTGGTCAGTCATGGTCAAAGGCAGCTTCATATGTTAAGCGTCTTAATGACCTAACTAACATTTGATCAATGGAGCTCACGCTGCTGTGAGGGGAGGTGCCTTTTGCTCTGCTGCCCGTGGCCTGGACCCGCTTACTCTGGAGGTAAATTGAAGTAGCCTGTGGGAATTGCAGTGAAGTGACTGGGTGTCCTTGGGAGAGTCCACTTTGGGGCACTTGGTTTAAGTTCTAGGTTTCTTCCTTTGCAGAAGATGCTGCAGAAAGATCAGGAATGTTGTTGCCTTGACAGTGAGGAGGGTAGTGAAGACTTACCAAAGTATTTCATCTTACAAAACTGTTTTGAAGCAAATGTAGTTCCTTGACTTCTTTTGCGGGGGGGGGGGGTGTTAATATTAATGGAGTATGAAGCAGGATTTTTAGTAATAGATGGATTCAATTATTTAATAGATCTTATACTGAGAATTGCTAAATTACCATGTCTAGCCACAGCATGGACTGGTGATTTCTTGCATTGTGGTGTTGCATAGCTCACACAGTGCACTGCAGTTCTGCTTTAATTTAAAGAAAAAATGGTTTCTGAGGCTCTGGTGAAGTTTGAAAAGAGTATCTATTTGTCATCTAGTGATTTGCAGGGGTCAGGCAGGGACACAACTCGCTCTGTCATTAGTAGAAGCAAAAGAAGTGCAAGTTGGAAAAACCCACTGCCATTTAACTTAATTTTATATATTTCAGAATATAGCATTCTAAAGTGATGTTTCTACCGTATACTTGTCTAATATCAATGCATACATATGACAACTTGAATTTCATGTTGCAGGAGGTGAAGACCCACAAGCATACTGTCCTAGGGATAATGTACTCTAGCAGAACTAAGCCAGCCTTTGCCAACCCAGTGCCTCATCAGCCCCAACCAGCATGCCTAATGGTCAGGGGTGATAGGAGTTGTATTCAAAATAATAAAGGGCCTGAGGTTGGGCATAGCCTTAAATTGTGGGAAGTGTTTGTGTTTGAGAAACAACCAATTGGGAACAATCTGATAGGTGCTTCTTACCCAAGATATACATACAGTGGAACCTTGGGTTATGTACCATCCTAATGAATGCTTCGGATAATGAGCTCTGCTGACCTGGAAGTAGTACCTCAGGTTGCGAACTTTGCCCTGGGATGCAAGCGGAAGTTGTGCACCGGCAGCACGGCAGCAGCGGAAGGCCCCGTTAGCGAAAGCATGCCTCAGGTTAAGAACGGACCTCCGGAATGAATTAAGTTCGTAACTGGAGGTACCACTGTACTGAATTAAGTTGAATTGTTTTTTACCCTTGTTGTATATGACATTTTAGCTTTCCTCTCGTTTGTTGGGACTTAAACGCTACCTTGGCACACCAAAAAGGCGTGGTGTGATGACTAGTTACTTGATTCTTTTCAATGCCAAATACTCATGCTTTTTTTAAAAAAAACCTTCCAATTTTGATAGATTTGCCAGGTTGATGCAGCTGCCCAAGAAATGCAAAGGCCAAAACTTGCAGATGCAGAGCTAGTTGTGCAATTTTTTGGCTCCAGGGTTTTTGCTACTTTGGATGTAGTAGTAAAATTTACTGCTTGCTATTCCAGCATGATCAAGATGTTGAATGTCCACAGTTCAGTTTTTATGATCACAGTCAGCATCATGATAGAATCCATCACAGAACAACATAGAATCCATGGCCCATATTGTAGGCATGGACTTCTGAATAATTTCTCACAAATCAGCATACACACACACACTTAGCATAATGTTTCTAAGAATAATTTATTGGCAGTCACTGTTCATCATAGGCGTATGTAATATTTGTTTTTTCCTCACGTACAAAAGTGTTCCTGTTTCATTTTCCTTGCTTAGTGGGCTCAGCGACATAGCTGTAAAAAAATTATAGCACAAAGCTGACTGAGGCAGAAACCATGCAACATGTATATCTGATCATACATAAAGTATGTGAAGCAGGAGGACCACAGTGGTCATTTCAGTCTCTTTATCTTGGCCTCTCACTGTTATTACAATTAGTGTACAAAATACTACTTAAAGAGTATGAGTATAGGCAGTTTATTCCACTGTACACTTTCAGTTGCTGTTGCCTTAAGTGTAATAAATTCAATGGTGAATGAGCACTGACTATGGGCAGCTAATTTCTTGGGCAGATTCTAAACCACTGTGGTCAAAAAAGTTGCATCATATTTCATCTCAATGGGATAATGTGCACTTTTGGGCCCAAGAAAGCACTATAATTGTTTGATCTTCATAGAATTGTGATGGCAGTACTAGAGAGAAACTGGTTCCTATGACTTTGATGGTGATATGATGAGACAAACATTCCTAATACCCATTCTAGATGGCATTCCATTGATAAAACTGGTCAAGGCTTGGTTCCCATCTGATTCTGTGTGGACTCATTTAAAAGTCACAAACAGGGTCTCAAGCTCCCATCATCTTTGACCACTGGTAATGCTGGCTGGGCCTGACGAGTCCAACCACCTCTTTGGCGTGGGGCACAATTGTTCCCACCTTTGCTCTACTGAGTCACTGGGCCTCATGGCCCTCTCTGGGGCAGTGTTCAAAATCAACCAGAAATGTAATTGGATGGTGCAATCTAATGCACGTCTATAGAGGATGCATAGTCCCACGATGCACCATGGTGCTTTGTAGTGCGTGTGTGTGTAGAGCTGCAGCCTGAAAGAAAAAGCAGGATTCAACAGCAACAGATTAACATTCTAAGAAAGTTCTTAAGATCTCTCTACCTAGACTAGTAGTGTTTAGAATGTTAATTTGTGGTTTCTGGAACCGACTGCAGGAGGTATTGGTTTTGTACAGTCATGGTTTTCATATTGATGTTTATTGTAGCTATTTGAATTGCATTTTGCTTGGGATTTGAATTATCGTGAACTGTTTTGGGAGTCAATTTCTCCATAGAAATTTAGGTTTTAAAAAATAAGCAAGAAATTGGCAAATGATGTTCAAGTTCAGTGTACTGAAAGGTATTTCCATGTTGACTAGCAGTTTGAATATATCTTTGCATAAAAGAACAGTTCTTAGCATTCTGTTAGATAGATGCTAGAATCAACATTTGCCCTGCTTCAGGTGTATAAATGAAGGTCATCTGTTCATATTTAAGAAAGGAAAGGAATGCACTGTTTGTAGTTAAGGTAAATCCTGTCCACCACCCCTGATGGGAGGGAAGGCTGGCCTCATGGAGCAGGGATCCTAAGGCAGTCAAGAGAGATACACAAAACTAGGTTTATGGCCAAAGGCTGCTTTCAAAAAATAACCATTGGGAAGGCTACTGTGTGCTTCCCATGTGATAGCAATCAAGAATGCTTGTTATCACCCTAAGGATTATTAAGAGCATTCTCAGTGTCTGTGCAGTGAAGTACCTCTTTGATGCTGGGAGGGCATCCTATATGAATTAAATTACCTGCCATTGATTCCAATACAGGATATTCTAATACAGTGGAAAGAATTAACATTTTAAAAGCTCCAACCCCAATGTGATCAAGAAACAGATCCCACAAGTGGGCTATAAAGGTAAGAGTAGGTTTAGTTCTGCATTGTTAGAGTCACCAGGAAGCCACCTTAGGCCAAAGTGTACCGCTTTTCCTAAATGGCTTTCACAAATACCTCAGTGGTAGAAAGCGAAGCCCTAGTGCTGGGAGAACTGTGTCAACGGAGGGCAATAACCATCTTCTACCGCCCAACACTCTGCAGCCTAGCTCTCACCGCTCACTGGTCTCTGTTGAAATGACTCTAGTGTGCCTTATAATCAACAAATCCACAGACACTATTCCTATCTATTGGATATTTTGCTCATACGCATTTCTGGCATCTCATCATGACCTGAATTCATGTCTCTTACTGAGAAATCTGAGTGCAAGAGTTTCTTCTGCCTACGCACTAGCTGCTGAAGGTAGCAAGTGAGCTTATCTGGAGTGCTTAAATTTACATCGTTGCTCTAAAGAGGCTGCCCTCTTACTCATAGGAGGGTATACTAAAGTTGCAGTTCGGGTGGACGGACAGGAAAACCATTTGGTGTTCCAGCGTACAAAGTACTGAACACGCCTGGGTGAATAAGGCCCTGTGGTAACTGAATAGTTCATTTAAGGTATTTAACATTAACCATAAAAATTGATCTAGCACTTAGAAAAAGCAGACCACACCGTCTGAAGGCAGCAGTGGGGGGGGGGGGGGGAGCTGAAACATTGAGATGTAAATTATGAAGTGGTTTGGCTGATGTTTGGTAGTAAATAAAAATTGAGGCTATGTCTAACTAGACAGACTTGCCTCTGGTACAAATGTGGTTTGTGCCAGTATATACAGCAGGGGCAGGGAACCTGGAACCTGTTCCCTTCAAGGCGTTTCTGTAGCCTGACAAACTGAAGCAATCCGTTTTCAGCTGCATCTGTTGACGTAAAAACTCAGGTAATCAGCAAGTAACAGTACAAATCTTGATCAGAGTCCCTACAGTTCTGAGGTTCTGAAACTCTACATTGGGCAGGGCTGTGCAAAGATCTGGTCAAAAGCATCCAGGAAGGTTCTGCCAACCCCCCTTTGGATGTCTTTAAAAGGGGATTAGAAAAATTAGTGGAGATGATGACTGTTAATGGCTATTAGCCACAAAGGTGATATTCTGCCTCCAGGGTAGGAAGCAAAATGCTTCTGAAGACCAGTTGCAGGAAACAGCAGGAGAGATGCTCTTGTGCTCCAGTCCTGCTCCAGCATAGGACTGGCCATTGTGAGAACAAGATGCTGATCTAAATGGGTCACTGGCCTGATGTGGTTTTGCTGTCAGGTATTTTATGTAGCTGCTAAGTTACTTTGAGATATTGTTCTAGAAAGTGACAAATAAATGCAATAAAGAATTGATTAGCACACAACCAGTCGTGACAGGTTTTTTTACTTCCTTTTGAATCTGAAACCCTTACGTAGTGTGAGTGTAGTATGAGGAGACCCTGACGGACGTTCTGCCTGTCCCTGCTCTAAAGATGATGTAAGCCAGTACAAGGAAACAGGTGTGGCCTCCAGCCCATGACCATTGCCTATCAAGGAACAGGGGTAGAGCAATGACTTGGCAAAGCTGCCTCAACACTTCTCCAAACATGAGCATTAAGTGGCTCAGCCCACAAAACACTTCCCAAGAGAGTGCAGCATAAATTTAGGGTGGAGAGAATTCTTTGTGTTATTAAAGTCCTTCAAACCCAGCTATGTACAGATGCACATTATGTTCACATATAATCACAGAGCTATTTGGAATTTAGATTTTACATATAGAGCTGGATTTTAAAAGGCACAGAATAGGCTGGCAACAGCCCAACATTTACACCTAAACACAACCCCTGCAAGAGGTGGTTGCATAGTAGCCCCACTGCTGCATAAACCTGACATACAGAAAGGCCTCCAGATCAGCCCCAGCCCCTTTACTTTCTGAGGTAAAGCATGACAAGAGGAGTAACCCCGCTCTAAGCAGAAACTGACATTAACCTGCAAAACTTGGAAAATTTAAACATGCCTCTAGGAGTGAGATGATCTCTTCCCCTTTTAATATTTCGGCGATTTGAATTTCAAAGGTGCATATAATAAGTGTAGGTAGCCATTTTGCTGAAGAATTACATGTGCAATGCCAGCCTGAAAGAGAGATGGACTATATCCATCTCTGATCAGTTTAATGAGGAACAGTAAAAAATAAATGAACAATTAAGACTTCAGTTGCATTTTTTCCCAAGAATGCTCAGTCCAAAGAATCCCTCCCCCCTTTTGATGTGTTCAGTGGGACTTGCATTAAAGTCACCAGGCTGTCTCTGAATTACATTATTTTAAGGCTACAATCTGCACACTAACCTAGGATTAAGCCCTGCTGAACACAGGGGGCTCACCTCAAAGGAAACATGCATATAGGACTGCACTGTGAGTTTGGAAATGAATGTGGACCTATTCTTTTACCCTCATTAACTGCATTCTTGATTTGGCAGGGGTTTTTAAGTATTCCCATTTCATATTCTCACCTCTTCCACATAACATGTCATTTCACAGACTGATGACCTCGGATGAGGGGCAGGGAAATTCAGAACTTGAGTCGCAGCAGGAAAAGTAGTACGAAAAGTGACAGAGGCCATTTTTGGCAGCAGCACCTTGTTTGCTGTAACGTGCAAGTGTACTTTGTTCCAGCATGGTGGACGTTCCAGGTTTTTGTGTGTGTTTTTTTAAAAAATCCACAGTGGTTGTAAGTTTCTTTTATAGCAATTTTTGTCACTTGTTTGCAACAGCTGTTTTAAGGAAGCACCAGTTTTAAGAGCTAAGATATACAATCAGCAGCCACACACAATTTGTTTCTTGGCTTTACCACTTCAGACAGTAAGCAGAGAACTTCGTGTCTTAATGTCTCCAATAAAACCCTGCCACGTACAGAGTAGTTCAGAAGGCGGCTAACTTCTGCCCCCGACACATTGACTTTTTGTGTGTGCAGGAAAGGCTTTGGTCATTCCTGTTCCCCTTACCATGTTAGAACACCCCAACAGCCCTGTTTCACCTGCAGTAACTCAGTCCATGACCAGGTGCAGCATGCAGGGCTGCGGGCGAAGTGGCTCAGTGCAGGAAAGAGAGTGAGGGAAGCAAAGGCTCCAGCAGGAAGAGGGATTCCACAACAAATATTCAGTTACAACTGGAAGGGGAACAATCCATGATATAAAGAGAGAGTTGCATTTGATAGGCTGAACTACTTAATGCCAGAGGTAAAGTAGTCGTGGAAGGAAGAAAAATAGTAGTCTAGGTTTTGTGTTCCATGGTATTAATCTCCATACAGAGAGCAAAATCCCACGAATCTGAGTGGCACTTGCTTGTTTACATTCCTGACTGCTCTCTGCCAGAGGAATACTCTATATTTGTTGCATTTGCTTTAGAATGGAAATGGAACTAAAATTTTTAAATAAAGAGAAACACACCCATCCCTGCACAACACACACACATTTTTTCTTCCCACCCTTTATAGCTGCCAATCAGACTTGTTAATCCATGTTTTGGCTATAATGCATTATTTTAAAAGGTAGGGCAGTGACAAAGGACAGTTAATGAGATTTACAATTAAAGGAGCCGTTTCAAGAACTGGAGTTTGAGCAAGCTGAATTTCAGGATGAAGGCAGCCATACTGTTATTCCAAAGAACACTTTCAGATGATTTTTCACTTATGGGGGAGAGCCAGGCTCATTCCCAGCACCACAACTGGGATGATGATCACACATAGCAGGAAATGGCACACTGGAACAGTCACCCTGCTCATTCTTCCCCATGTGAGTTATTCAGGCTGTCCATCATTTTAAAAAAGAAAAGAAAGAAATTAGCAGACATGGGCGTGGTCATGTTGCTCCACAAACACTTCAAATCAAAACTTATTTGGGGATTGAGAAATGGGGGTGGGTGGGAGAGAGGATATTCATGTCAAGACAAGCACCAACCAACAGATGCTCTCCATGGGCAGATCTTTTAAATTCAAGTTTAAGAACCTTTTTAAAGAACTCACCTCAGAACAGTACCTATGTTTGTAGAGCAGCGAAACCTTTGCTATAAGCAAACAGGTAAGCGTCTTATGAATCCTCTGCTACAACTGCAACATACTTGGTTCTGCAGTCAGCACCCCACAAATACCAACTCTCTGCCCTTGCCAGGATTTCCTTTTTCTTTCTTTTTCCAAAATGTCACAGTAGTGTTCTAGAGAATTTTAAATAATTAGGCTTCTGTATACCAAAGCACAGCGAATCACAGAATTAGCAGAACCAAGATCCAGGAAAACGAGTTTCATTATATAGCACTAATGAAAAGTTTGATGTATAAAAGATTTCTAGTAGCCCACTTCAATTAGTTTTAATTTCCAATGGTGTGGTAACTGGCTGAGGTCTGCTGCGTTTTTTGGTACTAAAGTCTTTGTGTTTCCTGCTTCTCCTATGCAGACATTCTATGCTACTAGAGACAGGTTTGCTCCTAGAAGTAATAGCCATAATGAAACCAAATCACATTTAGCACATTTCTTCAAAGTGTTGAGCTCACTCTTTCAAGCCTTTTTGGCTGTACTTTTCGCTGATCTTTGGTAGGTGAAGATGTCATTGCGGAATCAGTTTTTGCTACGTGAGCCTTAAAACTATATCACTCATGGGAAGCGTAAAGACCAAGACTTCAAGTTCCATTTGGTCTGCTCCATCTAAGTCCCTAACTTCCCTTTGCTCTTATACTATTCTGCTACCCTATCAACTTTAAAACACATACACAAAGTTGTTTTATGATGCAACAAAGAAGTGTTCTCAACCATCTCTCAGAAGTTCATTGAAGTTCATTGGTACATCAGTATGAAATCCTATGGACATTTCTCTCGAAATATATAAAGGTTAATACATTCTGTACAGGTTGGTTGGTTTCCAGTTATGAAGTAAACACTGTAACAAATGGTTCATAAAGCATAGTTTTAAACACAGCCCCAAGTTTTGTGTTGTTGGGGGTTCTTTTTGTTCTTTATTTCCCCCTTTGTCTTCTTTATTGGTCAAGTTATTTCTGCCAGTCTTAACTATAAAGAGATGTAGTCTTTTTTCGTTGTTGTTTTTTAAGGGAATATATAGTATGTATAGTAGAGGGAGGAAGGAAGAGGCACTTTTTGAATGGCTGGCTGGTAATTCCCCAAACATCCCTTTTTTCAGTGTTATGTTAAGTTTCTGATGCTAGGTGGTGCTGCTGTGACAGAAGAGCACTGTAGTTGTTGTTTTTAGGCACTTGGCTGCATGGCTTCCAAGGCAGTGCCCAGCTCTCTGCTATGTCATCAGAATCGGTTTCTGCCGCACCTCCAGAATATCTAAGCAAACAAGAAAGATGACAGGATCGTAGTGAGGATTCTGGGCCACAGTTCTTTGGCTATAATATCTCGATGAGTAAAGATGCTTGGGCCTCATTTGCAGAGATCTTGAAATCATTGGGGTGCTTCCACATACCGTATTTTTCGCTCCATGACACACTTTTTTCTTCCTAAAAAGTAAGGAGAAATGTCTGTGCGTCTTATGGAGCGAATGTGTGGTCCCTGGAGCCGAATTGCCCAGGGGCAAAAAGCAGATCATGCTTCTTCTTTTTTTTTTGAAAGAGGGAAGTGGGTGTTGAAACAAAGCCACTGGTTGTTTGCCAATCGGGGAGAGATATAAGGGACGCTAGAGATAAAGGAGGCTGCCTGGGTGAGGGGAGGTAAAGACAGCAAACTTGCAAAGCGGGGAAACAGGAAGACTAAAGCAATAAAGAGAGAAATTAGAAGAAAAGGAGGAGCAAAAAACTGTTCCAGCTAAGGAAAAGACACTAAGGCAAACAAGAGAGAAGGGAGTCTTGAAAGGAAACAGCTGATCGGTGGGATCGGAAGAGAGATAAGGGACGCTAGCGATAAAGGAGGCTGCCTGGGAGGGGGGAGGTAAAAGCCCATGGATCCTCAGGATTTTTGCGTTGGGTCACCCCAAATTCACCATCAGATCACAGACCACAGCATGAACCACAAAAATCATACATCCACTGTTTCGTTCAGAATATATTTCTTTTCTTGTTTTCCTCCTCTAAAAACTAGTTGTGTTTTATGGTCAGGTGTGTCTTATGGAGCGAAAAATACGGTAAGCTAGAACCCTCACATTTTAAACCACATGTACTCAACATTGGCTTAGTGTTTAAAAAAAAACAACTAGGAGGGGAACATTATTTCCTTTTGGCTGAAATTGGGGGGTAGACAAAACATACCCCAAAATGGTTAAAGTGCGCTTCCACACTGTCACAAAAGCTGAAATTTGAAACGCACAGACAAACATTCAAAGACACCCTGACTATCAAAGGCAGTGAGTCTAATGGGGGAAATGTACCTTTCTTTCTTGAAATGAAGGTGCTGCTGGAGCTAAAACCTTGTAGACACAACCATCCAAAGCACAATGGCTATTGGCAGAGGTTGAAAATGGGGTATTGCTTTGAACTATCAAAACAAGAGACATTGTGAGTTGGATCCTGGCTGTGGGCTGTATCCAGCCCTGCTGTGCTGCTTGCACAATGAGACTTCTCTCCCCTGCACAACTTCAGATTCTGCTCGGAAGGGCTGGATGATCCTCCAAAGACCAAAGCAGGTTTTGAGGTTTGTGCAGGAGAGAAAGGAAAAGGAACCTCTATTGCAAGAGTGGAACTCTACTGCATTTGATGCAACCCTAAATTAATTGCACTGAAGTGCAATGGAATTTGAATTATAACTAATTTTTCACACTGATTTCAACAGGATCAAAGTGCAACTAGCTCAGTACGGATCCAATGCCAATGTCCCTAATTCCATGAATGTGGGTTAATACTGCTGTGACAAGCTGTAGCACAGGCTCTCCTATGTGGTCCCAGGGCTGCTCAAACTCTCCTGGAGGTGCTGGAAGGAACAGAAGAAGAAGCTCACTTCAGTACTTAATAGATAATGACTGAATTCTCTTCACCACTTACCAGACAGATCAGCAGCAGCTCCAATTGTTTGGGGTGTCTTCACATCGGTACATTATTGAAAACTTACCCAGCTGTGCTCCCTTTTAGAGTTAATTCACGCTTTTGAGATAACTGTCACTTGGACAGAAGGGGCACACTCCACTGGGAATGTCTCCTGCACAAGCGCCCATATGCAGAATGGGAGATGTTCCTCCATACCTGCCACTCATTTCAGCAAGGCACGTGCAGGAGAAGCTGCTGGTGAACGTCAGGGTTGTCCCGTTCTGAAACGTGGATGAGGTTTTTCTCACCTGTTAAGATCCGATGCAATGGCAATGTGACGTAGGTTAGATGTGCATAGAGAAGGAAGTTTTCATCTGTTCTGTTTAGCTTCAGCCATGAGCCCACCAGAGATCTTCCCGTTCCAGACAAAGACCGCGAGCGTAGGTTTGTTGCGTTGTGCAGATCTGCCAAAATACAACAAGGCTGCAGGAAGTAAGCAAAACATTACTGCCCCCAAGACCATTGTCCAGCAAACAGAGGCCCTACAAGGCCCTTCAAGGGCACCACCCCATGTGCCAAGACTGCCTTGGGAAGCTCACAAGGGAAGGGATGAATATCACAGCCACGCACCCAGCAATCACAGGCATCCTGCCCTCTGAACAGGAGAGGCTCCATTCAGCAGTCAGAGCTAAGAGCTGTGTGTGTTTTATATACAAATCAGCCCATTATTCAACTCAATACTACCTTCTCTGACTTGGAAACTCTTGAAGTTACCTGCTTGGTTCCCTGTGATTCGGTTGCTGGGGGCATCATGAGCAGAATGTGGAACCTTTTCTGAATGAAATGCATGTCCTTTATCACTGATTTATTTACAATGCCATCATCAGGAATGAAGGATGGCAAATGTCTTTCTAAGCAAGTCCATCTTCCTCAAGATCCTAAGCCAGTTAGTCAAAAGTCCTTCCCACTACACAGAATAGCTTGTTCTGCATCACCTTAGACCTGACCTACAAACACAACAGAAAATGAGTTGATAGAATTCTGCAATGGTCAGTTGTACCAACACATTTTGCATTTTGGAGGTGGGAAGCCATTTCTGAAGGTTCCCTCACTTAAAAAGCTCCCTGCAAGTAGAAAACGAGCAACACCTGGCAGAAAAGGTTCTAGTCTTGCCCTCCCCCACCGGGCTAGTTTTCCACTTGCAAAGAGCTTTTTAAGTAAGGGAACATTCAAAAACGCAATTTCCACCGCCTTCAATATGAAACGGTAATGTCACCTCATTATCCTGCATGTGATCTGCAACCTCAGTTAGATTTATTGTCCAGTCCTGCTAATCTCACAAGATAACCTCCCACCACAATGTAGTGTTTTCCACAGTTGCAAATACAACAATCGGGTCCACTAGGAGGTTCCATGGGTCAAAGTGATGATAATAAGCAAATACATCTAAGTTTAGTTTGCAAAGGCATGAACTCTAGTTCTCAATGGGACTACTACCTTAGTTCATCTTTTCTCATTTTTGTGTGTCACAATCCAAGCCTGATTTAGTGACCTCAGTGTACACCAGCAGCAACCATCCCTTGAGCCCAGCCATGCCTCAAGATGGCTCTTCTCTCACCTCCACTATCATCATCCCTAAAGAACTCTTCACTGTCATTGGCAGAATGGGATTTCTTCATTTCAGCAATTCGATTCCGCGGCACTTTCCTTTTGAGGGATGGGGAGAAGAAAGAAGGGCGGTTGTTGCGTTCCGGAGTTGGAGGTGTGCTGAATGAAGTGACCTGAAAGAAGAAAATCAGAAGTAAATTGGGATGGAAGGTTATGAGATAATATTGACTGCTCTATGTTTTGATTGACATTGTATTTTATTTTGAACCTCATTCAATGGTTATCTGCTCTGAACTGCAGTCTGGTGAATATAAAAACTGCTTCCTGAACACTGTTTTGAAAATGCATTCTTCTGGCTACTGAACAAACACACATGAAAAAACCACCATTTATGTACAGTGACCATTTAGGGGCAGCTGACCTTTTAATGCAAAATATCCAGTATTTTAATACAGTGATTGCCAACTGGCAATATAGAAGACATACCTGGACTTCACAGGCAATTTTACTTAGATCCTCTAACTTTAACAGAGAAGGAGATATTTAAAGGTTTTCTGACAGTTTCACTTTAGAGTCAAACTGGTTTCCAAAGCTGCAAGATGAATTCTTTCTACTGTTTTGGTTTTTATTTGACGCAGACATCCTGCCCAACAGAGGTAGATTTGAACAGCAAAGATACACTTCTGGCTTCTCAACAGAGTTCTCCAGAGTCCAAGATTGGAGAACTTAACTCACTCTCTCATGTAGAGGTGAACCTGGGTTTGAATCTTCCTCTGTCCCATAGGGAGACGTGTCACCAGTTGAAACGCGACTCACGGCCATTTCCGCATGTCCTTTTCCTTGTGGCCCTTTCATTCGCACAAATTCCATATTATTGTATTTGTAAAAGCCAAAGGACATCCTTTGTGCCATTTTTGCTGCAACGCTTACCTAGAATGAACAGTAAAAATGTAAGACTGGTTATGGGATTCCCAGCCCAGGGAAGGTTTATGCCTGCCTTGCTGTCATTCAGGTGCCAGGTTGAGGCATTTTGTTATCTCAGGGGTTAATAATTTAGATCTGTGGAAAAGCCAGATTCGTTTCTGTGGAACTGGCACTTCTAAAACTGTCCCTTAATGTCCATTCCGTGCTTTTAAGATTTCACCTTTTAGTGTGGCAGCTCCTCTTCTCTGAAACTTCCTGCCTATTAATATTTGGCAAGGACAATCATACTCTTATTGACACCTGCTAAAGAGAGTTCTGTTTACCTAAACAAGTATTTTTATTATCCACATTTGCCTAAAAAAATTTTTGATCTATATTTTGATCATTTTATTGTGTCTGCTGTTTCTAAAGTCTGCATTTACTATTGTTTTATATTTGTGAAGCCCTTTCCACTAGTTTAGGCCAGTATACCTACTGCAGCCTTCTATGTGCAGAGATGCCCTTTTCAGTCTTATCCATGCTCTCGCCATGTTCAGTTTCAATAACTGTAACTGAATGTGGGCGAACCCTTGAAAACATTTGGAAACTTCAGCTGGCTCAGAATGCAGCAACCAGGTTGTGGACCAGGACTTGCATATCTGAGCATATTTTGTTTGCACTAGAAAATCTTAACTGGCTTCCACTTACCGTATTTTTCGCCCTATAGGACACACTGGCCCATAGGACGCACCTCGTTTTTTTTGGGGGGGGGGAATGAATAAAAAAAAATTATTTCCCCCCCAACCGCGAGGCTGGGGCGGGGGAAGCCCGAGCTTCCCCTAACCCCAGCCCCCAGAACAGGCTGCTATCCGCAAGCCTTGCGAGCCCGGCGGTATCTCCCCCTGGGCGCGCAAGGCTTGCAGACACCTGCCCGAAGCACGGGGCGTCCTCCGGAGGGCGCCCCATGCTTCGGGCTGCAGGCTGCTGCCCGCAAGCCTTGCGAGTCCGCGGGAACTCCTGCCAGGCTTCCAAGGCTTGCGGATAGCTTCCTGAAGCCTGGAGAGCGAGAGGGGTCGGTGCGCACGGATGCCTCTCGCTCTCCAGGCTTCAGCGAAAACCTGCATTCACCCCATAGGACGCACACACATTTCCCCTTCATTTTTGGAGGGGGGAAAGTGCGTCCTATAGGGCGAAAAATACAGTATGTTTTGGATACAAATTGAAGTGCTAATTTTAGCTACCAAACTCTTAAAAAAGAAAAAAAAGTGGCAGCACTGTATCTAAAGGACTTCCTTCTTTCATACAAAGCTGTTTGTTTATTAAAGGTCGTCTTTGGTGATCTTGCTCCAAGAGCTTCCACCTTCAGATATTAGGTGGGTGACAACTGGTGTGAGGTCTTTATCTGTGGCAGCCTAGGGAATTCTCCAGGCAGTCTGGTTTGTTTATACACAACCATTTAGGCACATGGCTAAAAACAGAGGATAATCTAGAAAGTTCTTGAAATGCACAGAACATTTTTGCATGAAGCTGGTACAACAGTCTGCATTTGGACTGAGAGTTTTCTACACCCAAACTACCTTTCACATTTCCAAGAGAACTCAAGTGGATTTTGCTTCTCCTAGTAACAGTTTATGGCTCCTTAAGAAATTCTGGCTTTACCTTCAAAGAGTCAGAGGTTTAGGAGTAAACTGGGAGTGAACCCTCCCTGCTCCCTGACCACATAAGCACTTTTCTCCCAGTGAGTTGTAGCAATGCAGCACGACAAGGTAAAGTGAGGAAGGGACCAGGGTAGAGTTATCCCTCATGTTGTTGTAGAAAACAGGCACCCCACTTCCCAATAGTCACTTTAGTCACCTAGTGCAGTCACCTGTGAGGTATCAACCTAGCTAAGCAGGTGACCATCACCAAAAGGGCTCTCACCCCATTGTCTTTTTTTAAAATGCTTTTTTGAATTCAAAAAAAGCACACATTCAGAAAAAGAAAAATACATATTCCCACATGCTTAGTTTCTTTCCTTATACACAATTTCTATAATGACTTCCCATCATCCCATTGTGGATCCTAAATGCTTTCATCGTGTGTCACACTTTTCATTATCAGTCCAAATCAATCTCCATTATTTTATTTTCCTATAGTTTTCCATATTTCTGCAGGGTTCTCACCCTATTGTCATAGACCTTCTTGAGGGCTTCGTAGCGGATCGATCCCTGGAAGATAACTCCTTGGAAGGTGTTGCTCTTGTCACTGGCCACCAGCTCCACACAGACCATCTCACCTTCTCCTACAGTCATATCGCTGAACACCTAAATGAACATCCCAAAAACTTGCACTTAGTAGAAGGAGGAAAAATCAGTAGCTCTAGATAGCTAAAACTTCATTTGCTGCCGCCTATTTTACATAGATTGCAAAATACAAACGTCCTTTTCAAGGCACACGATGCAGGACTTTGTTGCAGAAAAGCAAATTCCAAATGATTGGCCTGGAAGCACTAAAACCTGTAGCAGTTAAAATGTATCCTATTTTATTTTTTTGAGCAAGAAGGGCAGTAGGGGGAAGAGCATTAAACATGAAACTGCCCAAAATGCTCACAAAGCATAACTTAATACAATATAATGCTGGGGGGGGGGGGGAGAAAAATTGAGGGTTGTGTGACTGAACAGAAAGGGAACCAATTTTCGTTTATCTCCCCTTCCCCACTGAAGACACCTCTGCTCTCCCTAAATGGGACATGGGGTGGGGGCAATCATCAGAAAGTGCTTCCCTCCCAATTCAGCTGACATACGGTCTACTGTCCACTGAGGAACACAACACAATCATGGTGAGGCTGCAGTCCTCTCTCTGGACCCCTGGGAGGTACAGGGAGAGAGAGAGAGGCCACACACCAGGTCTCCCATCACCAGCTGAGCCAAAAGGTGGTATATGGGGGCCTTCTTATTACCCCCAAAGACCCCCAAGTCCAGGGGAAATTTAAGAGCTGACTTGAATCTCTCCCTTTCATTTCTAATGGGAGAGAAATAGCGAAGAAGAAGAAGAAGAAGAAGAAGAAGAAGAAGAAGAAGAAGAAGAAGAAGAAGAAGAAGAAGGAGGAGGAGGAGGAGGAGGAGGAGGAGGAGGAGGAGGAGGAGGAGGAGGAGGAAGAAGAAGAAGAAGAAGAAGGGCAGAAGAGTACAAAGGTGCTTCTGCTCTGCCAGCAAGAGCAGGTTGGGGGGCTGGATATGGTGGATTAACAACCTCCAGTTTTGCCCTGGGCCAACCTTCAGAGAGCCTAAGGAAAAGGACAATCTCTAAGCCTTTGGCAATATCTGATAAAGGTAAAGGGACCCTGACCTTTAGGTCCAGTGGTGACCAACTCTGGGGTTGCAGTGCTCATCTTGCTTTCTTGGCCAAGGGAGCCGGCGTACAGCTTCCAGGTCATGTGGCCAGAAGGACTAAGCCGCTTCTGGCGAACCAGAGCAGCGTACGGAAATGCCATTTACCTTCCCGTCGGAGCAGTACCTATTTATCTACTTGCATTTTGACGTGCTTTCGAACTGCTAGGTGGGCAGGACCTGGGGCTGAACAACGGGAGCTCACCTCGTTGCAAGGATTCGAACCGCCAACCTTCTGATTGGCAAGCCCTAGGCTCTGTGGTTTATTTGATAAAATACTGCAAAATTTTGACATGCAGTTTATTTAACCAGGTTAAACAGTTACTGAGCTTTTCCAAGTCTTTTCTTTGGGCTTTGAACTTGCTTTACAGTATTTTGCATATGTCTGTCTGCAAGTGATTAACACATGTAGGCAAGGTTCCTCTATGTTTACAGGTCCTCTATACCAACAGAGAAGCCAAGAGCTGGCCTAGGCTCAGAGGGGAGACCGTCAGGAGCCCCACATAATCTGCTCCAAGCTTTCTAAGGAAAAGGAATACAAGTAGAGGAAACAAACTCAGATGTGTCCAGATGTTCCCATGCAGTGCAGTTACGTTACGTAAACACAACACTGTTGGCTGGAGCTACCACAACTATTTGAAATTAAAGACAAGCACAAGAAATGGCATCTGTTCTTGTGAGTGACCTACCTCTTCAAAGTTGTCAATCATAAAAAATATGTTTGGATAGCTGATCTTCGATTCCTCCCCTTTGCTATCCATCGGGTGCTTACTGGGAGATGCAAAGACTTGCTGGAAGAAACCATTTGGAAGATGTTATTAGCTTGCTGCACGGATATTGGCATGTACATGAAGGGAAAGGGGCTGAGATCAAGGCTGTCCCTTCAAGCTTCTCACGATGAACTGCACTTCTCACCTGGGATTTCTTTTTATGAATGTGGATATCCCCTCCATCTGAACGAGTACACACCGCACAAGTCACTATGTAATCCAGCTGAAACAACACCAAGGCGTTGGAAAAGAAGCATTAATGGTTGTACACAACCAAAGCAGAATGACAGCCTTAACAGCTTTTTCATTAAGCTTTCCTCCCCGGCGTCAGCAACTACAGGAGAAAATGTGACCTTCCAGTTTCCATTTCCTCTCTGATTCATAAATACTCTGGTCTGCTTTTTAAAGGCAAGTTCCTTCCCCAGTCAATGTCTAACTGCTCTGCAGATACCCTCCTCCAAGGACACACACAGCCTAGTTCAAAAACAGCACTTTTATCAAACGAGGATCATGCAACCAGAGATTTCAAATCAACATACAATTCCTCACCTCTGCAGCTCCTCACCAGGTGCCCAATTTCTACTTTGCCCCTTGTTTCCACAAGTCTTCCTCCTCTTCTCGCTGACGTTCCCTCATTCAGTCCCTTCTTACAACCCCCTTTCCCCAACATTCCTTGATCTGCAGCCTTTCCCAACCACTGTCTGCTCTTGTTCTGAGCTACCTGTTTCCTCTTTCCTCTACTCCTCCTTTGACAGGTCTTTCTGCTTACCTTGACCCTTCCTAAGATCAGAGCAGGTCAGCCAAGGGCAGGAGTGCCAGCTTGGCCCCCAATCATGGGGGCCCGGGATCGTGGGTGCAATGCAGCATGCATGGCCCTGGCACTTAAATTTGTGGGCGCTCAGTCCCTTCATGAAGAATTTTGTGGGTGCTCAGGCCCCAGGGAGTTGGCACCTCTGGCCAGTGGCAGCCAGAGACACTTCTACTTTCACAACTTTGATATCCCTGCTCTGTGACAATAAATATAGCAGGCCAGAGAACAAAGGCCAACAGAAAGAGGAGGACTTCTCCAAGGGCAAAACCAGCCTGAAAGGGGAACAGAAAGCTACATCCGCACATCTGAAACCTGGGGGGAGGGGGGCCAGAGGGATTTTATTTTTTTAAAGTGCAGACACCATCTTCAAAATTTTGTACCATGGTACCTCGGGTCAAGTACTTAATTCGTTCTGGAGGTCCGTTCTTAACCTGAAACTGTTCTTAACCTGAGGTACCACTTTAGCTAATGGGGCCTCCTGCTGCTGCCACACAATTTCTGTTCTCATCCTGAAGCAAAGTTCTTAACCCGAGGTACTATTTCTGGCTTAGAGGAGTCTGTAACCTGAAGTGTATGTAACCTGAAGCGTATGTAACCCGAGGTACCACTGTAGTTGAGAAGTTACCTGCTTTTTGATGATACGTTTGAATTCTGTCACACACTCAATATACAGAAGGGTAAAATAGCTTTTTTTACTTATGTCGTTTTTCATGTCTTCTTTTTAATTATCTATTGTAGCAGTACACCAGAATCAAAACAGCCTCAATAGCAAGGAGGTGAACCATTAACTTTTAGCTCCCCCAAATGAAAATTGATCACCAGAGAAGGGTTCCTGCTTTTTTAGTTGACTGATCTAACAATTAAATATTGTTGGGCTAAAAAAAAGGGAACACAGCACATGACAAACGTTCTAGAATAACCCAACATCTATTTGAATCCAATCTTTCCTTAAACAGTGCTCAAGTCAGCTAAAACCACAGATTAAAACTAAATGTAAATCAACAATATAACAGCTTTAAAAACTGAATCATTTCTCTCTCTCTCTCTTTTTTTTTAAAGTCAAGATTCCAAATTTTTAGCAAGAAAACTCCCAGGCTGTACATGATGTCTAGCATCTTCAATGAGTAATAAAACTGCAGAGAAGTCTAGACTGTCAATTAAGTGGAAACAAAGATCCGTCTCTGTACTCCAACATACTGTGCAACAGCTAAGGCAGGAGCTGCTAACCTGACACAATAGGAGACAATTGTCTTCTAGATCAGAAATGACAGGCGCCAGCTCAACCTAGAACCGTGTATATTCCAACATAGTAATCTCACCAGGATTGTTTTCATCTATAGCTGATATAATTCAGAATGGTTGTCCACTGGTGCACAGCCAATGTATGATTACAGTAAATTGCACAGACATATATTTTGCATTGATATGCATTAAAAACAGAATCTGTGTGGTTTGAGGTCAGGGTCTTCCAGAAATGAAAATATTAAATCAAGGTTTAAAAGAATGGCTTAGCATTATGTAGGAACACATTAAGCCATTAAAAGAATGGCTTAGCATTATGTAGGAACACAACCAACGTGGAAAGAAGAGACCAAGGTGGCCCAATTAACCAGGGTTAA
The DNA here is from genome assembly GCF_964252035.2 of Podarcis erhardii. Classification (NCBI taxonomy): domain Eukaryota; kingdom Metazoa; phylum Chordata; class Lepidosauria; order Squamata; family Lacertidae; genus Podarcis; species Podarcis erhardii. The sequence goes on along the minus strand of NC_138509.1, from coordinate 3,340,957 downwards.
ACAAGAATGTTAAGATTTGGAAAAACCAGTCTTCAAGAGTCGTGCTTAGGTTTGTGTGGCCACCTTATCTCCAAACACCAAGCTATAAAGACACAACCAAAGAACAAATGGAAAACAAAACAAACTATGGGGGCAAAAGTCATGGCTCATCAGTGAGACAACTCATGGTTTGCTGAACAAACCTTGTTTTAAGACCAATGATGGCTTAGAATTACATAGGAACATAGCCAGAGTGACTAGGGCTGATCACATGGACCCCTCCCACAGTTTGGACAATCCCAGGATGAAGAGAGTCCCATGTGATCATGCCTGCCAATGCCATTGCAGTCATTTATACACTTTATTACTGCTATGGAATGAACCCACAAGTAAGTAGTTTCCATCTTCCTAGCATATGCATTATTTAGAACCAGGGTAGAGAACCCGTGACTGCCCAGATGTTGCTGGACTCCTACCAAACCTGAGAATCAGTCATAAAGGCTGAGAATGATGAGGGATGAAGTCCAGCACTGGAAAAGCCAGAAGTTCACCACCCCTGATTTAAGAGGATACCTGAAGACTTTCTTTTTGGTGGTTTGGACAGTTACTAGACACTTACAATGCTAAGAAAAAATCGACAAGGCATTAGCAAAAGCTACATACAGAAGGGCACACACAGAATGGAGTAAAGCTGGACCTCTGAGGTTTATGTGATGGGTGTGGGTTAGTGATTGTGGATATGAGAAGAGCAGAGCCCAGACACATGAACTAGCTAGGCAGAGGAATAATTATTTCACAAAATCCAAGAGACTGGTTCTTGTGCCTCTACCTGCCATGCTACTGAATAATGGAAGGTAAGTGGCACAGTCAGCTTCTGGATCCTCTCCTTTAACGCTTAAGTATTTGAGAAGCACTGAATTTGTGCTCCCCACCCCCACCCCTGAGAAAATCAAGTTGCCACCTCTGAATGCAAATTCTGGGACAAAGCTGATTTTCTTTCCAAACTTAAGGAACATTCCTGTATCGCAGGGGCCTGGACAAGATGACCTTCAGGGCACTGTTCTTTCCAACCCTACTATTCAATAATTCTATTATCACCCCAAGAAGGCACTTTAAGAAGTTCTCTCTTTTCCCTTGTTGTGCCTACTGGACAGCTTCCATTACATTATCCTATTTGCACTAAGGAGAAGGACGATGCTTCTTCAAAATAATCCCCAAAATACTGGTCTTGCCTTGCAGCCAGCCAGGAAACAAAGCTGCATCTGGAAATGGTAGGCACCCTTGGCCTTTGACTGATTCCTTAGATGCCTTCCTCCAGCTTGGAGCAACAAGCAACACAGGTCACCATCAATTCACAAGCGACACATAAGCCCCAGCACTCCATGAAGAGCTCATATATGGATGACCACCTTGGATGCAGCCTTATACTATTTAGCTCAATATTGTCAACACTGACTGGCAGTGGCTCTCCAGTGTCTCAGACTGGAGACATTCCCACCCCTATCTGGAGATGCCAGGAACTGAGCCTTTTGCATGCAAAGGAAATGTTCTACAGCCTTTGCCCTTGACCAGGCAGCCCGGCTGTCAAAACGCAGGCAATTTTGGACAGATGAAAATCCTATATCCGTATGAAGCAAAGGGTACAGAGCCAATGAAACTGCCTCCCCATCACAACCACACACAGACAAAATATCTGTGTTCCATAAAGGGAAGGGGCTTCCTATATTAATAAATCAAAGCCTGGAGAAACAGAAATGTTAGGCTACCTTTTGAAGGATAAGGTTCAAGCAGACACTTTCCTCCCAGTCGATATCTGGATCTCCCAGGCCAGGCAGCTTTTTAGAATCCCTGCGGTACACTTCCACTTCAACCTGCTGAGGGGGGAAAACCAAAAGGTGTCTTTAAGTAACGGGAAAACTCATATTTGAGTGGCTACAAATTTATTAAAAGCAAAGGTAGCCCCTGCCCACAGGCTCACAGTCAAGAAACATAAGCAAAGGAGAAGGGCAGGGAGATTATTCAAAGCAGTGGTCATTCAAGGTTGTAACTTCCAAAAATTGGGTTTGAACCTCAGATTATCACAAGTCTTTTGCAATTCTTTTCTGTGACTGAGAGGAACAGTGATAAGAAGCAGTGGTGCCACCACTACTCTAATTCAAAGTAACCATTATGACCACCAAATACTTCTCCCTTTGGACTTTAACTCAACCAGCTCCCAAACTCTCTCCTCCCCCCTTTTAAAGTTTAATATGAGAGGTGTTATAGCTCAAGGCTGCCTAGAAGGTCCACTCATTTCGCAGCTTATGCACAGTAAACCCAAAGAATTGCAATAAATAAGCTGTTTTTGCAATTCCAGAATGCAGCACCAGATATTTCTCAACAGGAGGCTATGGAGATTATTGAACAGACTGGGAGGAGTTGGGCCCCTATATCAATTGTATGTGCAATAGTTGAGTTAGCACTTCTTTTTTTCAATTTCAGGAAGAATTGCACCTATAGCCAAAAGTAAGATTCTGTTCTGGTTGCTGTTGTCAATTCCTTCTTTCCCAATCGTCCCAGGCCCACAGATCGAAATCTCGCCCAACTCTTGCATGAAAATCAGGGTGACATCCAGCTGAGAATAAAAATTTTCTTTAATGTCTTCATCGGCATCCAGTATTGGTGCATAAGCGCTTAGAATAGTAGCCTGATGGTTTTGGGCGAGTTTTATTCAAAGGGTTGAAAGTCACTCATTAATGCCAGTAGGGACTTCTGACAAGAGCTTCACAAGATCATTTTTGATAGCAAAGCCTACTTCATGTATTCAATGTTCTTGTTCATGTAGACCTTTCCAAAAGAATCTGTAGCCTCCTTTTTCTTCCTTCAGTTGTCCCTCTTCTGCTCTTCGAGTTTCTTGAAGCGCTGCAATATTAATGTTAGAATGTCTCTTGTGATGATGGCAGTTCAACGCTCATTGTCTGTGTTATCCAACAAAGTCCGTATATTCCATGTTCCAAATTTCAATTGTCTTTTGTGATCGCTGAGTGGTGACCCCATTGGGCGCAGTTATCCAGTCAGGGAAAAAGGGAGGCAGACTATGTTTCGGACGCCTTTTCTAGCCCTTGCCCCTATTCAGGGTGAGCAGAGTGGATCCTAAATAGGACTGCTCAGGCATGGATACAGCTGACGAGCAGCTCAACTGCCTCATTCCTTGAGTCAGAACAACTGTATCTGTATCCACCGCCCATATGCTGGTTCATGACTAGGGGCTTCCAGATTTCACACTGGGAGGAGGACAACAGGCTAATGCTTCTGAGAAGGCTGCTGGATGAGTGGACCATAGAAGGACCACACGAGGAGGACAGACAGTGCGTGACTTTCAAAGAGACACAAGATTTCCACACCAGAGAGGTCAGGCACAAAGCAGCCCTTAGTGAAGCTAAGATCCAGAGAGTGCCCAGGCAGTGTGTGCTGAGAGTCAGTTCAGAGGCAAAGACTGAAGGAAGAGGAAAGGGAGAGGAGACAGGGAGGCAGCTAGGTCAGAGGGACACATGAATGTTGAAATTTCGCCTCACTGCAGAGAATGGGCACTGTTGCCGAGGAGGGTGACTAGCCAGACATCAGGAGCGTGACAGAGAACAGCAACATGGGGATGCAAAGGACAGAAGAGGGTAAAAAAGCAGCAGGATAGAGATGTGGGGGGCGAGGAGCAGGGGAGGAGGAGGAGGCAGCATTGGTGGGCTGTGTCTTGGGGAGGAAGGCCATGTTTCAGCAAGGAAAAGTAATTGCAAGGATCAAGGGAACAGACGACGGAGGAGGACCACTTTCTCCAGAAGGGCACAGCAGCAGTTGGGAATGCTCAAGGATTTGTCCAGGCCACAACTTCAAGTGGAGTGACTTCATTTGCACATCACAGACTAATCTTCTTTGGTTTTTGCACTTCTCAAAGTTTGACAAAAACACAGTTCCCAGTTCAGAGAAATAATTAAAAAACAAAAGCAAAATGCATACAAAAAGGCAGTGTGGTTTTATTCATATAGCACTGATAATTATTTTATTATATTTTACATAAACACAACTCAGGGTTGTGTCTGATTAAGTAGTTTATAAAATTATTCTAAATCAATAACATTATTTTGTGGACAACTTATGCAAAAATAGGAATGTTTGCACAGTTTGTTTTTTTGCAGGCGCAGCGTGGAGTATGAGAAGGGCAAGAGGAGCTGGGCAGAGAGAGGGGCAAAAGAAGGTGCCGCTTGCCAAGAGAAAGAAATATGCTTCCCATGTTAACAATACATCTTTGTTTGGGGTCGAATGCAACATCCCAGCAGTGTCTACACTATAAGCACACGCAGAGCTCTTACTGCACATCTTATTGTAGAGCCTGACACCAGGCCGCAGTCAGGAAAAGAGGGGCTTCCAAGAACACAGAAGGTGGCCACCCTTGGTCTATATATCTGGGGGCTCTCACCACACGGGTTCAGGGCACCGACTGTTCCACTGTGTTGAAGACCCAAGATCAGCCATGGTAGGAGAAGCAACGAGAGCCAAAGGAGGTTCTCCTTCCTCCCCACTGTCTTGTCACCTCCAAACACTGTGATTTCTCATTTTCTCCAACTTAAAGACCACAAAGTGATGGCATATCAAGCTGCCACTTTCTCCTCTCTCATTGAAAACAAAATTGCCACAGCTACCTATGCCACAATGAGCCAACACAAGCATGCACAGATCCACATTTCTGCCATGACAGGAAGCAATCATTCTGCAGGAAATGGAAACTTTTACATCCTCCTCCTCCTCCTCCTCCTCCTCACACAACCACCTCTGCACTGGTGAGAAGATTTACTCTAGACAGTGCTTCCAGCTTTCAGGTCGCATTTTATGTCAAATCAATATACATTATCATATAAACATCTGGTTGCACTTTGGCTTAAACGAGACTCATAAAAAGGAAGAGACATTTCATCAACCTGTAATCTATCACTAAATCAAGCTTTTAACCTATCAGAAGGAACGAATACGCTGCTAGAAGTGGTGTTAGTGATACCTAAGTAAAGGAGGGAATGACTCATGTATATTTCCCCACTTCTCTTCCAGCCTTCCCCGTTTCCTGCTTCACTCGATAACTCTTCACTCCATCTCTCCCACTCCCTGGCTTGCCTTATTTCCCCCAGCACATTGATGCTGCCACAGCAGCTGCCACCTACTCAATTCTTCACCTGGGCAGATGAGTTGGAGATACTGACGGATGCCTAGAAGAGCCATTTTATTTCCTCTCCTGCAGTTCTAAGAGAAACAGAGTAGTCCAGATTTAGGATATCAAATATCCTAGAAAGAGAGGAATGTATAGCCCTGTGCAATAGTTCTTCAAACATTTTTTCCTACCCTCTGTTGCTTAGAGGTGCATGCTGAGGAATTCCTGTGCACCTCACACAGGGTCTAGTGCCACATAAATCGAGCATGTGCCTGACCCAACCAGGATTTTCTGGTAGCTGCATATGGCAGGGGAAAGGTGCCAGGACTGGGCAAGCTCTTTGTCAGAGAAAAAGCTTCTCATGAACGTTTCTCATGAATGCACCTCACCTCAAGAAGCTTCTGAGGAACTCCAAAAGCTCTCCAGAACACATTTTGAAATCCACTGTGGTATAGCCTTGACTCTGAGCAAATTCTTAGGTACCAGGAAGTTTCAAATATAGTTGTACCTTGGAAGTCGAACGGAATCCGTTCCAGAAGTCCGTTCAACTTCCAAAACATTTGGAAACCAAATTGCAGCTTGGAAGCTCCTGCAGCCAATCAGAAGCTGCGGAAGCCCCGTCAGCTTCCAAAAATAGTTCGCAAACCAGAACAGTCACTTCCGGGTTTGCGGCATCCGGGAGCCAAAACATTCAAGAACTAAGCTGTTCGAAAACCAAGGTATGACTATACACAAGTACATAAATATACACAGAAACAATTCCGGTCTCACAGAGACAGTTCTTCACGTTGCATCAATGTGTTTTGATGCAGCATATGTGTGATTTGCTGCTCCCTCACAAATGGAAGGGTGTTCTCTATGAGAATAAACGTGAGCAAAGCCCTGAAGTCTCCATTGGAGCCCTTCAGTCTAGGGCTGGGAAATATGAAGCCCAGGGATGGACTGTGGTCCTCCCAGTCTCTCTAGTTAGCCCTTGAGACTCTCCCAAGACCAGGCCCCTCTCGTCTTGCTCTGTTTTTGCCTGGCTGGAATGTATCCCTGAACTGCAAGAATGGTTCTTGTTTGCCTGGATGGAGAAGAGTGAGAGAGAGAGTAGAAACATTGGACTATTCACAGTTGAATGTGCCCTGTTGCATCTGTTGCCCATAGCCTGACGCACTTCTGCCCCTGCCCATCACTGCCATCCATCCCCCCAGAAGATTGCCTGTGAGGGAACGCAAGTCTCTGGCTGAGAAATGTTTGCTACCCATGAGCTATATCATACAATCACTTTTTAAAAACAACAACATCAGGTTATAATCTTTACATTTCATAATGTCCAATCTAGAAACAAAATGCATTTGTCTTCTGATTTCCAAGTGGATTTTTTGTTCATCACAAAATAGCTCCAAATCAGGTCGATTTAAGGGTACTTGTGGCCAGCTTCACAAACTTTATATTCAGGGAAATGTGGTGAGTGGTTGTTAAGTGGGTATGTTTCATTTCCTCTGGAATTTTATAACATGAGCTAATACCTACCACATGATCACAGGCACCGACTGTCATACAAATGGCCTCCGGGTTCTAAGTGCTATAACGTGGCAAAGCACCCCAGAACACATAATTGTAGTATTCTTTCCCATTTCATTGCCTAAGATCATGATGGCCAAATATTTCATGTAAAAATATCTTTAACTTTTATAAGCCAGCAAATCACACACATCCCAAGAGTCTATCCAAGCTTTACGGCATCTCTCGACACACAGCATTGCTCAGGATGCAGGCAATGCCAAAACACAAATTGCACTTAACTTGAAGGAAAAGGTGCCTCTTGGGTGTAAGATTCCATTACCCAACTTACCTTCTTCCCATCTGTATTGTCTCCACCAACGTATGACAGTTTCCTTCGGACATAGAAGAGCATGTCATCTTGCCGGGGGGCCCATTTCTCCATAAAGTAAGTGGAAAACATCCAAGTCCAGAATACAATGCGGTCATCTTTGAAACAACCTTTTAGAAAAGAGATCCATATTGGTTGGTTGGTTTGATTTATTCCTTGTCTGCCCTTCGCCCTAAGGTCCCAGGGCAGGATACAACATTAAAACACAAGACAGTAGGCCCGCAAATTACATGCATTTAACTTGTGTGCCTTCAGCTTTACATATGTGGTAAATAAAAAACAAAAAGAAGTGGAAAGGAGGTGGGTTTCCAGGAAAAATGACTTTGGCAATCCCAACCGCCACTGAACCCAATGGGTTTTGACTAGAAACAATTTGGGCTTTAGGCACGATCCCTGGAATGTAACTGCAGCATAAGTTGAAGCATTACTGTATTAAAAACCAACAGCTTACAATCACAATCAAGATGACAATTAAGAACCTCCGAACCCACATTGCAGCCGTTTTTAAAACACCAAATGCCTGAACTTTTAATGCTGGCCAATTTTTTCCATTTGTTTCCTAGCAGGATCCTACCCGGTTCAATCCCATCTTTTATTATGTGGAAGCCACGCAAACCTCATATATAACGCAACTTCCTTTGAGAATGGAGGTTTGAAGCAAATGTCTCCCTTGCCAACCTGCCCCAGGTGAACTGCAGCTCCAGCTGTCTCTCCCCAACCCCAGGGAAGTGAGAGAAGGAGAGAAAACTGGCCAAGAGGACAAAGTATTGAACTGCACTTTGCGCTGGGCCTTTGGAGGAGGCAATCTCAGTGGCAAAAAGGAACAGCAATGACATTTAGGAACCCATTTTTACAGCAGTGTCCCTGCTTGCCCCAGCAATAATTTAGATTCACGATCAACCATTATTAGTCGTTGTCATTAATACGAGGCAATCGTTTTCAGCTTATAAGCGACTTGAGCAAGGCAGCTTCCTTGCTTTGCCCGCCCTCAGCTTCAGCTGCCATAAGCATGCTGGTTTCAGAGGAGGGGAAGTGGAAAGGAGAAGCATAGCTGCTTCCTCACACTGAGATGACCGGAGATGTTTCCCCCAGGACAGGGTGTTTTCAGACTGTTGGCTTACTGAGGTCCCGTTGTGTTTGCAACAGTGACCATCACACAGCTCCAGAACTACCAGAAGGAAGACATCATCCTGAAAAAATGTACAGTATTTCTGTTTGCTCAGATATCATAAGGGGGTGAGAACAGAAAAGTTAAGCATCGTTAGAAAGGCACCTTGTGCAGATCACGTGAAGCACACCTTTTATCACTATTTACTACAGGTTATTGCTGAGACTTGTCAGCTGGTGACGGAGGCTTGCAGCTCACTGCCAAGAGAGTCTTGGCAAGACCCCACATAAAAAGCAAATCATTTAATTTCCACTCCTGCATTAGCCTGCATGAAATATGCTACTATCTTGAAAAGGTCCCCTCTTAATTACCCTACAGGGACCCAAAACGGCATGGGGGAGAGGAAGGGAAGCTGCACACGCCCAGTCCCTGCTGCCAACTGAAGCACTTCTAGCAGAAATAAAAACAAGATCATTTGTAGGGTGAATGAGGACAATCTCGTGAGCAAAAACAACTCACCGATTTTGAAAGAGCAGGAGCACAGTCACTTTGCCTCTACTCCTAGGCAAAGGCACAGCCATAAAACTCAAGTGACAAAGCTCTTCCTTCAGGCTGAATATCTGAAAGCTGTTTCCTAGCGGGGGATGTGAAAGCCTACATACCAGTTCTCTGTATGCAGGGTCTTTTCTTTCAGGGAGGACCACTTTAATTAAGCAATCTTTAATTATCCAAAAATTTAAAAGGTTCAGCATTTATAATGCAATTTTATATAGTGCTGCTTCTGAGTGCTCAAAGTTCTTCCTGTACATCTTTTAAAGAATCTTTTCCACACCCCTGCAATGTTAAGTCACCATTGCGGGTTTGGACAAGATGACCCTCACAGTCCCCTCCAACTCTACAAAATGCAATTTAAAATGCAGCCTCATTTTAAAAGTAGATGATAGATCAAGACCATAAGGGGAGGGAAATATAAGGGTCAGACTGAGTCCAAACCAAAGGCCAGGCGGAACAGCTCTGTCTTGCAGGCCCTGTGGAAAGATGTCAAGTCCCGCAGGGCCCTAATCTCTTGTGAAGAGCATTCCAGCAAGTCGGGGCCAGTACTGAAAAGGTCCTGGCCCTAGCTGAGACCAATCTAACCACCTTGCAACCTGGGACCTCCAAAATGTTGTCATAAAATAAAACCTGCCTCCCTCAAAAAACAATCTCATGGTGCTTCAGTTGGTTGAATAAGAAGCTGACCTTTCTCAAATGTCTTATATAAGTAGATCATGGCACTCCAGTTCACTATAGTTGCATCGGTGGAGTGGGGTGGGGGACACCTGAGCATAGACCAGGGACATCCAGGTTCAAATCTCCACTCAGCCACAAGGTTCACTGGGTGACCTTGACCAGACCCTTGAGGAACACTTGAGGGAGTTGGGCATGTTCAGCCTGGAAAAGAGGAGACTGAGGTGACATATGAGAGCCTTCTTCAAATATCTCAAGGGCTGTCACATGGAAGATGGAGCAGGCTTGTTTTCTCCTGCTCTGGAGGGAAGGACTTGAACCAACAGATTCAAGTTACAATAAAGGAGGTTCCAACTAAACATCAGGAAGAATGTTCTGATGGTAAGAGCTGCTCAACAATGGAATGGATTCCCTTGGCAGGCTGTGGACTCTCCTTCCATTGAGCTTTTTAAGCAGAGGTTGGATGGCCATCTGTCATGGATGCTTCAGTTGAGATACTTGCATTGCAGGTTTGGACAAGATGACCCTCACAGTCCCCTCCAACTCTACAATTCTATGATTCTATATCAACTTCACATCTTTACTGAGACTGCTTGAAATCAATTTTCTGGATTTAAAATTGCAGGACACCTGAAATGGACAGATGAGCTGATAAAAAATTCTGCTGTGATGAATACAGCCAACCTACACACGCTCTGAACTGGCCTATTATGTCCCTAAAGCTAATGCGAACGTACAAAATAATTGCTTGCCATGGTTCATGGAGAATCACAGCAATGCCCTGAAGTGGTTAAACTGAGAGTTCAACTGAGATGCTAAAGCCCAAGTAATAATTGCTACAGATTCTTTCCATGCCTGCCCACTTTTAACATATTTCCTTCCTCCTTTAAAATGCAGAAACAATCTGTATAAATAAAGCATCTATTTTGAAGCATCTCTCCCTGATACATTTTTATTAGGACTGAATAAAATGGCTTTGTTCAGCTGATCTAAACTTAGTGAGTGGTATTCATCTAAGTTTTACTCAGATTACCTACTGAAATCGAGGGACCTAGCATTAATTTCTGTGTAAAACTTAGTTGAAAAAATCCAGTAGGTTGCAGGTTTTAAAAAAAGTGTTCAGGTGCTGAGATTTCTGTACTGCAGGGGGTTAGACTAGATGACCATCAAGATCCCTTTCAACTCAAGAATTCTATACGGTAATTCTTCTGGTAACCTAAATATAAGTATGTTTTGCAATCTATTCTCCATTTCTGTAATATTCTTAAAGGTTTGTGGTGCTAATGTCAGGACTCAAGTCTGCAGCAAATCCTGAACTTGGTACCTGAGAAAAATCAAGGACGAATTCAGTCTGTGTAGCATAAAACCGATTACAGTCAATGGCAGGAACTAAAGCCACACCATCAGCGACAGGTCAGAATGCATCGGCCGACACGTCCCCAACTTCTGTAAGTGTCCAGATTTGGCTTGTTTGCTGGGCAAAGGAATAAGGGACTCTGCTGTTGCGACGGTTTGTACTTGCTCAGACCGCCTTCATTTTGCTGTGCATCTGCCTTGCCTCACCCCCAAGCTTGCTAGAAGAAGGATCTGCCACATAGCTTTTCCATCAACTGATTTATAAGCCTTTTTTTTTACCTTCTCCTTCATTAATTCCAAACCCAACTGCTCGCTAGTTCTGAGATGGCTCATTGCCATCATACTCAATATTACTATTAATATCACAAGCAGTGCATCTTTCCCACAGTAGAGAAAGCACACACAGGTTAGAAAAGGCACCCTTCATTAAGCGTAGCAAATTTACAACAAAAACAAATTACAAGGCAACAGCCTTTGGGCCAACCTGTACTTCTGTTTTACTTACTCATGATCAATCTTGTAGCACATATAACCCATTTCTGGTCATTTTCTTCTTGAGCCCTTGCAAACAGCAGAATCATTTTGTGCATGATATTGAACTCATGAGACTCTGTTAGTGTAATATGAAATACATTTATCTGTGTCCTTGGCAGAGCTGTTGCTAGTCCAGGTAGACAATACTTACCTAGATGGATAACACACTACAGTATAAGGCAGCTTCCTTCCTTTCCTCCTGACATCCTTCTCCCAAGCAGAGAGAGTTAAGTTTAAGAGCTGCCCTGCAGATACGAAGGTTCATGCATTCCAAACTGCTTCCAACAGCACCACCCAGAAGCTTCTGGGAAGATCAGAACAAGGCATGGAAACAGCCACCTCTCCTGCCTTGCGTCCCTTGCATGCGACACTCAGATATGCTGACTCTATGGGCTCTGTGCTCAATGGGAGAGTATCTGCTTTGCATGCCGAAGGTTCCAGGTCCAATTCCTGGCATCTCCAGGTAGGACTGGGAGAGATTCTTGCCTGGAACCCCAGGGAGCAACCTCTGAGCCACATGGATCAGTGGCCTCATTCAGTACAAGGCAGCTTTCTGTTCCTCTGAACATGCAGTTAATCATAACTAACAGACCTTAAGACATATCTTCTGAGCATATTCCTTACCCACTTGGAAAGCCATCTGAACTAGTGAGATGTCTTAGCAGTAAATAATCTTAACTACGCATTCGACGAAAATGTATTTTTTCTGCATCTATTACTAATCACTTTGAGTACAGTGGTACCTCGGGTTACATACGCTTCAGGTTACATATGCTTCAGGTTACAGACTCCGCTAACCCAGAAATAGTGCTCCAGGTTAAGAACTTTGCTTCAGGATGAGAACAGAAATCATGCTCCAGCGGCGCAGCGGCAGCAGGAGGCCCCATTAGCTAAAGTGGTGCTTCAGGTTAAGAACAGTTTCAGGTTAAGAACAGACCTCCAGAATGAATTAAGTACTTAACCTGAGGTACCACTGTACTGGGTGATCCCAAGTTCTAGTATTATGAGGGGAAAATATATTGCCCCACAACACTGATTGCTCTGCTGGTCTCTCCTCCCCCCCCAAAAAAACCCCTCTAAATGCTACTAGATAGTATTGTACTGGAAGCACAAGTGATTCTGACAAAGGATGCAAAGGATAATAAGGCTGTAAGCCACACAAGAGTTCAATACAGCTTACTTTCTTGTGACGGCATTTTGGGTAGCAAGACTGCATCCCTGGGTCACCTCAATTCTGATTTTTGATTTTGCAGATTCTTCATGACATCAGAATTTGCGTCACATACATTTATTTAGATTAGATTAGATTAGATTAGATAGATTAGATAAATTTATTGTCATTGTCCGTATATACACAGTATACACAACAACGAAAATCAAACACCCAAGACCGGATTCACATACACATTTGCACGTATCTCCAACACTCTCATCCTATTCAGACATAATCTATTAAAACATACATAATTTCTCTAAATTTCTACATTCAGACACACCATTCCCTGAAGCACACCACCTGCCCCAAACTGATGAGGATGAGTCAAAGACACGGGCATGTGTAGTGGATCCCAACACTCACTGCCCCCAATTAAGCCTGCAGTGAACCTGGCTCTGCTGCCCATCACAGCCTGCAGTATTTTTCCGTGTATAATATGCCTCCATGTATAAGACAACCCCCATGTTTTTTAACCCAAAATTAAGAAATTAAGTTGTTTAGCTTTTTTGGGGGGGGTGAGGGAGGTCACTTCCGCCAATTGCTCACCTGCCTGCCCGCCACTGCCGATCGCTTGCCACAGCCACTGCCAATTGCACACCTCACCACAGCCGCCAATCGCCTGCCCACTTGCCACCACCAACAGCCCACCCACCTACTTGCCGCAGCCGCCAATCGCCTGCCCAATTGCTACAGGCACAGCCAATCGCCAGCAGGCCTTGCTGCAGCCACCAATCACCGCTGCAGCCACCAATCACCCGCCCAATCACCGCTGCCAATCTCCTGCTTGCTGCTGCCATTAATCGCACGTTCCCCCCTCTGCATTCACCATCCGTGTACAAGACGACACACAATTTTTGCCTAATTTATTTATTTATTTTTAGCAAAAAGTACCGTCTTATACACGGAAAAATACTGTCATTTAGAGAAATTGTAGCTTACTCCAACTGTGGCTGGTTCAGACAAATGAGGATCAAATCATGATTTTGGATGAAAAACTCTCCTGGGACTCACCACTGATAGTTCTAATAATGCTGAACTGTGACTTAGTACAGTGGTGCTTCGCAAGACGAAATTAATCCGTTCCGTGAGGCTCTTCGTATAGCGATTTTTTCGTCTTGCGAAGCAAGCCCATTGACAGCTTAGCGGATTAGCGCTATTAGTGGTTTAGCGGCTTTTAGCGGATCAGCTGATAAGCGGTTTAGCGGCTTAGGAAAAGGGGGGGAAAGGGGGGGAAAGCCGCAGGAACTCGCAAGACATTTTCGTCTTGCGAAGCAAGCCCATAGGGAAATTCGTTTTGCGAAGCGCCTCCAAAACGGAAAACCCTTTCGTCTAGCGGGTTTTCCGTCTTGCGAGGCGTTCGTCTTGTGGGGCACCACTGTATTGTGTCTCAGCCAATGTCAGATAAACTTTTCTATGATTGAGAGTTTGGCAAATTCTGTGGAGTGTTTTAGAGACAGAAGGTACATGAAGGAGCAAACCACCTACTCACAACTGTCTTCTGTGTATAGAAACAGATATTTATTTCCATATAATCACCTCTAGATAAACACTGCTGTTATTGTATTCTGTGCTAATGAGTGGCTTGGCTGAGGTACTGTGCAATGTTATCCGTGTCTGTGTATTGTATGATACTTCTCCCTAGAGATCTGAAGGCCTGAGGACATGGCTTCTGACAATTCTTCTTATCCAGTGACATTTATCAGTTCAGGGTGACGGAGGTTTCTGGCCTCGTTTAATATGATGAAAAGGTTGTGGATTTAACTTCCACGTGCTACTTGGCTAATGTTCATAATGTCACAATACATCAGAAAAGTGCATCCTAGTAAATGCAGCCACCACACGGATAAAGGAGTTTGCTACAAGCACTGACTTATCCATCCTTACTTTGTACAAATTCTTACACTGTGAGGTTGTTCCCTGTTTGTGAAATGCTGTCCCCAAGGAGGTTCGCCTGGCGCCCTCATTATACGCCTTTAGGCGCCAGGCAAAAGCGTTCTTCTTTAACCAGGCCTTTGGCTAAGCAACATCCAGTGCCCTTTTAAAATGTGGGGTTTGGGGGGTGTCGTATTGGATTGTGGTTGTTTTTGTTTTTATTATGTATTTTGTGTTTTTATATTGTGATTTTATGTTGTAACCACCCTGAGACCTGCGGATATAGGGCGGTACACAAATTTAATAAACAAAATAAATAAATAAAAATTAAAAGGTTTATTATCCAGTTATTTCCTCTCCACATGTATTATCTTGTTGTAATCTTTACAACAACCCCACAGTTCAGTATTGGTTATCCCTACATTATTTGTGTGTCTCTGCATGTACTGGGGATAAATCTAGAGGAGAAATTAATTTTGCTTCAGGTTTTAATGTGAACCCACCCAATTTACATTTCCTGAACCCATCTGTGACTGAAGCATAGCTGTACTTTGCAATTTGCACTTCTCTGTATTTTGTAATGCCAACAAAAGTGTGTACAAAGATGTGCATGTAAGTGCAGTTACTGTGCAAAAACCCATTACAGTGGTACCTCGGGTTACAGACGCTTCAGGTTACATACACTTCAGGTTACAGACTCTGCTAACCCAGAAATATTACCTCGGGTTAAGAACTTTGCTTCAGGATGAGAACAGAAATCACACAGCAGCAGTGCGGCGACAGTAGGAGGCCCCATTAGCTAATGTGGTGCTTCAGGTTAAGAACAGTTTCAGGTTAAGTACAGACCTCCGGAACGAATTAAGTACGTAACCAGAGGTACCATTGTATACTAGAGACAGTGGCTTGTAAAAATACTGTACTGTATTAGCCAATTGTGTTTTTAAAATGTGTCTTTTAGGAGAAATGTGCATACACTTTTATGCAGAAATGAGAGTGAAGTGCACTCAACACTGCAAAAATGAGAAACTGGGAAAAACCAAAGGCAACACATTCTTTCCTCTCTAGCTGAGCTGAGGCTCTCCAGAGGCTTCCTGGAGAGTTCAGGGCAGAGGCGAGATTTGAACTCCACTCATTCTTGATTTGTAACACTGTCTTTAAACTACAACACTGCTTCAGCTCTCTCTCATATACCACAAAAGAATCTCCCCTTCCCAGCCAGGGTCTCAAGCGGCTGTATATTGGTTTTTAAGACAAATATTACACTAAACATCAATCACTATGAACAAGAAACAGAAGCACAGTAAGAGGGGAAACAGTACTTTTCTGCTTGTACACAATGGAAATTGCCAAACTGATTTTCAATAAAGGAAAAAGATTGCCAACATTCTATTCCATTATTCCAATACAATTTAAAGTGTTTCCAGTCTCTTTCAAAGTTATTAACACTCCACAGAGTGTTACGTTAAAGAATTCTGATAACTTGTAAAGTAATGAGCATTGAGCCCCAAACAACCTTTTGAAAAATCTCGTTGGTTTCCTAGCACTGGCAACAGAAGTCAGTGTGGGAAGTTATTTTGGGCATTGCTACAAACTGCTCTTTATTCTACTCCCGTTACCTACAGAATTGACTGGATGACCAGTACAGGTTCTCCAGAGAAACGCGAAGGGAAGAAAATGCGTTGGCTCTCTAGAATACGGCTTCGTTAACAGCACAATACTTACGGTATGTAACACATTTCACACATTTGGAATGTTTTGCTTATGTTGTCTGAATAGCTGTTCAGAACAAGAGTTTGTAAATGTGTTGGCTGTGGTGTCTTATGTGCAACAGCTTTTGCATTCATTTCCATTAATTTATTCTCTCTACACTCACATTGTGCTATTCACGTATCAATCTTATACAAACACAATGTCCAAACAGCTGACCCAGTACAATCTGTGCTGGCCAAACTCCTTTCCATCTGTAGCATGCAGACCCACAGGGCCCTATGTCTTGGATACTAACAGCTGGAAAGGCCCATAAACCTTCTATAACATCTTGGTGTCTGAGCCAGTGGATTATGAATGGCTTGCGTCAGCTGAAGACAGAGTTGTTGTGGCCAGTGGTTGCAGAGGCTTTGAAGCTTGCAGCCTGTGTGTACTTTATTAATACTATTCTACTTAACTAATACCTAATTAGTAGTTTCTTACCCATCTCAAGCATTCTGAGCCAGTGTATATAAAACAAGTTTAATACAGCCACAGACCTTCTGTGGCCAGTTTACATGTTTTCCTCGGAAGGTGGTGGACTCTCCTCCCTTAAAAGAATGTTTCAGAGAGAGATGCTTCAGCATAGCAGCTTTGTTTATGCAGATGGTCCAGTATAAAGGAGGCAGGAGATGTGTTAAAAATTGGGCAGATGCAGGCATGGAAGAACTCAGTAGCAATTTTTACTTGGGCTTTAGTATCTCTGTTGAACTCCCAGTTTAACCTCTTCAGGGCATTGCTGTGATACTCCATGAACCATGGCAAGCAATTATTTGTACATTCACATTAGCTTCAAGGATGTAATAGACCAGTTAAGTGAACTGTAGCGTAAGAGAGCAGACCAACAGATATGTAGGTTAGGCAAGGCAGTTAAACGCCACTCATCTCATATAAAATCCTCCAAAATTTCACACTTGAAAACAGAGATACTCTTGTGAAATTGTGGTATTCGTTTTCTCACACCAATCTGAACACACATATTCCCCTGAACATTTACAAATTGTGGAATTCTCTTCCCTGCCTGCTCTATGCTATGAACATTCATTGTACAGAATCTACGAGACACTCAATGCACATGGGCACTATGTACCAAGCCCTTCATGTTGTTGGCATCTGTCTGCCTCATGAGACAATGGAGTGTGCCTCTAAGGGTGAGATCAAACTGCTACATTAGCAACATCCATGGTGCACAAGCCTGGGCCATGTGTCTGGAGGTCCTGGGCAGCCCAGCCACCAATATCCCCCTCTCGGCCTCACTGATGTGGTCCAAAGGAAAGCAGAGCAATATGCTAGGCACCAGCTTGGCTGCAGAGTTGCTGGAGGAAGCTGTACAAGACACCACCCAACCATCTTAGGTACTACACTCTGAATTTGTGTAGGGTTTACTCCTTAGCCTTTTCTTCTCCCACAGATATCCCTCAACGCACTGGAGGTTTAGGACCAAAGTTTTCCTTCTCCTAGACGGGCTACCTTCTCAGGTAGATGAGCCCCACCAGCCCCTCACTGCTGGGAGGGGGCTGAACGAATTCCTATGCCCCACAAATAACCCAGAGATGCATTTTAAATAAAAGGACACGTTCTACTCATGTAAAAACACACTGATTCCCGGACTGTCCGCGGGCCAGATTGAGAAGGCGATTGGGCCGCATCCAGCCCCTGGGCCTTAGGTTGCCTATCCCTGGTCTAGCCTGTTCAGTGTTTTAGCCATTCCATTCTGTTTCCCTCCCACCTGACTTTCCTTTCCTCCCAAACAGTTAGTTACTCACAAACAAACAGGGGTTTTTTTTGGGGGGGGGGGTGAGAACTCCAGCGAGAAAACCTTGGCACAGCACTAGGTGAAGCCCACGCTTACCAGAAGCTGTATGCATGCAGCACTCTGGTATTATCCTTATTCAGCTAAAGATATTAGGAAACACCCAGCCCCAGATTTCCTGCACACATCAAAAGTGTTTGTAGGCTTAGGGCTTTGGAATGAACTTATAAACCTCAAATTGCTAAACTCTTTAGCATTTACAGGAAAAAAGCATAAAAGATTATAATGAAAATAGTAGATTAAGCAATCCACTACTACAGAGTTTATTCTTGATCCTCTTATTGACACACAGGCTGAGCTGAAAAAACTCACTGATCTTAGGAAATATCACAAACAAGTCGCATTGCCCCACTAATGTTCAACACGGGAACAGGCTGCCTCAGAAGGTTGTGCACTCTCCACTGGAGGTTTCCAAGCAGAGGCTGGATGGCCACCTGTCACCTTGAGATTCCTGCAGTGCAGGGGGTTGGACTAAATGACCATCGGGGTCCCTTCCAACACTACAATTCTATGGCTCTATGATTCCACATTGTCTCTTTTTCTCCAAATTTCCTTTGCCACAGTAACATCATCATTGGCTATGTAGACACCATTTGCTACATGATCCCCAGTTGGCCAAGTGTATCTGTTAGTGATCCAGAAAGAAAGAAAAACCAGCAAGAAGAAGTGGGAGTGTCAATGAAGCAACACCAGGAAAACAGCAGCAAACCTTTTGGGAAAAAGTTGAATATTCTCATAATTAAATGTTATGGGGAAGATTTGCTTTAGCCTCCTCCCTCCCTCTCCCCCAGGTCAGAGAGAGAACCATTTCTAGCCTGAAAATCAAACCAGGATATTCAACCCAGCCCAAAGATGCTGCTCAAAGTAACACATTAAATAAATCTGAGACAAATTTGTAAATGTGAGTTTAAAATGTACACGTGCGTTCGTAGGAGAACAGTAATTCAAGAAATGCCTCATTATCTCATTAGACAGCAGCCCTTAAGAACACAAATAGGCCTGTGACTGTCTTTCAGTTCGGAAGAGGCTCCCACACCGCATGTTTTCACTCGGCTGCCAGATCCTCATCCCAATGCCCTTTAAATGGACTGACCTGCTCTATTTCTTCACTGCTTCACATGCCAACCCAATTTTTGCCCGTCTGCAGTGTATGAGTCACTGGCAAACACACTCCTACACCTCACGCCAAACTCGTTACTCATACAAACGAAGAAGCTGTCAGGCAGAAAAGTGGGACAATGGAGTCAAAGACTGTGGATCCAACTGCCACAGAGGAGGAATCCAACTCTAAATTTTTGACCGCTACACATGGGCTGAAGTCATCTATGCTTCTCTGAGTGCCTTGCTCAGATACATGCTCAGCAGAAATAATAACAGCAAAATGCCAAACAAAGAATTAAAACCAAAGCCGTGTATACATTTATCATACACACACACATACCTAGATCTGCTATTGTGTCTATATACACAGACATGCGAACTCACATACTATATGTATGTTCTTGGAAAGAACTAAATTTAGGAACAAGCAATAACCGCTCTCAGAATCTTGACTAGGGACAGCTCCATGCTACAGACAGGTACTTACTACAAATAGGTTGCTTGCTCTGCGGCACAGACCAATATAAGGTTGCCAGACGTCCTCCTTTCCCAGGGACAGTCCCCGGATTTACAAATCGGTCCCCTGACAAAATCCTATCATTCCTACTGAAGTTGAAAAGTGTCCCCGGATTCATTGAAAAAAATCTGGTAACCTTAGACCAATATCCCTGTGTTTGCTCCACAAAGTTAGCAATGACCCCGTTGTTGTTGTAATTGTAGCATTTATTTACAGGAAGTAAAAACCTGGCAACATACCATGGGTTAGAAGCAACAGCAATAGCTCTTGTGTTTTTAAACGCCCTATGGAAACACACACAGAGGGCAGAAAACGTTAGTGGTTCATGCCACACAGGCCAATCCAGCCTTTCATTGCCTAGACCAGCATTGTCCAACAGGTCGATCGGGATCGACTTGTAGATCATGTGATTGCTTCTCGTCAATTTCTGTTGATTGATCTCTCTCCCCAAATAGCCCTTTCTCTGAGGAGGCAGCACGCAGGGCTTCTCTCTCCCCCTCTTTCTCTCTGAAGGAGAAGAAGCAAGCGGGCGGAGGCGTACGCAGACGGAGAGGCTGGGCAAGAGAGAGAAGGCCTGCATGCTGGCTCCTCGAGAGAAAGGGCTGGTTTAGGGGGGGGGGGGAGAGAGAGAGAGAGAGAGAGAGAGAGAGAGAGAGAGAGAGAGAGCGCGCTGGACATTCCAGGATCCAGCCCTTGAGGAGAGTACTGCCTTGCCCCCCGCCCCCCACTGTAAACCAAGGAGCTCTTTCACTGAGCGCGGTGAGGCTTACTCCGGAGTAAACACACACAAGGGAGAGGGGATCCTTCCTGGCTGCTGCCATCCTGCCAACGCGGGGAGGGGTTTGGGTGTGCAGCCCTGTGCGCTGGCTCCTCAGAGAGAGAAAGGGCTGGTTTAGGTTAACTCGAAAGGAAGGGGTGGGTTGGATTCAGGGGAAAGGGCTTCTACAGGTTTCATCCAGTTCTTAAGGTGGTGCTCGAAGGCTGTCAACTCTGCAGTTGAGTTTACCCAGTTTCTGTTTTGAACTATGGGGGAAGCTGCTGTGGTTGACATGTGCCCCTGACTCATTTGAAAAACAGCAAGAGTCCTGGGGTACTTTAAAGACTTAACACATTTTTATGGCATGAGCTTTTGTGAACAACAATCCATGCATCATGTTCTAATTGTGTAGGACCCTGTCC
This sequence comes from Podarcis erhardii, assembly GCF_964252035.2. Lineage (NCBI taxonomy): Eukaryota > Metazoa > Chordata > Lepidosauria > Squamata > Lacertidae > Podarcis > Podarcis erhardii. The sequence continues at coordinate 3,320,257 of NC_138509.1, read as the reverse complement.
TCAATGCTATTTCCTATGTTATTACAAGTATACAAGGTATTTATTTTTTTAAATATATTGATTTATGATGAACTTTACAGGTTTTATCGAAGCGACTATCATTTGTTATTATTTTTATCATAAGCTCCGCCAAATATAATAAGCTTAAGTTGAAGAAAGACAATGGGAGAGAGTGGTAGATCACTGCCAGTTTTTAATATTGGATGGTAGATCTCAGGCTACTCGGGCCTTAGTTTGCCTACTCATGATCTAAGCCAGGGATCCCCAAACTAAGACCTGCAGGCCGGATACGGCCCAAGGAACTCATTTATCCGGCCCGTGGCAACCCCCGCCGCCCGCTCTTACCGGCACTGCGCTGCGCGGCTGCCCACTTCCAGGTCAGAGAAGCACTGGAAATAGCTTGTGCATATGAGCAAGCGTTATTTGTGCATGCGCAAGCGTTATTTCCAGTGCACATCGGGTCAGAGGAGGCCCGTGCACATGTGCACAAGCTATTTCTGGTGCTCCTCCGACCCAGAAGTGCGCCAGAAATAGCGTGTGCGCACACGTATGGGCACGTGCTCCCCCGCCCTCTGGCCCGTTGCGCGATTGGCCCTGGAGACACTGGCCCAAAGCGCAGTAAGTTTGCTGACCCCTGATCTAAGCAGCTATTCCCAGGTCTGTGCTCTCTGAAGCAGCTGCAACAACAGGGAGACCACTTTATGTACCTTCCCCCAATGGGCTGCAAATATGCAGCTGCGAGGAAACCATTTCTGTCCTACGGGTGTACTTGCCAGCCACTTTCACTGGATCACCCTGGTTTTCTGAGAGAAGAAGAGAAACTTCCGTCTACTTTCTCCACAACACACATCATTTTATATGCCTCTATCTTGTCCTCCAGTGCTCCTTTTTTCCTAAACTAAAAAGCCCTAGATGTTCTACTCTTTCTTCAAGAGAGAATGTGCTTCAGTCCCCTTTCCCTTTTTGTGCATGTTTTCCAGCTGCACCTCCTTTTTCAAAGGGAGTGATGGGAACTGCAAGTGGCTCAAATTTCTAACATGATAGGCAGGTGGATCAGGTTACAAGTAATCACAACTGTATCCTGCCCTTTCTCCAAGGAATTATGGGCTGTGCATATAGGGTGAACCCTCTCCCCAACTGGGTTGGTGGGGGTAGAGAGAGAACAAACCTCACTCAAGTGTCCTTCACGGCTGAGCAGATATTTGAATCCAGGCCTGTCCTGTCCAAGTCTGACCCCCCTCCAGCATAGACCGCAGGCACCTGGCTCCCAGAAGCCTCCCTTGCCCTCTAGGAAGAGAGATGCTGAGGCAGCTCCCCTCCAGCATCTCCTTTAGTGTCTAGAGATACTAACTGACAAGGCTTAAAATAAGAAAATCCAGGGCAGCCTTAGGGCATAGTGAGAGATGTGCAAGAAATCCACAGCACAGAATTCACATTTCAAGAACGGGCCAAGAAACCTAGTCAGCATTTTAAGCAGCACAGGCTCTCCTGAAATAGAGGTGCACACTCTTTCGTCAGGCATACGAGGCAACCATATGCAAAACACCATGGTAATACATTAGCTTTAGGCATCTTAGCTTTGGGGAATCTGGTCTAAGACATGTCTGCTGTGCTAATTCTACAGCAGGAGGAACACCACCATGACCAGTGGTGACCAACAATGGGAGCTATTGCACAACAATATTGGCTGCCCCAGCCTCATTGTACACCTTCAAAGTTGCTTTTGGCCATTGCAGTTGGTGTCCACTTCACATCTATAGAACTGTGTCTCAACTTGTGGTTCTCAGACTGAGAAAGCCTTCACAGTATTAGCCGTGGTTGCTTTATCTGAAGGTCAGAAGTGGTGCAGCAACAGGTAAACCACTACCACCGATCTGCCTCTGCAGTGCAGCACAGGAGCAATGGCCATGTTTACGCTCTGTTTACACACTGCAGCAATGAAGCCCAGCATGAGCTGCCTGCAACCTAGAGCACTGCCCAGAATCCTTTGCAACATGCAGAGGTTCTTCAGCAGATAATTTATAATCCACAGATCTAAGGGTGGTGAATAGGAGCCAACTCTTAGGGGCCAAGGTCTCTTTAGCTCCCCAATAAAATATTTGAGGGGGCTGGGTCCCTCAAAGTTGGGGGACATTACCATTCAGATGGTGTGTATGCACTACATCTTGGGACTGATTATGCAGGGTGGGGCTTACCTGCCCCCCATATTTTATTCAAGTTGGCACCCATGGGGGGATTAAGTTTCAGGAGCGGCTCTCACCCCAAATACATTTAGAACTTTTCCCCTTTCAACCTCCCATCTAAGGTAAGTGGTGAAAGAAAAAGGGGAACGATAGGAAGTCGCTTATCTAGGCATCTTTCCTTTACTTTCTACAAGCTTCCTGGAAACAGTTTAATTTCACCCACCAATTAAATGCTATACAACACTCTTTAAAATGCCAGCCTTAAAATGTCCACAATCCATTGAACCTGCTCCATAAGCAAGCTAAAGTAAAGTTGAACTATTTATTTGTTCCAAATGTAATCTAAAATACCGTACTGGTCTGGTTTGCAAGGCGCACTAAGCCAAAACTTGACCTAATGAGACTGTGTGAGCTCCCAGACACAGTGCCCCTCCCTGCAATGCACTGAGCGAAGCCAAGGCTTGGTTCAGTGATGTTGTCCAATGTGGGCAAGCCGGGGGCAAAACTAGGCTTTATTTCTCATAGGTGAAAGACCTAGTTTGGCACACCCACGTGCATCTGCGTACACACACAGAGATGCGCCTCTGGAGGCTTCACCTGGGACAAAAATCCTGGCTATCCCCTCCTCCCCCATATCTAGGGCTCTGGGTCAAGCTCTCTCTTCTCACTAACCATAAGCTGATCTTGGCAATAGCCTGTGGTTAGTGAGCAGAGAGAGAGCTTAACCTTGATTCCTGGTTCAGAGAAGTTGCTCAGCTAAATCTTGCTTAGCTTAGTACACCAGAACACCCCTTATTTCCTTGCTTTCCCTCTCAAAGCAATTAAGAATATTTCCAATTAAAGGGCATCCAGCATGCTGAATCTCTTTCTCAACCAGAAGCCTTTGTACTCTTAATTACAGGTTTGCTCAAAATCTTTGGTTATAAGATTAAAATGCTGAGATACAAAGAGAATCATTTAAAGGGACGCCTAAGGCAGATCCTGCATTGCAGGGAGCTTTAAAAACAGCTTAGAAACCATCTGATGAACGAAAAAGGAAAATCATTGCCCTTGCCTATTTTATTTATACAATTCGTATCCCACTTTTCTATAAACAATTATATCCACAGCATCTTACAAGACCCAAATAATGTTAAAATAATCACTAAATTTAGTACATGCAATTGCAAAGGAAAAAGAAATAAAAAGCAGCAGCAGACTAACACAAAATGGCTAAAGATTAAAAGCTTGCTTTAATTGGGAGAGTTTTTAAAGCTCAGCTGGAAACAAGAAGAGCAGGAGTCCAACACATCTTCTCGGGGAAGGAACTGCAGAATGCTGGGGCCGCTGCCCAAAGGCTCTGTAGCTGCCTGTGGTCTCTCTGGGGGGGCCAAAGAGCAGGGCCTCTGAAACTAAGCTTAGAAATCAGTCGGCTTCATGTGTGGAAAGAGGAGTTGTCCTAGCTGTGGTTCATTCAGGGATTTTTAAAGGTTAGCATAACTTTGAAAGCACTTTAAACTGAGCCTGGAAAAGGACAGCCAACCAGTTTGAGGTAGCATCGGATGAACTACTGAATATTCTTTGATCTCCAGCTCCACTCAGAGACATTTTGCAACCGCAGCAATTTCCAAAGCATCTTTAAAAGGCGACTGCAAGGGCAAGGAACCTCTGGTTCTTGATCAAACCTTGGCCCAAGAGGTTGTTGGGGGAAGTCACACCCACCTGCCATACACCTGACTTCATACACAACATCATATATGACATCAGGTGTGTGGCAGGCCAGGCCAGGCCTTCACAGGAACTGTTGGGGGCATATAGTGGTCTCCGATTTCTTCTTCGCAAGGGGGTCCACTCCCAACCATCCCTTGGCTGATGAGGAAGAGGAGACTGCCTTGTTCAAGGATGGGGAAATAATTTCCATTCACTAGAAACTGCTTCTCCCTCTTAGCACACCTGTAGAGAACCCACAGTAATCCAATGTGAATGGATCTAGTGCGAGAATTATCATGGCCAGTTCTGATTTGTCTCACTAGCTGAAGCTGAACAGCCAGACCTTTGGGTAGGAGGCGGGAGGTCTATGCGCTTAATCTGTTCCTGCTGCCATTTGGACTCTATCCATGATAAAAATATTAAGGTATTGTTTGTTTTGCTTTAGGTTTTATATTGTGGTTTTGGCTTTTAATATATTCATGTAGGGTTTGGGAACCACTGGATCTACAAGCTGTAGTTTGGATCCTAAACTGCTTGACTGGGGTGGGGGGTGGGGAGAAAGATTGTCATTCCAGTTAGAACAGACAATATCTAGTCTGATCATAATTATTTTACAAAAATGACTTTAAAAACCATTCTACACTGCCTTGGCCTGAGGCAATACAACCCAGACACAAGGGAAAACTAGGCCAGAACTGAAAGTGGAAAAGGTGGCAGTAATCCCTTCTTCCATAATCTAAAATTCTACACACTTGCAGCAGAGGTCACGTCAACCCTCCAAAACTATTTTTCTCCAGTTATATCTCACATCTTTTTTGTTTTAGACAGCTGTTTGCCAGATGGGGCATGATAGCCATTTAAATACATACAATAAAAATATAAAAAGAGCCCTGCTGGGCTGGACCAAAGCTCCCTCTAGCTCAGGATCCCCCTTTCCCACAGTGACCCACCAAATGCCTCTGGGAAGGGCAGAAGTAGGGCCTGTTGCTCTTCCCCCTGGCAAGTGACATTGAGTGGCATATCATCCCTGGAAGCTGCATACAGCCACCATCAAACACAACTAATAGTCAATGACAGACGTGTCTAATGAATTTCCCTTTAAAGCCATCAAACCTAGTCATCTTCTTTTTTTTTTTTTAAATGATATTTATTAGAAGTTTCAAAAATTACAAAAAAAGGAAAAAAGAGAACAAAAAATTAACAAAACATACATAACAGTACATCAGAAAAGAAAAAAACACATAAAACCAATACACCAATAACAATAAAAAAGAAAAAAAACACACATCCAATATTCCATATCTCCATCCTTCATTTACTTGTTTCATCGACCTCCTCACACCTCCCTTTTTGTATTCTAGTTTAGTTATTTGTTTCAGCAAATTCTTTCCATCTTTCTCAATTTTTATTAAGTAATTTGTCTTAACAGTCTAACATATTGGTTAACTCAGCAAATCCTTTCCATCTTTCACTATATTCTGTCATTCAATTTACCTTAATTTATTTTAACCTTATCTTTCTATAAAATACCTTAAAGCTTAAAACTTAATATTTATTTGTACATAATTCCTTATATCATTTCTACTAAAGCCAAATATTTTCATTCCAACATTTTCCTAATGCTCATTAATTTTACACTAATTCCCCAAAAAAGTTTGTTTATTTTTATATATATATATATATATATATATATATATATATATATTTCTTCCAATCTTCCTCCAGCGTCTCTTCTTCCTGGTCTCGGGTTATGTCAGTCCTTACTGTCCGTTCCATCTAGTCCATCACAAACCTAGTCATCTTCTAAGCAGTCTTTCTCAACCTGTGGGTCTCCAGGTGTTGCTGAACTACAACTCCCATCACGCCTAGCTAGCAAGGCCAGAGCTCAGGGTTGAGAACCGCTGTTTGCAGCATAGAAGTTCATAAACTGAGGCTATTCCTTTTGTCTGTCCTGAACTTCCTGCCAAGCTGGTTAATCAGATGAGCATGAATTCCAGTGTTCTGAGGAAGAAAAGCCTCTGTGTCATAGAATCATAGTCATAGGTCTACACTATCTGTTTTGAGGTGCAGTGATCAGAACTCTGTACCTTCTTCAAACTGTTTCCAGTTCTCTTTAATTGCCACTGCCTGCTCATCATCATCATCATCATCACTTTTAATTTGTATACCGTCTTTCCATCTTACAATACCCAAGAATAGAAGCTGAAGAAACAAAGAATGTACACCTTATAACAATCTAATGCAATACAAAAATGTGATAATAAAACATAACTTTAAAATAAGCAACCTACATCAAATAAAATAACATTCAACAATCATTAGAATAGTATAAAATAATATTAAATATCAGCATATAAAAATTAAAACAGAAACCCACTCTAAATAATTTCTAAACTGCAATCAATAAAACAACGGCAAGCCACAGTGCATAAAATAATACAATACAAATTGAGAAGCAGAGACTGGAGGGTGGGGCAAGGCAGGTGGAATGAGGCCTTGCCTGATGGAGTCTCCCCCCTCACAGTTCTTCCTCCAGGCACAGCTCCCTTATGAGGACTCCCAGGGCTGTGTGTGTGTGTGTAAATCCCTATTATTTCAACGCCTTCCAGCATCTGCTCCATTCTCAAATGAGCACTTTACACAAATCTCACTAGATTATTGAGAGGCTCAACTGTCAAAGTGAATTGCTAGAATCTAATAGTTAGATGACATTGGGACGCGGGTGGCGCTGTGGGTTAAACTACAGAGCCTAGGACTTGCTGATCAGAAGATCGGCAGTTCGAATCCCCGTGACGGCGTGAGCTCTCGTTGCTTGGTCCCTGCTCCTGCCAAACTAGCAGTTCGAAAGCACCTCAAAGTGCAAGTAGATAAATAGGTACCGCTCCGGCGGGAAGGTAAACGGCGTTTCTGTGTGCTGCTCTGGTTTGCTAGAAGCAGCTTCGTCATGCTGCCCACATGACCTGGAAGCTATACGCCGGCTCCCGCAGCCAATAAAGCGAGATGAGCGTCGCAACCCCAGAGTCGGCCACGACTGAACCTAATGGTCAGGGGTCCCTTTACCTTTACCTAATTGTTAGTTGAACAAGAGAGGATAGGAGTAATCTAAAAACATATTCACAAGATCTTGCAGAGCAAGCAGTTAGAGCCACACCAGAAATAGGCTTCACCTTCTACCTCATAATAGGCCAATAGTAAAATCAAAAGGATTTATACTGATCTTCAACTGAAACTAACCTTATGTATGTTGAGTTAATTTAATATTTGCATTCTGCTTTTCCAGTGACAAATGTTGAGCTCAGAGTGGCTCAGAGTAATCATAATAGTATTTTTTAAAAAATACAAAGCAAACAGCAGCAACAAACTTATCAAAACAATTAATACAATTGAATAAAGTCATAGTAACTCATTGCCCAGATACTTCTTGATCACACAGAATCTTATTCCAGAACAACAAAAAATGGATTAGCTGTATGTACAACTGCCACTTCTCTCCTTCCTTGACTTATGCCCTTCCCAATCTAAAATCTAGACTGGGAACTCCTGAGCAAAAGGGGCTGTTGTTTTGCTTTGTAAACACCATGTTTTCCAAACGCCAAGTTAATTTTTGTCAGATGCAGAGAATGTGTTAGGGCTCCTGCTTGGGTTCCACGGGCAATGGTCCCCTCTGGCAAAAGTGTGGCAGAGTAGAAAGCATGACACAGAATGCCCCCCCCTCCTTGCCATAGTGGTCACTGTCAGTGACACTTTTGCAGAAAAAGAGGATATGTCATACCAAGATGGTTGAGTTTCTGTTGTTCTGATCGGGAAAATGTCTAGTTTCTAGTCGGGAAAATTAATTTTAGACTTTTCTTAGCAATGCCATGAAATACTCACTTCCTGTTTTAACAAACTGCATGCGCATTGAAAGGGGAAGGGGAACCATCTCCAATGGTGGCTCAGAAGCAGACCAGCAAACCGGGTTTAGGAAGATGAAAGCATCTAAAAGCTAGCTGGTAGACAAAGCATTGCGGCATAGAGCGTTATGGATACGTACAGAGCTGAAGCAATCACCTTGACAAAATTGCAGCCACTCTAGATCACTTTTCCCTGTCAAATCATGAAAGCCATTATTGTCTCTGCCATGCCATGCCCTGACACGGCAAGTGCCTTGGGAATAAAGGTAAAGGTACCCCTGCCCGTACGAGCCAGTCGTGTCCGACTCTAGGGTTGCGAGCTCATCTCGCTCTAGAGGCCGTGAGCCGGCGCCATCCGAAGACACTTCTGGGTCACGTGGCCAGCGTGACGAAGCTGCTCTGGCGAGCTAGCACCAGCGCCGCACACGGAAACGCTGTTTACCTATTTATCTACTTGCACCCGGAGGTGCTTTCGAACTGCTAGGTGGGCAGGAGCTGGGACCGAAAGACGGGAGCTCACTCCGTCGCGGGGATTTGAACCGCCGACCTTACGATCAGCAAGTCCTAGGCACTGAGGTTTTACCCACAGCGCCACCCGCGTCCCTGCCTTGGGAATACTTGCTAGTTAAAGAGGCAAGGATGGTGGCACTAGACATTCATTGCTCAAAGGCCAGCAGAACCCCTGCTGCAAAAGGTAAGTGGCAACAGAAAAGAACCAGAGTGACCCAGATACCCTCTTGCCCACAGATTGGGCATACCAGTCAAGTTTTTAAGATGCATTTTGGCTGTATATATAATAGGTGCAAAAGCATAAATATTGAGGAAATATAAAATTAGTGTGTTAAATACCTTCAATATCTTAAGACATTTAAGACATTGCTTACACTGTTTGAAATTTTCAAGAGCATAAAAGTATTTCAGCAAAAAAAAATTACAGGCAAAGCTTCGAATTGGATTCAATATTTTGTGACATTTAAGCTACATGAAGCGTATTTTACTGATTCAGCCCCCAATTAAGCATTACAGTTCAAAAACTTTTCACTATTGGGAAAACATTTCAAGATATTTACACAGCACATAAAATTAACATGGTTCACTTCACCAACTTTATTATTTATGTACTGTATGTGTTTACTTATTGAAATACTTGGTGCCTTTCTTCGGGGGGGGGGGGAGGTGCCAGTCCTGCATATCCTTGAATATCCCCAGAAAAAAATGCACTGGAAATATTTATAAACTGCACTTTTATAGGATATATCAAGGTGGTCAATTTAGGTCCATGATTTTTTTCTGGAAAACTCACACCATTGTCTACCAGCTCTATGAATTTGTGCTTCACATAACCTTAAGACACCACAAAAGTGATTAATCTTAAGTATGGGTAGTGAAAGCAAGCCAACTTCCAACTGGAGTTAATGAAGGTGGCTCATTTTTACAAACCATAGTTTAGATTAACCACAATTCAGAGTTCAGATGCCACACTAAACCGCAGCACATCGTAACAGAAGCAGGTGCTTTCCATCCCATCTTCACGGCTATTGCTGGAGGGGAACTGGTGAATAGGGAGCAGGGGAGCCCAGGGACTGCTAGCGTAGTTCTTAGCAGTACTAACCCATGGTTTCATATTCCATCTGAATACTGCTACTGTGTTGAAACATATTCTTACAAAGCATCTAGAAGAACATGTTTATGACCGATCTTGCACATTTCAGTTGCTGGCTCCATTATTGATCTTCAGAGCTGTTGAGCACCCAAAGCTGTCATGCCCTTCAACTGGATTTGCAAACACTCTGCAGTCCCCTTAAATCAATTCCTCTAAAGTGGACCTGCCTGTTGGGGTTTGGCAGCAGCCCAATGGAGGCTTACTAATTCTGAAACAAGGTATCCCTGGAAGCTCCACTCAGCACTTTTCCATCACTAATAATAGAAGTGAGATCTAAATAATGATCATTTAAATTCTGGAGTTCCTCCAAATGCAGCCCCGGGAGTTCTACCACAGAACTGACTGCATTTTTTAAAAAAGGTACTGAACTGCAGCCAAAGTTATACGGGGGCTTTTCTTGGACCTCTGGCATCTTGCATTAATAGAAGAGAAAACACATTCTACTGCCAGGAAGAGATCTAAGTCCCCACACAAAAAATGGCACTGTCATGAATGCCTTCATTAAAGCAGCACAACAAAACAGAAGCAGAGCGCATGCTGAGAACCCCTGGCATCCTTAGTTAAAGGATATTATGGAAGAGCGGGGGGGGGGGGGAGCAGGCTCTGACTGAGACTTTGGACTACCACAGGCAATGGGGCAGATCAAAGGTCTGGCTGTGTAAGGTAGTTTCATATGTAAACAATTCTAAACTCTGAAAACAACAGATGAAGAGCTATAGGGTTACGTCTCACTGAGATGTGTTGGCCTTCTGAATAGTTCACCCCAAATTTTAGCTCTTGTTTTCCTTAAGGGGAATTAACACAAGCAGAAGAAGCAAACCACAAGTTCTCCTTACTAATAAAATGGGAGTTAAATACTAAGAACAGATTGCTCACCCCTCTGTGACTTCCTGTATACAACTGACAGTAATTAAACACACGCACACCAATCTGAAAAATAAGAGCTACACTTCCAAGTGAATGGCAGCCAAATATTCATCCATAAGGAATTTAAAGAGGTATGTTGTTGTTGTTAAGCTCAGCGTGCAGGGTTTGCTTCCTCTAAGTGCAGATTATGTAGGGGGTGGGGATCTGAAGGTAGTGTCCTAAAGGCTTATCATACTGAAAGCAAGGGGTGTGATATCCAACTAAGTCATACTGCATGACTAACATTGGATATCACTCAAATCTTATGGTAGGAAGGGTCCTTTTCTATAGGTGCCAGAGGATATGTGAGAGAGAGAGAGAGAGAGAGAGAGAGAGAGAGAGAGAGAGAGACTAATTGTGCATATTTCTAAGCTACGCTTTAAATCAAAGACAAGAACGCAGAGCCTGACACTACTGGCTGATGCTATCGAGGAAAAATACAACAGAGAAAGAACCGATACTAAGATACAGCCAGTTAGAGCTCTGAGCAACAGCAGGATGCACATGTTAAGGGCAACACCTCAATGTGCCGCCAAGAGCTGTGGTGACATCATCCAGTCTGCTGAGCAAGGGGAGTGAGTTAAAATCATGTCCTCCTGTCAGAACTCTGGAACAAGGCATAGGATGCCTTTATGCCACAATTCTGCCACCAGGGGAATTGACAAGCAAGCAGAAACCTTTATTAACTTCCTGCTCACATTCCTTTTTCTTTTTCAGCAAGCTGCAAGACTAAGAAACAAAGCAGACAAGACAATCCCCTTTCCAGGCTGCCAGCCACCAATTAACCTAGATCACCCCTCCTTCCCCTTTGTACAGTTTTAGAAATCCAAACACTGCTTCAGTAAATGCAACAGTAGTGTTGTTTTTCAACGGTTATCAAAAATATATTTGACACACAAATTAATAGGTCCAACAATCAAATAGAGAATTTTAGTGACCTGCTTTTTCATCAATTAAAGCCTATTACATTTACATAAATGCACATGTTACCAAAGTCTGACTGTGGATGTTGAAGAAAGTGCAAGGTAGCTTTTGCTTACAAAACTGTAGCTACACATTGATAGAAAGAGCTGCCAGCTTTAACATTTTATTTTTTTATTCCTCATTACAGTAATAAAAGAGATGTAAATATCACCATCCATTTGTTTTCTGAATTCATCCATTACAAGTCTGACATAGGAACAGACTACATTGAAGAGTTCCCACATCAATTCCATATAGCAAGAGTATACCAGGCTCACACTTACATAACTCAAAGGACACCATTCATACACGAGGGAGGCATCAGCAGACAAAGGGGTGAGCAGGAGGTGTGCAGAATACCACAAACTGCAGAAAAAAATCTGGGGGGTGGAACTGCACCATAAGTAACTTAAAAGTACAGAATGTTCAGTGGCTCAGATGGGGGGGGGTGCCAATTGAAATAGGGGGGCAGAGACACATTATGAAGAAAGCACCAATGTCAGGAAAGGTCACTCCCTGATTCACAGTGTAAAGCAATTTTTATATGTCTGCTGGAACAGAAAACGATTCAAGAAATCCTGTATTTTAATAAAGGCACAACTGGGCAACAGCAAATCCACCCTCCCAAAGCCCAAAAGGCAGCAGCAAAGACAAGAGCTCCTACTCTAATTCAGTTCTTCTTTAGCAGAAGTTTTAAAATGTACGTGCCAGTGCAAATTTTCACAGCAAATACAGTCCATTATCCCTCAAACTGAAGGTTAGGAAAGAGTGTCTTATGAAAGCCCTGCTGTGTAGCTCATACGCTGGTCAGGCTCCCAAAAAAAAGCTTCCAGTGTTGTCCAGAGATACTGGACCCCCATCACAGGTTGAGAGATGGGCTACAGCTTTCCATTGTTTTTATCTTCAGATTGCAGGTTGGTCTGAGAAAATAATGCACAACAAGCCTGCAATGTAGTTGATCATTATACCTCTATTGCAAGTGGCAGGGGGGCTATGCTGAAAATCCACTGTTATATGCACACCAGAAGTAGGATGACTTAGTTTGTCTCCTCTCGCCTCCCCTCAGCCAAATCCATTGGCTCGGCTGCAAACTGAACTATTGAACTATTAAAATATTCCAGATGACAAACACTTGGAATTAGGGATTCCTGCCTTTGGAGCTAACTTTTGTGTTATCTACATCCTTTTGCCACAGGCTCAGCAGGGCCAACTAGGCAGCTGCTGAGGGTACAGAACTCAAGAGAGGAGCAAAACTCTCCATTGAGGGACAGGGTGTTTTATACAGATTAGTTTTGGTTATATCGTATAAATTTCTGATAATCTTTTACTTTTATCTGTTTTGAAGTAATTCATACATTAGAATTGTTGTTTACGTATAATTGAAATAGATAGTCCACAGAGCAGATTAGTGGTTATGTTGAAGAGAGATTCCAAAAGTTACATTATAATTCCCTATTTGGCTACCTGTATGATATATACAGTATCAACAAAACAAAAAAAAATCTACTGAAGATGTACTTAATGTCTGTGAGAATTTGGAAAAACCACTACTGCAAAAATATTGGTGCTGAAGATCTGTGCTGTGAACTTATAACAATAGTTCAAAGACTTCCAAAGTCTATGCAGCTACAAGGAGAACTTCTCTTCATACTACAATAAAAACTCCTGGATAATGTGCCTAATGTTTCTGTTGCTCTAAGGATCGTTCTCACACTTCTTCCCATGTCAGGGGCAAGTGGCGAACGCAATTTCTCTTTTTTAAAAAAAAATATATATTTATTTATTTTTCCAGAAAAAGAATAGAACATCACAACAATACAAAACACCAAAAGCCGTTACCAGTATACATCAAAGAAAAAGAAAAAAAAGATTAAAAAATAAAAACTCCAATTTTAAAATTCATGTTTACAAAGCTTTCTTTCCTGACTTCCTCACACCTCCCTTTTTTGTGTTCCTCTTTATCTAATCAGATACAGCAAATCCTTATCCTCCTTCAAAAACTCATTTCAAATTATTATGATCACTTCTATTATGTCTCCGATCTTTCCTTCTTATAATTAAACACCTTTAACATATTGTTTACTTTTAACATAATATAACCTTATTCTTTCACCCTTTTTCAATTACGTTTTTGCATACTTTTTTAACACTGTATCACTAATGCCATATTATTTTCATATCCAACATCATTTTAGCATTCATACACCTTGCAGTATTTCTGCAGATAGTTTTTAAATTTCTTCCAGTCCTCTTCCATCACTTCTTCTCCCAGGTCTCGGATTCTGCCAGTCATTTCTGCCAATTCCATGTAGTCTATTACTTGCATCTGCCATTCTTCCAAGGTGGGCAAATCTTGTGTCTTCCAGTACTTTGCAATGAGTATTCTTGCTGCTGTTGTCGCATACATAAAAAACGTTCTATCTTTCTTTAGCACCAATTGGCCGACTATGCCCAAGAGAAAGGCCTCTGGTTTCTTAGGGAAGGTATATTTAAATACCTTTTTCAGTTCATTATATATCATCTCCCAGAAAGCCTTAATCTTCGGGCACGTCCAGCAAAGGTGAAAGAATGTACCCTCAGTTTCTTTACATTTCCAGCACTTGTTATCAGGCAAATGGTAAATTTTTGCAAGCTTGACTGGGGTCATGTACCACCTATAAATCATTTTCATAATATTCTCTCTTAAGGCATTGCATGCCGTAAACTTCATATCAGTGGTCCACAACTTTTCCCAGTCAGCAAACATAATGTTATGACCTGTGTCCTGTGCCCATTTAATCATAGCTGATTTAACTGTTTCATCCTGAGTATTCCATTTCAACAGCAAGTTATACATTCTTGAGACAATCTTAGTTTTAGGTTCTAACAATTCTGTTTCCAATTTCGATTTTTCCACCTGGAAGCCCAATTTTTTGTCCATATTATAGGCCTCTCTTATTTGATAGTAATGAAGCCAATCTCGCACTTTATCTTTTAATTTCTCAGAACTCTGCAATTTCAATTTATCTCCTTCTTGTTCTAATATCTCCCAATATTTTGGCGGCGAACGCAATTTCTCAAAGCTCAAACTTATAAAAACTTACATACGCTCAACAATGTTGCAGAAGAAACTAGTTGTTGGCTTGGCAGCTATATCCATTGAACATGCCCAAGCATCAGGGCTCGACTTGAAATAATTGGTTGGGAAATTTGCAAAGGAAAAGGAATGGAAAGTGAGATATGGGTCTTCTTTTGCATTTCAGAAAGATAATTAAAGGTTGTTGTCTTATATATTCTTGCAATTTAAAATAAATTTAGCAATTTCAAGTTTTGTAGTTTTCATTTTTTCTACAATACATCTGTTTTTGAAAACTGAATTTAGCAATGCGGGGGTGGGGGTTGCAGGTGCAAGTTGTTAACCTTGCCTAGGGCTCAAAACAGCCCTACATGTCATCAATACTGCAACATTTTGTTGAAGGGCCCACTTGTTGAGAAGGAAAGAATGGAATTGACCCTCATTGAGGGAGGGAGGCCTTTCTAAGGAAAACAATTATCTGAATTAGGCAGGACTGAGGTTGTATGTGTGCCCAAAATAAGCTGAAACTCACAATGACCCAACCTCATGTGGAAGGATGATGTGGCAAACAAGGAAGTATGTGTCAATTCCAGACACAAAACATTATTACTCAGATAGATTGTTATTCCTTAAAGAGCTGTTATTCCTTAAAGAGCCAGTGCTTCTCATTTTTCTGCAACTGAACCTTGCAAGGTTCAAGCCTGTTTACCAACTACAACCCTTGGAAATCCTCCCCATTGGCCCACAGGCATGAATTCTGGCTACAATGACCAGTCAATACTGACAGACACCACCTCAACTTATTCTAGGGCTCAGCCCTAGCAAGGAAATTGTGTTCTGAGTGAAAGCAAGCCGCCCACCCAGAGTGTTCTGCACAAACTCACACACACAAAACAGCCCACAACTTTCTTGATGAAGTTAAGGTTAAGTAACAGTGTCTCACACAAAAGGATAAATCCTTTACAAATCTGGCATGAATTATGCAAAGCATGAAGGAATTATGTATTACCATTTCTACTGGAGAAGTATCTAATGGAGATAATCACAGATTACTATGCTAGGTGTGACACAGATGACAAAGAAATAGGTGGGTGGCCAATTTTAGATGGCCAAGAGGAAAAAAGAGGGCACACATTTGCACATGCTTATATATAGATAGATAGACAGAAAGAAAGGATTGCAACAATTCAAACAGAAGGGCACTCCATCTGCAAATAGTGGTGAAGGCTGTGCCCAGGGAGACTTGCACACCTCCTCAGCCTGCTGCCCAGGTGCCAACTGCTGATGGAGAACTTCTGGGCTTCTCCTGCTCTCCCTCCTTGAGCTTTTTTAGCCTTAAAGCTGACTTGGGCTTGACAGCCACTCACCAAGGAAAAACAACATATTCTCGCTCTCTTTTCCAAAGACAGTCTCTATTCTTCGCTGTCTCTTGTAAAACCCCATCCTGTATTGCCATTTGGAGAGGCACAAGGGCGCTTTCTTAAGAGGTCACTGTGCTCTGATGCATGCTAGAGAACTCTCTAAGACCAGGCCCTTTCCCTGGGCCTTCAGATGCAATATTTCCAGGCGGGTGAGCGCATGGAAACTGCACCTCAAACTCTAATGCACAGTAGCATGCTGCTTTGCTGCTGCTGCTTTTCCACCCTTGCCAGCCTGAGTCAGGAGTCATCAGAGTTAGTCACCAGGTCAGCAGAGACACCTTCTCATCCTTCTTGATGGCTACACCTGCTGGGTTCAAAGGCCAGCACAAGGATGCCCTCCCCACCCTAGAACTTGAGGTGGGGGGGGAGAGAGAGAGAGAGGGAGAGAGAGAGAGGGAGGGAGGGAGAGAGTCTCTACTGTACACTTTCTCTATTTCCATTGCTGGGATTTTAATCCAACATTATCCAAAACACATTTGTAATTTGTTGTAAGATAATAGGGGAATTCCATGAACATGTCAATCTACTGTCCCATTTTTCATTTTCACATATAGTTACCATGTTCTATATCATTCTAAATTTCCAAAGTTCAGTATCTGGCAAAAGTTTCTCAAAATGGTATTCTACACATGAATAAAACAACCAGAAGCACGATAAGCAAAGCATTACTCAGAATTTCTCTAATTTCCTCCCCCCCCCAAGTACATTTAAAAAATCTCTCAAGAAAACAGAGTCTAGGTTAATTGTCCTTTATTGTATTGATAGTTTTGGTTTCTCATTTGGAGAAATGACAATAAATTTTCCGTTAGGAACAAAATTAGATGAGCTTAGGACACTAAAATGTATGATGGTTTAGTGTGTTACATTAGTTACAAAAACACATGCCCCCCCCCAACAAATGAAAAGAAAAAAAACTACATAATTTAACTTCATTCTATTCTTTGAGATTCTTAGATATATTAATTGAAATGTGCTTTTCATATGTTTCTTGGGACCCATGTAACACAACATTGGTGCAACTTATATAGCATAAATGTGTTGTCTTGTGCACCATTCAATAATAATAGTAAAACAAAAGCTGCATGTTTAGAGGCAGCAATAAATATCCCTCTAAACTAGAGACAGGGAACCTGAGGCCATCCAGATGTTGCCAGATTCTGTCAGCCAAAGTTGGCACGATCCACACTTGGGCATGGGGGGAGGGCAACCCAACAAAAGACTGGAGACAAAGAGCCATAGCTGGCCAGCGTGAGTGGGGGTCACCCAGTTGATCCCTGGTCTGATCCAGCAAGACTTTTCTGACACACGCACCAAAGCACAGGGCTTGGCATGTATACTGCAATAGGTACTGGACTGGCACTGACTCACGCTTTTGTCTAAATCTGGCACATTTGCCAAAAACATCAACCACTCTTGCAGCAGGCAAAACAGATTAAAGGAAGAGGACAGGGCAGGCACTCCGCGTGGTTTTTCTATTAGGGATAGCAGGTCAAGGTATCTGCTGCCTCTGCCTCAGGAACCCTGCTCTTTGGTGTCTGGATAGAAGAGGGAAGCCAGTATTGTACCTCTCTGCATCCCACATTGTCAAGGGTCATCCAATAATTTTCCATGGAAATTACAAAGATGCACAGCAAGCCCCATTTTTAGGTGCATGGTTTTTTGCCCTTTTCATAACCAGCAAAAAAAGAATAGGGTCACACTACTTTTATCCTGAAGGGAACGGAGCCTGGTGAGTCACTGAACCAGCACCATATTCCCAATCTAGATTGGGCCCCTGCTAATGGCACTTTCAGGGCCCGCCAGCTGCTTTTCCTAAAAAATAAAAGTAACCGTGTATGTATGTTTGTTTTTGAACTCTGACATGCAGTTTGGCCACAAACTAGGCAAAGTAATTAGCCCTATGCAAATATGCTTAATCTCTGTGCAGGATTTCTCCCTTTCTGTTTTAAAAGCAGAACACAAATTGCCCTGCTTATGTGAGATGATGCTATATGGACATCTGATATTTTAACAGACTTTTTCACTGTTACAATGACCCCACTTATATGTGATGTCACAGACTGAGAATCAGATCTCCTGATGTAATTAAAATAAACAGCTCCAGTAGGCAGGAGCATGCAGTTTATTGCTGAAATAGCTGGAAATGGAGATACAACATGACTCTTTATGTGTTAACATAAAGAGAAAATGAAAACTTGGCTAGATTTATTTACAGTACTACATTAAAAACATAAGGCTGAACATATAGAAAAATAGATATATGGTACATGGAACAAAGATGTAAATAGCGGGCAACATTCCTGAAGTGAAAGGGACTGGTCAAAACTGATGACTGGCCTATACTTAGATACAGCTTCATTACTTTACCTTGTGACTGCAAACATTTTACAGATGTGGTCACATGCAAGTTCATACATATTTGCACTGGAAAAACTGCAAGAGCAAAAATGAATACATAACCTAAGTCACTTTGACAGAGAACAGTATTATATTCAGAATTCCAAGCTACCCACATTGCCTTCCTTGGCAGTTATTTCACAATAGGCTTCTAAAGAGATGGATTGGGCTGTATAGATTTTCTCAAGCTTACTGTTTTCTAAAGAAGTGCCTAGTATGAACAACAAGCATAGAGAATCTTTAGCCTCTATTTGCACAGACCCAAAGGTAGCTCACTTAGATCCTGACAGACGCTATGAAGTCACTCAGAGCAGGGAGGGTCTGATTCAGATGGAGATGGAGGTGGGAAGAAAAGCTAAACAAAAGAGCATCAAACCATCTAATAAGCTTCTGATTTCACACACACCCAACAACAATATATGACTCAATCTGACAATAACCAGAGAACTGCTACATTATCAAACACTGGGACAGAATTCAGGTGCTGTGTAAGAACTGATGGTCAGTCCAAGACATCTTGGCACTATGGTGGCACATCAGACACAAGGTAGTGGCAGCACACAAAAGAGAAACAGAGAGGGCAGAATGCAACTTTAACAACAACAACAACAACAACAACAATAATAATTTATTTATAGCCCAGCTACTCTGGGCAGCTCCCAACAGAATATTAAAAATAGAATCAAGCATTAAAAACTTCTCTGAACAGGGCTGCCTTCAGATGCCTTCTAAAAGTCGGGTGGTTGTTTATTTCCTTGACATCTGGTGGGAGGGCGTGCCACAGGGCAGGCGCCACTACAGAGAAGGCCCTCTGCCTGGTTCCCTGTAACCTCACTTCTCGCAGGGAGGGAACCATCAGAAGACCCTTGGAGCTGGACCTCAGTGTCCAGGCTGAAAGATGGGGGTGGAGACGCTCCTTCAGGTATACTGGGTTGAGGCCATTTAGGGCTTTAAATGTCAGCACCAACACTTTGAATTGTGCTCGGAAACGTACTGGGAGCCAATGTAGGTCTTTCAGGACCGGTGTTATGTGGTCTCGGCAGCCACTCCCAGTCACTTAAACTTGGCTAGGGGCTGGCCATTCTGAATGCCTAATTTGTTGCAATAAAGCAGCTACAATGGCAGTACAACCAAAAGGCAACGTTACAGAAAAGTCACTCACTTGATTCAAATAAAAGTTCATTGCAGAAACATCCACCACAAATTGCTTTTCCACACTTTCAGCCTTCAGAGAACACTTTCCACACCAACTCTTCTACTGAGGAACCCACATGCCTGTGCCCCAGAGCCCTTGAGGATTTTATGGAGGGTTTTAGAAAGTGCCCTAGAGTGTCCACTTCTTTCACGTGGGGCTGTTGGACCTCATCTTGACCTTCTGTGAACCCTGAGAGCCCCATAGAACCCAAGCAACTTGTGACTGCACATAGGCAAACAGGCTACCTGCAGTGATCCACAGGCTCAGGGAATGTTGTGTACCATTACTGATGTTTCCACTGGGAAAGGTAAACTCTGTTGTGCCCCCAAATAAATTTTATGATTTGAGGTGGGGGAGGGAGGACAAAATAACTCAGCTGTTCTACAGGACCAAGTATAAAAATATAACAAAATAACTCAGCTGTTCTATTTGACCAAGGCTACCTGCAGTGATCCACAGGCTCAGGGAATGTTGTGTACCATTACTGATGTTTCCACTGGGAAAGGTAAACTCTGTTGTGCCCCCAAATAAATTTTATGATTTGAGGTGGGGGAGGGAGGACAAAATAACTCAGCTGTTCTACAGGAATGTACTGTATTCCTAGGAGAGTAAGCAAGGCATGTTCAAATATATAAAAGGATGTCACATAGAGGAGGGAGAAAGGTTGTTTTCTGCTGCTCCAGAGAAGCGGACACGGAGCAATGGTTCCAAAATACAAGAAAAAAGATTCCACCTAAACATTAGGAAGAACTTCCTGACAGTAAGAGCTGTTTGACAGTGGAATTTGCTGCCAAGGAGTGTGGTGGAGTCTCCTTCTTTGGAGGTCTTTAAGCAGAGGCTTGACAACCATATGTCAGGAGTGCTCTGATGGCGTTTCCTGCTTGGCAGGGGGTTGGACTCGATGGCCCTTGTGGTCTCTTCCAACTCTATGATTCTATGATTCTATTCTAAGGCAAACCTGTTAGAAGTTTTGACCAACATCTTCAAAGGATCTTAGAAGCAACAGAAAACAGATTACTTTTAAAGCTCTTAACCTATTTACACAGAGATTAGGCCAGATCCTATCCAGACATAGACCTCAGAACACACAGCAGGTGTTGGATCAACACAGGAAGCAGTCACGGTCCAATTTCTTTTTGGGGGGTGGGATGTGGGGAGAGAAAAAGATACTCTTGTTTGCATGGCTTTCTAGATACAGAAGTACACAGCCAGCTTTATTCTCTCAGCATAAAGCTTCAGTTTTGTTTTCCAGTTTGTTTTCTCCCAGAGAAATAAAATCAATGCTGCTTTATCAAATTCCCTCACAGATGGCTATGGATTGTTTCCATGTGATGTGAGATCTCAGCTGTTAGGCAGAGTCCGCACATGCAAAATGCTCCTGTGGCTCCTGCTCTGACAATAGGATCCATGCACCATAAATTACAGCCATGAGTCAGAGATAAGAGAGACAATGAAGAAAAGGCTCTATGCTGGCTATCTGAGCAAGTGTGTAAGTAAAAGAGGTGGGGAAAGAGGGAGAACCAAGCCATGTGGATTTCAATTAAGCTATAATGCTGCTGCAGACCTTTCCAGTGAGCCCCCAGAAATGCACACTCTCCATCCCTTTCCTGCTATCTAGCTGTCTTCTCCCACCATCTATCTCAGACTAGTAAATAGCCCAACAAAAACGTTTAATAGCTCAGACAGGGATATCTCTGCTAGCCTGATGCAAACACAGACTGAAGGAAAAACAGAACCCAGACTCTCTTACCGCTTGCAAAGGCCTCTCTGTGGGGAGACAGTTCTCTTTTGCCACAAGCAGTTGGACTAGTGGCCACTTACTAGTCCAAGGGTCTCCTGATCAATTTAACAACCGGAAGATAAGAGAAACTTTGTCAAATCTAGACAAGCAACCTCAAGACAGTCATGTACTGCTCCACTGCAGGTTTTCGGCATTGTTAAGGGAGCAACAGGCATCAACTATACATTGGAGCAATATACAGAAACCCCAAACATGTGGATTTTGGGGCCTAGTAACCATATTTTGACAGGCAGAGTGCTTCTAAGAAGTGCTTAGCATGCTGTTTCTCATACCTCAAGATTGCCTACATAAGAGCATGTGATGTGGGTTAGCTAACAGATAAAGACATGCTTCCCACTGTTATATTCACAGATCACCAGCAGACACAAATTCCCACCCTGCTTTCAGCATCTGCTTATCAGCTGAGCAGGAATCCCTGAAGTGAACATGAGGGGAGGGGCAGTTTGTCATGAAACTATCTCCTAAAATTACCTTTTTCTTGTTTAGGTAAATAAAAATCTTTTTTGGGGGAGGGGAAGTACAAGGAGTCTTGTATTCTCTTATGGGGTTTATATGCTCCTGGGCCCACCTCTGGCATATTTTAACCCTTGAAACATATGAAGGAGGGACAGGAACCAATGCGTCCTTGAGCAAGTGCAGAGTGCATTTCCTTCCCCACTAAATCTCGACAAAGAGCTCAATCTTATCAGGAATCTGGCGGAAGGATTTGCATATCACAGGAGCCTGTTTCCAAACAGACCTGGGTACTGGCATGTCTTCTTCTTAGAAATTTGCATCTGGTTCACACCCTAAAAGATATGGATCTATAAAGTAGCCAAAAACTGGGCTGCCACTTTTATAACAAGAAAGAGAGAGCGATGTCTTGGTTCTGTGCCTTTGACAGCAGCCTCGCCCGCTCAGAGAAAGGCAGCATAGGAACTCCCCCTCCTCCCTTATCTCCACGGCACGAAGAAGGGTCTGCTGCCAGGTTTCTGTGGCTACCAGGTTGCCTTTGGCCCTCTTGGCCTGTCTCTTCCAATCTGAAAAGGTGGCAAAGGCCGGCCAAAGCTACGCGCTGCGTTTATTCTGTTTCAGCGCTACGGAGGCGCATCGGGGCAGAGAGCTGCCCTGGCGGGGGGTCCGCCCTCCTCTTCCTGGCAGGGAAGCCCCCGACCACCCACTCACTCACCCAGCCCGCTGATCTCCTGGCGGATGTTGACGCGGTTCCTCTCCTCCACTATCGCCCGCAGCATCTGCTGGAGAGAGCGGTCCAAGTCGCCTCCCTTCTCCTCGTCTTCTCTCGGCCCAGCCTGGCCCAAGGGCTTGAAGGATGCCATGCCGACGCCCCCCAAGATGCGCTCATCGCAGTCGGAGCCGGCGGCAGGACTTCCCCCTCCCTTCCTTCCTTCCTTCCTTCCTTCCTTCTTTCGAGGTCGGCGAGGAATCTTCTTTAATATATATATATAGAGAGAGAGAGAGAGAGATGTCTTTTTCTGCCTTCCGCGGAGAAGAATAGAGGGCGAGTCTCCGGCCCAGGGCTGCTTTTGTCAGGGGCTGAGCCGGGGACCCGGCGGCAAGGACAGAGGCGCGCTCGGCTGCTCTTCCATGGATGTTCCCAGAATGAAGTCCGGCGCCCGGCCGGCCGGGCTGCAGCTCCGCGGCGCGCTCCCCAGGCAAAGTCCAAGCTGGCCGGCGCTTCCGCCTCCCTGATCAGCTGAGAGGCTGCGGCGCCCGGCGCCCCCCCCTCCGCCCCGCACTTCCTGCAACACGCGGCCCGGAGGAGGAGGAGGAGGAGGAGGAGGAGACGCCAAGGGGCGCGCCCACAAGGCGGGCGGGCGGGCGGGCGAGACACGGAGGGGACCCGGCCTGGCCTCCCTCCCAGCTCCCTGCCCCCCTTTGCTCGTGCGATTTTTTCTTTTATCGATAAGAGATGCCTTAGAGAACGAAAAGAAACCAGTCCTCTTCCTGCTGGATTTGTAAAAGAGAACACCGCACTTTTTCAGATGATCATGAGATACCCGGAAAGTATAAAACAATGCAGCTACGTGAGAACCTGGATCATGCCCAGAATAGTATACTGATGGTCCTTGACTCGCCACGCCCCGACCCAAAGGGCTCCTCCACACTCCCCGCCCTCATGTCTGGCACATCGTAAGGACAGGTTTTCACAGGTCAAAACAAAATAAAAAAATTCCTTCCAGTAGCACCTTAAAGACCAACTGAGTTAGTTCAGTTGGTCTTTAAGGTGCTACTGGAAGGAATTTTTTTATTTTGTTTTGACCATGGCAGACCAACACGGCTACCTATCTGTAACAGGTTTTCACAGGGAAAGCGTCCGGCCCCCCCCCACCCCCGCCCCCGCCTTTGTGTTGTATGAATGCCACTAGCTCCCAGGCCAGACGTGTATAGAGTAGTTCTAGTGCTCTGTGCACCAGCATAAGGACATAAGAAGAGCCAGCTGCCTCAGCCCCGTGGCCCTTCTGGTCCAGCATCACAGCAGCCACCCAGAGTTGCTGGGGAAACCCAGCCAGATTGGGGGCGGGGTATAAATAATAAAATGATTATCATGATCATCATTATGCTTATAGCCAAGCAGATGCCTGTGGGGGAAACCAGCAAGCAGGACTCCAGCGCAAGACGAGGCACCCCTCCTGTGGTTTCCAGCAACTGGCATACGGAAGCATTTGCTGCCTCGGGCTGCGGAACGCAGAGCATAACCCCCACGGCCTTCAATAGACTTCTCCTCCCACAAATTTTCTCATCCTCTTTTAAAGTCATCCAGTTGGTAGCCATCACTGCCTCCTCGTGGGAGTGAGTTCCACAGTCCGTGCACTAACTACCCAACCTCAAGTTGATATATTATTTTTAATGGGTTGCACATTTCTGGAAGATGCATAGGCTCAGGCTTTGGCGTGTCTCCAAGGGAGACTCTTAAATAGCTACCCGGATCATCATGCTGGGAGACAGAAAGAGTACTCCCCTTACAAAATATAAAAAACAGGATGAACTGGTGCTTCCATGACTGGGGTGGGGCAGCCCTGTTCAGGGAAGTTTTTAATCTGTGATATTTTAGTGTATTTTTGGTTTTTATGGAAGCCGCCCAGAGTGGCTGGGGAAACCCAGCCAGATGGGCGGGGTACAAATAATAAATTATTATTATTATTATTATTATTATTATTATTATTATTATTATTATTTTCACTATTGCAATGGTTCATTTGTCACAATTTAACAATTAAACAGGTGATGTTTCACAAAATCTGCCCCTCTGTATGATCCCAATCAGAAGCTACCACACACACAAACCAGGATATAATAATATATAATAATTTATTATTTATACCCCACCCATCTGGCAGAGTTTCCCCAGCCACTCTGGGCGGCTCCCAATTGAGTGTTAAATACAATACAGCATTAAATATTAAAAACTTCCCTAAACAGGGCTGCCTTCAGATGTCTTTAAAAAATAGGATAGCTGCTTATTTCCTTGACATCTGATGGGAGGGCGTTCCACAGGGCAGGCAATGAGGGAACCGCCAGAAGGCCCTCGGTGCTGGATCTCAGTGTCCAGGCTGAATGATGGGGATGGAAACGCTCCTTCAGGTATACAAGACCGAGGCCATTTAGGGCTTTAAAGGTCAGCACCAACACTGTGAATTGTGCTCGGAAACATACTGGGAGCCAATGTAAATCTCTCAGAACTGGTGTTATATGGTCCCAGCAGCCACTCCCAGTCACCAGTCTAGCTGCCGCATTCTGGATTAATTGCAGTTTCCAAGTCACCTTCAAAGGTAGCCCCACGTAGAGCGCATTGCAGTAGTACAAGCGGGAGATAACTAGAGCATGCACCACTCTGGCGAGACAGTCTGCGGGCAGGGAGAGTCTCAGCCTGCGTACCAGATGGAGCTGGTAAACAGCTGCCCTGGACACAGAATTAACCTGCGCCTCCATGGACAGCTGTGAGTCCAAAATAACTCCCCGGCGGCGCACCTGGTCCTTCAGGGGCACAGTTACCCCATTCAGGACCAGGAAGTCCCCCACACCTGCTCCCCCTGTTCCCCTCAAAACAGTACTTCTGTCTTGTCAGGATTCAACCTCAATCTGTTAGCCGCCATCCATCCTCCAGCCACCTCCAGGCACTCACACAGGACATTCACTGCCTTCACTGGTTCTGATTTAAAGGCGAGGTAGAGCTGGGTGTCATCTGCATACTGATGAACACCCAGCCCAAACCCCCTGATTATCTCTCCCAGTGGCTTCATATAGATATTAAAAAGCATGGGGGAGAGGACGGAACCCTGAGGCACCCCACAAGTGAGAGCCCAGGGGTCTGAACACTCATCCCCCAACACCACTTTCTGGACAGGGCCCAGGAGAAAGGAGCAGAACCACTGTATGACAGTGCCCCCAGCTACCAGCCCCTCTAGACGGTCCAGAAGGATGTTTTGGTCGATGGTGTCAAAGGCCGCTGAGAGATCCAGCAGAACTAGGAAACAGCTCTCACCTTTGTCCCTAGCTTCACCTTTGTCCCTAGCCTGCCGGGAATCATCAACCAGTGTGACCAAGGCAGTTTCAGTCCCGTCATCCTTGTGGTTTCTTGTATGGGAAGGAGACTCTTCTATTATTTTAGAATAATGAGCCAGTGAATCAGATTAAATAAGAAACATGGCATGTATGGGCAGAAGAGTATACTATATTTAAAATGAAAACATATAATTTGTAAACAGAATTTGTCATTCTAACAACAAAAAGTAGGGATTGGAAAGTCGGCTATATAATTAAAGAAATTATTTACAAAAATTAGGAAGGATCCAAATCTCTATGAACTATCAGTTTTGAATACATGTAATTTCAAATGTCATATCCTAAACTGGCCTGTTTTGGCATAGGCATTCTATGATGTTTGGAGTTCCTTAACAATTTGAAACTTTGCTGGAAACTTTCCAAGACTCAAGGCACGTGACTTTTTCATCCGTTATTATTTCACTAACCCAGGTTGATACAATTATTTATTTTCTCTCCTGGAAAATCTCTGAAAGTACTGTAATTGCAAATAAGAAATATGGATGAAACAATCTGTTTCCCATTAAAGTCAGTGGGGAAATTCCCATTGATTATAATGGAGCTGGCTAACTTACACCCAATGAGCTTGTCTAGCAAGCAATGGGGAATATGTTTCCCAGCCTTTTACCTCATCCCCACCATTGTTTAGAAGCGAATGTCAGACTTACGTATGCCAAAGCACACCTAGTGCATCTGGCTACTTTATTGTGGGAAATGAAAAGAAGAAATTAATTTCCTGTCTGGAACTGCTAATATTTCTGTGCAGAATATTGGAGTCTAATAATTGTATATAGCGGTTTAGAATGCCCAAGCACTTCATGTCCACTTTTTGGAGCAGCTCTGGGGAATGTCAGCATTGCTCAGCAGCAGAGGTGGCCCCGTCAAAGCCCCTTAACTGAGTTCATGGAAGAGGGGTAAGAAGATCATAAGCAGGGAATTCAGGGTTCACAACTCCCATTGCTTTGCCAAGGCACGACAGTGGCTCTGTAGTGCAGGTGGGGGGGGCACATCTTTAAAGTTAAATGTTACAAATATTATGCCTGAATGTATCCTTTCAACTTGACAGCCCAGGGAAGTTAACTAGCTTTAAAAATAATATAAAATCGACTCCTTTGCCAGTTTCCTCCATTCCAAAGCTATTTTCCCCTTGAAAGGGACTCCAGGAAGTTCCCAGAGGTGACAATTGCTGGGCTCCTTGTTCTCCAAGGGAAGCCAACTCTCATCACCAGACTTGCCTCAGGCTCCAGACATGCAAAGGAAGTTCTATTGTACTTTGGGTGGTGGGACTTCAGAGGTGTTTGCCTAGGCTCATCTTATACCTGGGTCTTGCCCTGACATGTCTGCTTATGCTAATCTTGTACCAAGGACTTGTCTGGACATGTTTGCCAAGGTTAAACTAGTGTAACCCCTGTCTACCCCTCCCCTTTTGTGACATGTCAGTGATGTGGCAATGGTGTAGCAATGATGCTGTATGAACTGTATTCTGGGATATGGTGGGAAAGTTTTAAAACTCTTTGTCACCCCATCCTCGGCGTTCAACATTCCTCTTTGAACCTGTTGCGCAATAAACTTTGGTCTACAGCTATTTGCTCCGGTTGGTGGCTGGACTCCTTCCTTTATTCCTCAGGGACCCGCGGGCTCTGCGCGACAAGCTGGGTGACTGAGCAGTCTCACACCTAGATTTTTCCGTAACAGGCCCATAGCAGAGTTCATGCTTTGCATGCATAAGGTTGTAGCGTCAGTCATCTGGCATCCTTGATCAAATGATCTTGGGTTGTGGGTTGGGAAAGGCATCTGCCTGAGACCTTAGACAGCTAGTACTGGTCAGAAAAGACAATAATGAGCTCAGTAGACCAAAGGATCGAGAAGCTTCAGTCTTCTCTGTGGATCCTTCTATGGTCTTTACAGGGTGGAAAATTCTAGAGAAAGGGGTGTTGAGTGAGCAACAGATAGAAAAACCCAAGCTTAGGAATCCTGCAGTTCCCACCAGAAAATGTTTCTCCCAAATACAACCATTCAGGAGACAGAAGGTCCTCCTTTGCCTTCTACATTACCAACAAGCAAATTCCGCCAAACCTTCTACAGATCACATATATTTTTCTGGTGCCACCTTAACTGAAAGAGCCAGAAGAGGCAGGCAGCATGGATGAGGAGCAGCATTTAATTAGGGAAGAGAATGCAAACCACAGCAGTGCTCCTGGTAGCCTGGCAACAGCGAATTGGGTTTGGATGTTTCTTTTTGGATTCACCCAGGCTAATGGGGCCTCGTGCTGCCGCTGTGCGATTTCTGTTCTCATCCTGAAGTAAAGTTCTTAACCTGAGATACTACTTCTGGGTTAGCAGAGTCTGTGACCTGAAGTGTTTGTAACCCCAAGGTACCACTGTACCTTAACCCAAGAATGTGGCTGAGGCACCTGCCCATTAAAGACCTTTCAGCAGGTATCTTGGCTTCTTAATCCTACCCTGTGCAAACCCTTCTGTATAATTTTTGTGAACCATATTTATCATATTTATCAGTTCTTCACAATTCCTTTGCGTCCCTAGTCACCAAAAAGCATTCTGAGCAGCCTGTACCCTACCAGGATGTTCTTTTGCCTTAGGTCTATTTCTGCCATGATGCAAATCTGGGTTTGCTGTAGAAGCACATTCCGTGTGACCACAGCCAGTTCTGAGAAGGGTACATATAGGATATACCCATTGATAAGACTGGTGTCTGGAGGCATCTGTACCATATTTGCCATTTTTCTGAAACCAGTCTTATCAAGGAACCATTTTTCCATAGCTGAAATTCAGTCATATCTGTTTTAAGTAATTGTAGAGAAATTAACATTGTGATGGCTTAGAAGCAAGGAAGTGAATTATTTGATAGGGTGGCACAGAATGCTGTTGAATATTAATAAGGGCTGCAAGAGAGTGAACAGAAGGATGGCTCTCTGAATTGCCAGCCTTTAGGAGTTAAGGTACAGTGAAATCTGTTCATGGAGGCACTTGTTCAATTCTGAACTCTTTATAGAATAAGGTTGCCAAGGAATTAGTTGGCTCCTAAAGAAAAGAGATCTCCAAGATGGAAGGGACTGTGTGGAGCTCAGTGGAGCCATTGCTGCAAGTACTGGGACATTTCAGAATGATTACTTAATGGTGACTAGTTACAGATAGGTAGCCGTGTTGGTCTGCCATAGTCAAAACCCTTCTGAGTAATACCCCTCCCCACCTTCTCACTATATAGAAGGGTCTGGAAACTTCTGTTTCAGTGTATCTGAAGAAGTGTGCATGCACACGAAAGCTCATACCAAGAACTGACTTAGTTGGTCTTTAAGGTGCTACTGGAAGGAATTTGTTTTGTTTTAATGGTGACTGAGACGGTTTTGTGAACTCTACAGGAGGGATGGCAAACCTTGGTATTTGCAGGAGTCACTCTATTCTCCAGCAAACCAGAAGCCAAATTAATCTGTCCCCTTACAAAAGAATCCTAGAACATATGAGTCCTGTGCCCACATAGATGTGATGGGAGCATCTACAAGGGACGAAGAGGTTAATTTTTACATCTAAAAGAGAAGCAAACCACTGCATTGTTTGTTTGTTTGTTTGTTTGTTCATATATACATACATACATACATACATACATACATACCCCACCCATCTGGCTGGGTTTCCCCAGCCACTCTGGGCAGCTCCCAACAGAACATAATAAAACATTAAAGATTAAAAACTTCCCTAAGTTTTTGATGCTCTGTGGCTTCAGGCACTTTTCTTCCAACCCTCCTTAATTCTCCTTAAGCCCTGGCTCAGATCTTGCTGTGATACAAGAACTTCTTATTCTGGAGTATCAGCACTAACCGGTTGCTGTGGCATGAGAGACAGAATCACACAATTATATTTCTATGGTATCATGATTAGTTAAATAGGACACACTAAGACCATATCTGAAGATGTAACAAAACAAAGGGATGAATTATTTTGCTATTTTGGAAAACCCTTTCATTTAGCATTCTCATAACAAATCCTTGATTTTTAAACAACCTACACCCCAGGAGCACTGCTGGAGACACCATGGTGCAAACACATGAATTTAGTAAACTCCAAAAGTGAGAGTGAAGCCCAAAGAACATGAATTATAAATCAAGTTTCTATAGTGTCCTTTATCCTGAATTCCAAACAACGCACTTCAACTTCAAGTGGAATCTTCCAGTGCTTTGGTGAAGCAAGTAAATTCTGCAAAATTTGCTGCCATGCAAGTGAGTGATCACTTGTAAAACAATCATACCAGGCCCAGTATGTACCACAAGGGAAGCCTTGTGGGCGTGTGGCTAAGGAGATTGAAACAGCAGCATCACACATTGTCAGGGACTGGGCAGAGGAAGGGGAGGAATGGCAGCCTGAACCTGCCAGAGAAGAGGGAGACAGTATAGATTTACAACAGTGGTTTGCGGAAGGTCATAGCACAGAGGCTGCAGAGGGGAGAAGCTGGGAGATATTGGGAGAGGAGCAGCAGGAAAAAGAAGCACCAGGGGAGAGACAGCTGATAGACTCAGTGTCTTTAAAAAGCATTCCAGATCCCCCTCTCCCAGAACCCAGCAGGCATTGAAAGTAGGAGAACAGAAAGCTCAGAGGCAGAAAGCACAGATCAGCCAACAAAGGGATGGCGTATAATACGAGAGATGGAGGGGGTGGGGGCTTTACTCAGAGCAACGCCATTACTGCAAGAGAGGCACTTTTCAAAGCCTCTCCCTGTGAATAGTGAATAAAGACTTGGTAAGAACTTGGTAAGAACCCACAGCGGGTGGCGCTGTGGGTAAAACCTCAGCGCCTAGGACTTGCCGATTGCATGGTCAGCGGTTCGAATCCCCGCGGCGGGGTGAGCTCCCCTCGTTCGGTCCCAGCTCCTGCCCACCTAGCAGTTCGAAAGCACTCTTAAGTGCAAGTAGATAAATAGGTACCGCTTTATAGCGGGGAGGTAAACGGCGTTTCCGTGTGCTGCACTGGTGCTGGCTCGCCAGAGTGGCTTCGTCACGCTGGCCACGTGACCCGGAAGTGTCTCCGGACAGCGCTGGCCCCCGGCCTCTTAAGTGCGATGGGCGCACAACCCTAGAGTCGGACACGACTGGCCGACACGGGCAGGGGTACCTTTACCTTTACCTTTAAGAACTCTTCTTGTTTATCTAATTATTGGCTGCCCACTGTGGGAGGGATCAGATTCCCCGAAGCCTGACACACATGCAGTCACACACACCCCTTAAAAGAGGAGCTTCAATAACTCTTTTAAAATAGCCTCAAAGGTATAAGGAGCTACTGTATATTTAAAAAAAACAAAACTCAGTTCATAGAAGTCTATGAGAAAACAGACCCTCCAAGTGTCCCTATTTTCCACAGAGAGTCCCAGATTTGCAGCAGTCATTCCAGTTTTTGATTTGATCCCAGAATGTCCTGCTTTTCTGTAGAGCATCCCTATTTTCATCAAAGAAGTGTTGGAAGGTATGGAGTTATGTGACCCCTCAAGCCATGAAGTTAAGAACTACACAACCTTTAGAAGACATCTGAAGGCAGCCCTGTATAGGGAAGGTTTTTTTTAAAAAATGTTTTATTATGTTTTTATATATATTGGAAGCCATGTAGAGTGGCTGGGGCAACCCAATCAGATGGGCAGGGGTATAAATAATAAATTTGTTGTTGTTGTTGTTGTTGTTGTTGTTGTTGTTGTTGTTGTTATCATTGTTGTTGTTGTTGTTGTTGTTGTTGTTGTTGTGTTGTAGTTGCTGTTGTTGTTGAACAGGACGCCCCTATTTTTATCAGAGAAATATTGGAGGGTATGAGAAAGAAGCAGCAGGGGGTTCCAAGAGTCACCTGTTCCATCCTAGTCTCTTGGCACTGATGCCATCCAGTTGCATACCATTTCATGCATCTCCCTCAGGCAACATGGGTTTCTTATTAGAGTTGGAGCAGCAGAGAGCAGCAAAGAAATTGTTGCTCACTGGGACTTTTCCTCTGATATCTCCAAAGTCCAAGAAGAAGCCATTCAGTGCCACGGATGAGTGAAGAAGTGGGTTGCCAAGGAGAAGGTAGGAAGGGGACTTGGCTGTAGCATGTTCTAGGACCCATGGCTTCTGCAGTTATCTGGAGGTTTCTTGCCACGTGGCACCTGTGTAAATTGTGAGAAGCTGATCTTCATTAGGGATGCTTTTGGAATTTGCCATGATTGGGCCAGATTTTGGTATTTTCACCATACCAGAAACATTTATTGAAATGGAATTTAAAATGTCAGAATCTGTTCCAGATAGGCATTTCTAGAATTTGCAAGCTCAGTGATGGGCCATTCCTGGTCCCTTTTCTCTCTTTTGCTGCAAACTTCTTTGGTATCTCCTGTTGGAGAAAGTGTTATTAAGAGTGATTTTATGTGTGAAGAGTTACTTTTCGGATTTAATTATAACCTCTGCCCCTACAGGTGAAAATTGCTGATCCATAAAACCATTCACAGGGACTGAGGAACATAACTGGCCAAACTCAGAAGAAAACACAGCATGGCCATTGTAATGTTAAAAAGGTAAAGGTACCCCTGCCCATACGGGCCCGTCGTGTCCGACTCTAGGGTTGTGCGCCCATCTCACTTAAGAGGCCGGGGGCCAGCGCTGTCCGGAGACACTTCCGGGTCACGTGGCTAGCGTGACGAAGCTGCTCTGGCGAGCCAGCACCAGCGCAGTACATGGAAAAGCTGTTTACCTTCCCGCTATAAAGCGGTACCTATTTATCTACTTGCACTTAGGGGTGCTTTCGAACTGCTAGGTGGGCAGGAGCTGGGACCGAAAGACAGGAGCGCACCCCGCCGCGGGGATTCGAACCGCCGACCATGCGATCGGCAAGCCCTAGGCACTGAGGTTTTACCCACAGCACCACCCGCGTCCCTCGTAATTGTAATTGTAATTGTAATTGTAATTGTAATGTTACAGTATTGCAAATAGGTACTCTGTTCAGTTTACCTATATGTGAGGAAATGGTTTAAACACATCTTAAACTTACATTCCTGCCATGCTACTACAGGCACTGACATAAAATGGGGACAGATCAATTCTTTACAGTAAATTGAGTGTTAGGCTCTGTTAAAATATACTCTAGAAACAGTTGATTTCTTCTTAAAATGAAGTTTTGAACAACTGATCCATCATCCTGCCACACCAGGGGTGTATTAAATGCTGACTGAAAGTTTGCACTTTGAACCAGGAGCATTCTAGCAAAACTGGAGGGGAGGGGACCTTTACCTTGGAAACCTGATGCTGTTTCCCTGCTGCAAGACACCCTAAGGGAGTGCAGTTGGAAGAAGATACAGTACTGAATATTAGTTAGAGTGTAATATTGCTGGTGTAATGAGATGTGAAAGGCCCGAGATGTTCCACTACTAAGATTCCAATTAGATAAAACAGGAATGAAATTGGTTAGTACTTATAAGCAGATTCAATAAGCCATTTGAATTTTTCTAAAAGCCAGAGCAAGTAATTGTTTCAAATATCTGCCCCTCAGACTCACGTGAACAACAACCTAGATTCTCAAGGCTTTTAAACTAATTATCAAAGTTTGCCCAAATTGACTATTGTGTTAGCATTTGCATTTGTATTTTGGTTTCTGAATTTTTGGTAAGCAACCAATCAGCAGATTTGGATATTACTGCAGATGCAATAATTTGTGCTTCTTATCATGTCCAAAGGGAAACCTCATAGGGTGGCCATCAATCAGTCCCCATTTCTTAGCATACCTCACAGTCCTATCGTGAGAATATAATGCGGTAACACCCTGGCCGTGAGCTGTGATTCTTGGAAGAAATGTAGCAACACCAGTATAATGAAGGAATGATTCTAAAGTGTTCGTGAAGACAGACTTTGGTGGATTAAGCAGACAAGATCAATAGTGGGTCCAATGGTCAAGAACATGATTTCTTCCCATGCTGTAGATGGAAGTGAGGGGCAGGTGGGGCGCGTCCTCCTGGAAGGCAGCCCATCTAAGAGAAGGAAAACTGACCCTCAATCTCCACTGCCTTGAGGATGTCTTTGAGAGAGGAAAAGGCTAAAGAATGTACCCTACACAACTCTGGAGTGGAGTCCCTAAAACAGCTGGATGGTGCCTTGTACACCTCATAGGGTTGCCAGATGTCCTCTTTTTCATGGGTATGTAAAATGAGTGTCGTCATAGTGATCCGTAGTTAAAAGCAGAAGTCGGCAAATGTGTCCTCTTTTTTGCTCTTCAAAATATGGCAACCCTGAAGCTCAAGAGCGCTAACTAGAGCAGGATTCAAAACTAAGTCCAGATTTGTACAAACTTTTCAAGTCCTCACTCCTGAAATGTATCATATGAATATCAATTTCACCTGATAAATTCAAAGCTCTTTCTCATAATCATTAATTCAGTGGAAGCTTGATTCACATTAGAGACAGCCATAATAACATCTTTTGGCAATGAATTCCATATGCTAATTTTGCTGTGCAAAGACTTGTATCAGTTGCGTATGGATTCCTGTGGATTTCACTAGAGGGCACCACTGACTTGCAATTTTCATTCAACGTAGCACTTCTCTCTTGCTAATGCCAAAATCAGAACAAAGAGCACTTCTCTTACCTAAAACCAGCTGCTCCTGAATATTTCCGAAACCAGGAGAAATGCTTGTTGACACTGTAAACAGGAATATAAGTGCATTCTTGAGGTAAAAGAACAACTCTAATGTCAAAGGAAGCAGCAATTGGAAACACATCAAATAATCTCCTCATCTTTGATATGAAATAATCACTTCCCACAAATGCCATTTTCTTTATCCCCCCCCCCTGCCGCCGCCGCCACCACTCCCACACTTGTTTTAAGCTTGGAATGGGTTTTCTTCCTTCTCCTCCCCCACTACATTCCTTTTGGGACATAAAAACCCAAGAGAAATGGGGATACAGAATAATAGGAGGTACTGTGGATTAGAAGACTGCACCTCAATATATGAACTCATTGTTTTGTGTATAGGAAAGGACATTTCATACCCATGCTCCTGCCTCTTCATAAATGCAGGTGACTAAGCGAACAACCTGGCCATTCATCAGAGAGAGGAGGGCAGGGAAGGATCCATAAACAGGCTCAGGAAACCAATATAATTCAGTTTACAGCTATTTTTCATAGAGGAACTGGCTCCAGTTAACTGTGGCACATGAATGCCATGGGATTTAATAAAGCTCATTATGGCATCAACAAATCTCATCATCACATTAAGAGGCTGATTATAATGAACAGCATATTTGCAGGAATGCAATTAAAAACTTGCATAAAGTGCTTGTAAAATATAATTAAACCAAAGAACTAATTCCAGTAGTCTTTATCCAGGCATACAATATATCAATAATTATTACTCTGCTTATTAGGATGAAAAACAGGAAAAAACACTCACATCAAAAATATTAAATTGGACAATAACCAACACAAAAAAAATCAGGTTTAATTTCGAAAATCCAGTTTTTAGAACTGAGTGAGAAAGCTTGCATGTGAAATGTAAAAGGGGCAATCTCTCATGTGTGATGTGATGTGGTACAGATCATGGAAACATTGGTCCTGATTATTATGCAAACTGTCCCTAAATAATCCATTGTGGAGTTAATTGGTTGGTCCATATCACCTTGCAGCTGGAGGAGGGGGAGAGGGCAGAGGGTGAAGAAAGAGCTCTGAGTGGAGGGGGGCTATTTTCGCATCTTCTGGATCACCTGAGAACCTCAACAACCCCCCTGCTGCACCTGGAACTGTGTGTGGCAAGTACAGCTGAATGGGACACAGACGTGTGGAGCCCCAGGAAGGATCACCCACCTTGGGACTGTGCATAAAAAGCAAGTCCAGAGGGAGAGCTGAGAGTTTGTTTGGCCCCCAGGTGAGAACCCAGAGGGGGTGTCA
The DNA here is from genome assembly GCF_964252035.2 of Podarcis erhardii. Lineage (NCBI taxonomy): Eukaryota > Metazoa > Chordata > Lepidosauria > Squamata > Lacertidae > Podarcis > Podarcis erhardii. The sequence continues at coordinate 3,284,652 of NC_138509.1, read as the reverse complement.
GAAGGAAGCTTTATATATAACTGTATTTTTGTAATATTTTGTTTAAGTTGTCTGCTACTTCAGTTTTCTGTACACTGCTTAGAGATCTTTTCAATGTATGAGGTGTCATAGAAATTAAATAATCTAATGGAGAATAATAATAGTATGGAGAACTATGTACATTTGCAGACTGGTATGTGTTGTGTGTTTCCCCATTCGCATACCTATCACACAAAATTCTAATGTATACTTATACACAATACTTATACAGGCCACTCTCATAAAAACACACACTATTTACATGTGCCACCTAACAACTGAACAACACATTCTTAGTACTGGCCCAGCCTCTCCTGTCCCCAGGACTTATGTGCTGAAGACTCTTTCACTACTGAGGAGTTGAAATGTGCATAAACATCCCAGAACACCTCGGATGCTAAGCCAGTGGATGGAAAGTCACCTTTCAACCGGCCAGGCATTCACCTATAATGACCACAGTCACTGGCCTCCTCGGTTCCTCCACACCTTTCTTCTGACAAAGTTGCCTTATTTTGGTAGGGTGTTGTCTAAATCACCAGTTTTGTATAAATCTGCATATGCTTTGATACTTCATTTGTCTTTCTACAACCATAGTTACTAAGTGTCCAAAAAGATCCAAAATCAGGATTTGAATTTGTGTGTGTGTGTGTGTAGCATGTATAGCACAAACCAATTAAGCTAAATTTGATTATCAAATATTAAAATGGGGCCAAGGAATAGTGCCTATGCATAAAGCCCCCCAGTTATTCTAGTGAACTTTGTACATCTTGACTGCCTAACCATAATGCCCCTTATGCCTCAGGCGGCTTTCCAGAACACCTTCTTCATGGTACCTAGTCAAATCCCACTGTTTCATAAGCCTCCAGTACCTCATTGTCTTGAAGGGGCTGGATACAGAGGAGTGGGGGGAGGCACCAGCTGGGTTACCCCCAGGGAAGAAGGCTCAGGGGATTGGTGGTGGGACAACGATGACTGGTCAGAGGGAGAAGAGGGAGAAGACTGGGAGGAGCTTTCAGACACTCCTCGCAACTACCACATTGGGGCAAGACCTACTGGGAAGAGTTGCTGGGATCAGTGTCTTAGGGCAGGGATTGTTGGTACTACAGTACAGTGGTACCGCCGGTTGCAGACAGGATCCGTTCTGGAGGTCTGGTCAGATCCTGAGGTTTCCTCAACCTGAGGACCGCTTTTGCACATGCGTGTGCGGCGAAACCCAGTAAAATACTTCCGGGTTTCCCGCAAGTGCATCCCAAAGTTTATGTAACCAGAGGGTTACATAAATGGAGGTATGACTGTATATGAAACAGTAAAAGGTAAATGACTCCTGGATGGTTAAGTCCAGTCAAAGGCGACTATGGGGTTGTGGCGCTCATCTTGCTTCAGGCCAAGGGATTTGTCCACAGAAAACTTTCTAGGTCATGTGGCCAGCATGACTACTGGTTCGCGGAAGACTGTGATGTGTGCCAGAGCAGCGCACGGAAATGCCATTTACCTTCCTACTGCAGCAGTACCTATTTACCTACTTGCACTGCCACGCTTTCTTTATTATTATTTTTTAAACATAATTTTTATTAGCAGGCCAATCCAATCACATTATTTCCAAATCATAATTCCAAATTATACAGCCAAATTTTTAAATTTATTGGGGGTACCCATACATCAAGCTCTGAACGAGGATCAAAACATCACTTCTGTTCCTGCTTTTATCAAACAGTTCTATCCAGATCTGTCCAGATAGTCTCTTTATTACTTTCTTCGTCTTCTTGTTGTTATCATATATTCCTTTCTTTGCGATCTCTGATAGTCTTCACAAACAGTTTAGAAACAAACAACCTCTGCGTGGGTTTTGCACAGTCCAAAAGTCATATCTCATAAGGACAGCCGCCATTCCTCCCCTTCTTCAAAAATTTATCCCCAGTCTGTCCTATTAATTTTCCCAAGCTTGCCACGTATTTCACAAAGGGGCTCTGCCAGGTTATCACATTTCAACCCATCATTCACATTCCAATGACCCTGGTCCTCCTCCCCTCGCTTTTCTTCGACAAGCCTGTCTTAGCAAGACGCCATTAAAAACTGCGTCATAGAATTTTTCCTCCGCTCTCCAATATTTACCAGTCCTCTCTTCAATCAATAATTCACTCCACACAGCTCTTAAATTCTTGCTTGCGATTAGTAAAAAGCAACGATTCGTCTCTTTGGGGTGGAGGTTTATAAATACTCACATAGGCAAAGAAAATAAAAGTTTTTTCCTCCACCACCCCTCTTTTTTCGCTCGTAAATGGTGTTCATCATAATGGTGGTTCATCGCTTGATTTATTTGTCTCCTCCCGTCGCTCCAGTCACAGAGATGCATTAATCAGCAGCCTTACCCTTTGATGTATGTGCTTCAGCTTCTTTTCCAATTATATAGTTCCAATTATTTTTCCGAGCTGAAGCAAACCGGGGCGTTGATTGGAGACGGCTTCAGGAAGAGCCGACTTCACAGAGGGCTTGTGCCAAGTGATCCTCACCCCGTCTTTTGAATCGGGGGGGGGTGTGCATTGTGACCACCGCTGGCAAGGCAGCCCCCCATATCCTGGGGGGGGGGTAGGAAGACTGCATACTTCCCATAGCAGCCTCTTAATTACCTTGTGTGGGTCAGAGAGATGTTATTGTCGGCCAACTTCCAATGTGCCACCTGGAGGCCCCCCTGCACTGCCACACTTTCAAACGTCACACGCATGCGCAGAAGCGGCAAATCACGACCCGCGCACCCATGTTGCGTTCGCTTCTGGATGCAAATGGGGCTCCAGAACGGATCCCGTTCGCATCTAGAGGTACCACTGTACCTATTTATCTACTTGCACTTTGATGTGCTTTCAAACTGCTAGGTTGGCAGGAGCTGGGACCGAACAATGGGAGCTCACCCTGTCGTGGGGATTCGAACCACCAACCTTCCTCCCAACCAACCTTCCCAAGAGGCTCAGTGGTTTAGACCACAGCGCCACCTGTGGGTTAGTAAGCTAACAGCAATGGGAAATGAATCTTAAAGCAGTCCATGTACTGTCACCAAATTGCAATCTGGAAACCAGATGTGTTATTTTACCTCACATCAGCAACAAGTTCCTCCCTCAACTCTTGCCATTCCCCTAAATTGCTGTGTAGGGAACACCTGCTATCATGCAGGCACATTTGGAGATTTCAAGATACACATCCAGCTTTTTGAGAGGAAAACTGTTTTGCTTAAAATCACAGGCTGAAACTCTGAAACTCATTAGGTGAAGATTCTCCTGGCATGGGCATAAGTGGTGGGGAAGCTGAGTCTCAACAGTGGTTTGTGTGAGTGTGAGAAAATATCTTTAGAATGCAGAGGAAGAAATAATGCAAGGGTCTTTCTCCCCCACCCTCTTGCTTATCTGGTAGAACTAGATTTGTGGAGGACAAGTTTTAAAAAAGGAAAGAAAAATGTGAAGGACTCAGCCTCCTGGAATGTCTGTATAAATACTGTGTGTTCTCTCACCTTAAGAGAAGCTGTTCCTTTCATGAGAGTGTATGATATATACATCCAATAAAGGCAGAGAACCTGCCAAAGGAGCAAGTCCTGTGGGACGTGAACAATGACAGCTGTATTGTGTCAGACTGCAAAGTAAATGTGATTTGTGGTAGATAATGTACTTGAAAGTCACCAGACCCCCCCCCCTTATCTTCCAGGTTTATCGCTAGAGGATGCAAAGCCTTGCTTTCCATAGCACAACACATTTCTGAGAAACTGCTATAAACTGATGCCAACCAAGAAGACAGGTTGGTATCAAAAACTGAATCTGAACTGCGCTGTTCTCAAACTATTAATGGAGATTGCCAAATAGTTCAGAACATGATTAGTGGCATTCCTGTTGCATGTATGCCCAGGACTGCTTTTCTGATTAAACACTAACCACAAATTCTAATAATAGGGGTATTTATTCAGCATACAGTTGCCTTTCTTTTTTAAAAAACAAATCTGTTCATTTATCTTTTATAGATATTATACAGAAAAATAACCTTCAACAAACTCTCCTGCCATACCCACACACCTAAGGAAGAACAAATTCATACAAGAATTATAGGAAAAACTATAGTTTTAAAGTCAAACCAAGAGATGTTTTATTTAACATCTCTACTAAAAGATGTGGGATGTGGGTGGCGCTGTGGTCTAAACCACAGAGCCTAGGACTTGCCAATCAGAAGGTCGGCGGTTTGAATCCTCACAACAGGATGAGCTCCCGTTGCTTGGTCTCAGCTCCTGCCAACCTAGCAGTTTGAAAGCACATCAAAGTGCAAGTAGGTACAGATCCGTTCTGGAGCCATTTGCATCCAGAAGCAAACGCAACACGGGTGCGCGGGTTGCAATTTGCCACTTCTGCGCATGTGCGTGACGTCATTTTGGCCGTCTGCGCATGCGCGAGCGGCGAAACCCGAAAGTAATGTGCTACGTTACTTCCAGGTCGCTGCAGCGCGCAACCCAGAAATACTTATCCCAAAGCTACTTCAACCCAAGGTATGATTGTAGAGGTACCGCTTTGGCGGGAAGATAAACGGCGTTTTCGCTCGCTGCTCTGGTTCGCCAGAAGCGGCTTAGTCATGCTGGCCACATGACCCAGGAAAACTGTCTGCGGACAAACGCCGGCTCCCTTGGCCTGTAAAGCGAGATGAGTGCTGCAACCCCAGAGTCGTTCTTGACTGGACTTAACTGTCAGGGGTCCTTTACCTTTTTACTAAGAGATGTGACATCTCTACTAAGAGATGTTAAATAAAAGTATCTGTCCATAATTTGCCATGAGTCACCGGTGGTCAATAGCATATGTATTTTTTTTTTAATGATATTTATTAAAGTTTCAGATAAAAACATATAAACACAAACAACAATAAAAACATACATAAACCAACAAACCAAAAACAAGTATAAATTCAAACCTTATTTTCTAAACCTAATTTCCCCGACCTCCTCACACCTCCCCCTTCTGTATTCTAATCTCATTTATCTTATCAGCAAATCCATTCCCATATTTCCCATAGTTTTAATAATTCTATTCTTTTTCCTTAATCAACGCCCCTGCAAACCACTAATTTTTAAACCCATATCTTTTTAGCCTTCATTAATTTTATAATGTTTATTAAGATAGTAATAAAGTCAAGCCCACATGTCTCTTTGTTCTTCATTTATGTAGTTTCCCAGTCAGTTTATCCCTTAGTGCCATGACTCAATATGCCTTTCTTTGCTGATGCCCACAAGGTTAATAGAGAAAATGATGCCACAAATTAATAGAACAACACAGTATGAAGGAAGAAGTGTGTCAGTTTATTGTGACATAAATTTTTAATGGGCCAGAGCCCACTTCACAATCTTCTCCTGGCAAAAGCAGTGTGCTCAGCATGGATGACATTCTAGAGCAGCAACACTCGTTTCCTAAGGGGACATTGACATCTGCACACACATCACTTGATTACTCAGCATTGAATTGCTCACAACTCAATATGTGAGTTGACAGATATGTGAGATTACATGAGATATTCAGTGGGGAGGGGGCTCACAGGAAAGGCTGCCCCAAATGTCCCTGGACTTTCAGTGTGAAGGACTAAACATCCTAGGTTGAACATGCTTAGCAGTCTCCCCGCAATCAGGATTCTTGTCATATCAGGTTAGCGACAACAAGGGATTCCTAAATTAATAATTTTATTCATACAAATTTGTAAGATGTGCCATGTTATACCATCTAAGAATCAGGCCTGTATTTCCTACATTTAAAAACAAAAAAGGTTATCTAATCTCTGCAATATTTGTTTTCTTACAACAACCCTGCGTGGCAGGTCCTAGTGTTATTATCCCAATTATTGCAGAGGGGCTGCAATAGAGCAACCATCCACTTCTGCTAAGCTGAATAGCAAAGGAAATATTTGAATCAGAATCTTTCAAATCCATGTCTCTTACTTACTAGGCAACACTAATCTGGAGTAATTATTTTCTTCTAAGAATATTTGCTGTCAGTATATGGTAAATTATAAAATAAGGAATAACCTTGCCTTGGGGTGCATGCCTTGAATTACATAGAAGTATTTTCGTCTCTTATTTGATCTCAACTGATGTGCTCAAAATAAAATTAAATATTTCAGCTCCCATAGCCTACTTAATCTTTCCTCATTTCACATCTTGCTGCTCAAGTGTAAATAAGGAAGGCGGGGGGAGACACAACTCTTGCTCAGGCTGGATCTAGACACAACAAAGAAGTGTTTCGGTTAAACACCTTTTAAACTTTGTATGAGAAATCGGGTTGGCAAAAACAGAACTCTACAGCGCCATCTGGTGTCAGTGTTAGAATGCATAAACAATGCATATAAAGCACTTTTTCTTTGCCAGTGTAGCTGAGTCCTCAGTGTATCGAGATTTTGGTCTGCAGGTGCTTCTTGCAGCCAGGAAGTGCACTTTCCTATGACGGCAGTACTTCAGGCAAGGCTCCCACTGATTCAAGCATCTAGTCCCTGTACAGCAAACATTTCAAAAATCCAACTTCTGCACGATCAACATTGTAATCAAGGGAATAAAACAAACAAGCAAATAAAATCCATGACCAACTAGGAACAGAACAAGAAATTCCCAGCACGGAGATACTGGAATGAGAGAAGCAAGCCTAAACTACTAAATTTATGCCTGCCAGGCCTCTGAGAAAGCATTTCTCCAGTACTAGCAGTCGTGGTCATAAAAACATTTACTGTTTATATTGTGCTTCAGAATGCTTGAAGTGCTGAACGTACTGCGGCCATCCCTTCAACAAGCCTCTAAGGTAGGTCAGGATTCTCAACCTCACATTACGGTGGGAGGATGAGGGCCAGAGATTTGACCAAAGATAACTTGTGCCTTTCTAATTCAGCCTTAATCCATCTGGTGAGCTCCAGGATGTTTTGGACTGCAACTGCTATCATCAGCCCCTGCCAACACGGCTGGGGGTCATGGCTGCCGTGGGCTGGAGGGCACCAGGTTGGGGAAGGCCAGTCTCTTGGCCACTCTAATAAAGTTTCTAACAATGTGCTATTGTTATTACAGGTGCCATTCAGGCATGTAATATACATACATACTTTCCTTTCTTACTGCAAAACATCCTGTGCAAGAGGTTTTACTTTTAACTTCAGAATAAGCTGCTGCTTCCTTGGGAAAACTATGAGTAAGTTCCAGTAACAACTGGCAACACAGCAAACTTTAAAAATGAGACCTTGCTAAAACTGTGACAGAAGGTCTGCAGTCTGCTTCTACTGGGTGAGGCAGGCACAGCCCCCTCCCCCCCAACAGATTGGATGCAGATGATAATGTGTGTTTGGGGCAGGGATGAGAAAGGGTGCCTGCAAGCGAGCTTGAAAGGGAGCAGAATGTGAGCCGCTGATTGGTGGAACAGAGTAATTAGTGGAAGGTGTAGAACCATTGATTTAGTTAGTGCAAGCTGTGGAGCTGGCATTTGTAAGCTGGGGCTGCCGGTAGCAGGGGCTTCCTCTACTGTCTGATTATGTGGGCTTTCTGGCTGCAGCTGATTTTTTGCTGTTTGTGGCAGCTGTGCATAGGTAAGTCACTGGAATCAGGAGTGGTGCTTGCTTTAACCTGTTCCCTAATACTGTTTATGCTACACAACTGGGCTGAAAGGTTCTTCATGGAAACTCCTCCCTGCAGGAGAAATGTTCTTTTTCTGGGATTGAAAGTAGAAGACTCTTCCTTCTTTATTTTTAGGAAATACTTTTCAGACATGGCACTCTAATGTAATCTTAAGCATATAAGATTGCATTGGAAGCAAGCCCATTAAGTTCAATGGAACTTGCTTTCAAGTGTGCATGTCTAGTACTGACAATTTCCCCTTTGTTTGAAAAAGTAACCCGAGTGCCTTGATTGCTCCTCACTACAAGGTCCCAGAGCATCAAGCGCCTTAAAGGGGGACCATAATAGAGCAACTTGGTCAGTGTTAATCTCTCTGCCGCACTGTATGTGCTGCTGTATTGAGTGCAATTATTACATATCCAATGACAATATTTTATAATAGTCTTCGTAAACTCAAAAGATACTAAAATAGATACAATATACTTGGGTAAGCCAATATCTGTTTAAATTTCATTACTCTTCCTTCCACATGGTTTATTAATTAACACATAGATGTTAAGAGTCATTTTTCATAGCTGTGTGTTGTTGACAATTCAAGTCTTGCATCACTAATCATATTTGCCCGTGGCTTTGAACAACGTAACACCAATTGCATTAATTCTGGCCTTGAATGTTTGTACAACTAAGTACCACAACAATTATTAGCAGCATAAGCTGTTGCAGCAACTTTTCCTAGTGGTGATGCTCTTCAGTTCAGCATCAAGAGTGCAAAGCAGAGGAGGGTATTATTTTCTCTGTTAAGGGAGAAACTTTTGCCAATATCCTGAAAATCACCTGGAGACCTAACTCTCAAACATCTGTGGATAGCAACAACTAAAGAGCTTTCTCCCCTGCTCCCTCCCAAATAGGTTGCTGGGGGGAAATATTTGAAGGGGACTGGAAAATGAGGCACAGATTTTTGTGTGAAATGGCTTGTTAGCTTGGTCATGGGACCAATTGCAAATCCCTAGGCTCAATCTGTTTGTTATGCTCACCTAGTTGGTGGACCTTGGGATTCTAATAAAATCAAAGTAGATCCTACAAATCTAAAGCCTGGCCACCGCTGCAATAAAAACATAGAAAGGGCTTGTGTGCCTGTGATTTTTATAGGCAAAATCTTTAGGATAAGCAGACCCTGTCGATATTCTGCACTACTAACATATAGCAGCCATCGTCTTATCTGGTTCCTGGATTGGTTGCTGGGGGGGGGGCTGTAAATTTGCATAGGATTGGGTATTTACTGGTGGCAGCTGCTGTAAGGATTTGGAAGTGCTAAAGATGACCAAAGATCAGTGTAATAACTGTTAAAGGAACAGGAACATATGACCTATGGGCACGGTGTGCTGCAGTTGCAATGTCCCCGACCTCTGTAACTTAGGATGTAGTTAGCTTGCTGTTTGTGGAAATGGAAAGGCAAACCACTCTCTTTTCTGTGTTAAAGGCAGAAAGAAGCTTAGCACAGATGATAGTGCTTGTGAATATTCCAAATCACTTCACATATGTTTTGTAATCCTTACATCACTCCTGTAAAGCAAATTAGTATTGTCATCCAAATACTGCAGATGGGACAGTGACAGACTAATTTAAGGCTCTGCTATATTTTGTTAAATATATAGACTAGTCATACAGTGTTTGTTAAAGTCTATACCACTCACACACTGGTTTGCAAGCACATTTAAGTCCCAAACAAATCCCTGAATCTGGTCAGTTTAAAACAATAAAAACAATAAATCCAATTATAAAGTAAAAACAAAACTAGCAAAGCAGAGTAAACCAGCAAAACATAATTTTTAAATGGCATAAAACCAGCTAGTGAATTATTTGATGCAAGAGTCTAAGAAAGAGTCTAAGAGTCTAAGAAAGAAAGCAAATGACCACATCCATTGTAATTTGAACAGCCTGTGAAAAAATAAAGGTCTTCACCTGGTCCTCAAAAGACCACAGTGAGTGTGCAGGTGTGCATCTCGTGGGAGAGCATTCCGCTAATGGCCCCCCCCCCTTGTTAGGCAGCAGGTAGAAACGGAGAAGTTCCTATAGAGGTAAGAAACTGACTGGAGAATCTCCTTGCTTCTAACTCAGCCACTTAGGCTGTGGTAAAATGCATCCTCACGGGTGTCATTCCCTTAGTCTTGATAGCATCAGGCATTTGGGTCTTCAACTGGCTGGTCAGGACCCACTACTGAGTCCACCGTCTGCTCTGATGTGGGTTGCCATAGCAGCACTGCCACCATAAAAATATATGGTTTTAAAGAAGAAGTGGGGTGCATGCTTGGGCTAAAAAACAGAACAGAAAGGTTCAAGACAGACACATGCCAACATTACGAGACTATATATACCCCTCTCCCTAAGTTCAAAGAGTACAACAGCTTCTTGTTTGAGCCTGGGAGGCTGAGTGATTGACTGTTCCAAAGTTAATAGCAAGTAATTTTTCTTCTTATTCTAGAAGGCCAGACTCTGGGACCACAAATTGCAAACCCAAAATTTGCTACAAACAATCCCACCCTCACAACAGTTGCTTTAGAGAAGCCCTTCTGTGTGTTTGATGGCTCGATGTTGAAAGGAGCAGCCTATGAAGTATACCTGTATGTCATGAAGGACTCTGGTAAGTGGGTGCTTATTGTGTCTTTCCTTGATCAAGGGGGGTCCCCAAAAGCTGATATTATATTGTTTGGAATTGGAGTAAACCTGTCCCTGTCACCGGCTCCTAGACAGAACCAATTACAGATAGCAGTTTCCACTTGGATGGCAAAGTTTGGAATGGGGAGCGGGGAATGGGTAGACAGGCATTTTGGCAAATGGCCACTGGCCATTCTCCTGCAAAGACACAAGAAAAAACACTGCTAACAGTTACTTAAATAAATAAGCTGATAGTGCTGGTGAATGCCATGTACAAACTGTCATGTAAACTTTTTGCATGTGTCCATTTCTGCTGCAGCAAGTACGTCAGGTTCCTTTGTTATGGACAATAGTAGTAAACCTCTCGAAGCTACTTTCCAACAAACCAGCGGAGGACAAAGTGGGCCTTACAAAGCTGCGATGTTTAATGTTCCAAACTGTGCGTCGCTTCCCAAGCTGTCTGATGCTGTGGATGCCACCAAAGCACCTGCCATCCTGTCTCAGTATCTGGTCAGAGTTGGTGATGATGCCACTTGTTTGTATGACCCAAATTTTCTAGATGCTTGTAATCCGCCTCTCTCCCAAGACACAGCCTACAGGTATGCATTTCTCCCAAGAAAGTTTTTAAAACGTAAGTGCTCAGGGTAATCTGAAAGGGACAGAACACCCTCTACCCAATTGAATGGTGGCATAATTATAAGTCTTCCTGGAATTAAGATCAGCATCCAAATCCTTCCCCAGGTATTCCCACAAAGTGAAATTGGGTGGTTGAGGGTTGGAGGGGGAGGTTGAGGCTCCTCCGTGTAGCGCCCAGCTTGGAAATTGAGCTTTTTCAGGAAGCCAGTTAGAACACATTTGCTGAGGCTTTTGGTGGCTTTTATTCTTATTGTCTTGCTTTTGCTTCTTTTAATTTGGTTGTTTTAAAGTATTCTACAGAGATTCCAGGGCAGTAAAAATTCAATATAATCTCTTAAGTGCAGCAGTAAAAATAAGGTAATGAACTACAAGACTATTAAGCAAAACAGACGTCATAAAACCAATGTCTTGGCCAATGCTGAAAAGACTGAGAAACATCAGTGCCTTCCTGGGGAGGGAATTCCAAAGCTGGGGCACCACCACAGAAAAGGCCCCCTCTCCTCTGCAAACCTCTTTTGCTCCCAAGTCAGCAGTATTGTTCCTGCTGCTGCTTTATGTTTGTACAAGCTGCTTTTAAATACTCAAAACAGCGTACAAATTTAAAATAAGCCAGCTGACCTGCACTTAGCTGCGACTGCAGCAAGTCTCTTCCCAAGGGCTCTGGAGCCTCACTGCAGTCCCTTGGCAGCCCTCTGAGTCACTTGCCATAGCCTGAGGTAGATCAGCAAAACATGTGTACAGTATAGGCCAAGACTCCAAAAGCAGATTTAATAGGTTGGCTTCATTCAGAATACTCCTTGCAAAATGTAGGGAGGGCTACAGCACCCAGCAGAAACGCTCTGCTTTTAAAAAATTGAGTTGCATTCAGGAGCAGGAGCAGGAGAGTTCCCTCTTCCACTGTCCACATGCTTAGTATACTAATCCTAGATTAAATATTCAGTAGAGACCAAAGTGTCAGAATTTGGGTCTCTGCCACAAACAGCTGCAAGGCCCTCATGGAAGGGCACTGATCTAAGGCAGGAGACGGGAGGAAGGATGCCTATGCAGGCTTCTCCCCGTGCCGCTTTATCCCTGCAAGCTCCCTTTGCTCAGCTGGGACTCAGATGTGTTTTCTGGGCGAAGGTGGCTGGGGCACGGAGGGTGGCAGAGGTGGGGAAGGCAAGAAAGCCTGGGAGGAACCATCTCGAGATCTCTTTCCAGCAGAGATCCAGATTCTCAAGCCAGGCCTTAATAATAAGTCTAGCAGCTCGCCAAGTGCCTTAATAGGTTATTGCTTATGCCTGAACTGAGGATTCTGCAGGTAAGAGGCCAGGGTTTTGGTGCGTTAAGATGTTGTCTTCTGTTATCGGAACAGTAAAGCCTTTTCCGCATTCTTGCTACCAGGTTTAAATACGTCCTTGTAGACAGTACAGCAGGTGTCATGAAAGACCAAACTCCCTGGTCTCAACCAATCAAAACCAGAAAGTGTAAGTATTATTATGAGGGGGGTTTGGGGGGGGGGAGTAAACTGTATGCTGAGACCCCTCTAATCCCTGGATCCAGCAAGTATTAAAATTTAACCAAGGCTTCTAATACTTGGAATAGGCAGGCCAGCTTCCTGCTGAGGTGATAGCCTGGGTGATGAGCCATTCAGGGGGACAAAGGAAGGGGTTCTGTGGGAGATGGCAAATGGAACTCACAGAAAGTGATAAGGACAAAAACCAGAGTTGAGAGCAGAGTTTGGCAGAAATGTGATCTAGAAGTAAAGCAGTAAGCTAGAGAGAGAGTCAGAACAATACCTGAGAGCAAGGCATGATTTCTGTTTGAATCCAAGGCTGTAGCTAAGGAAGAAACAAGACCCTTTTGGAGTGGTGATGCTGTGAACCCCTCAATCGTAGGTTCAGGTTGTACATATGTGTAAATAAACCATATATCATAAAGATTCCACAGTCTCTTCTGACCCTCATTCCAAGCGGAAACACGAACCCTGGGTGAGCACCTGCAACCCCTGGAATCTGGCACTGCTCAGAGACTGAGGCGGCATGCAACAGTATGTTTCATGGGAGTGGCATTTCTTGTTTGGCCATCCAGTGTTGTTATACCAAATCCTCCTGTTAAAAGCAACAACCTACCACTTGCCAAGTGCTCTTTCATTGTAGGGTTGCCACAAGTCTGGAATTTTGTGGACATACCTGGAATACTGCAGTCAGAAGCAGCATCCAGGCAGAAATCGGTTAAATGTCCGGGAAAATCAACAACTTCTGTCCGAATTCTCACTGTTTGAAATATGGCAACCCTACTTCATTGTCCCATCTAAATAGGTTGTGCAGAAGGCTGACACCACTCCACTTCCTCTCCTAGTGAAATGGTCCTCCACCATTGATACCTGGCCAGGTCGCAGAAGTGGTGGGATGATAGTCATAACTTCCATTCTGAGTGTGCTGATGTTCACCCTCGTGGCTGGATTTCTTGCTGCTACTCTTCTGACTGTAACGTGAGTTTCTTTTGTGCTCTGCTTTGTCTCTACCCATTATTAAGGTTCAGATCTAATCAACATCTCCCAGTAGAACCCCTTCAGAGCTTCATGCACATGGGAAGGAAACCCAAAGGGTTTTGCTGCAGAACAATACTGCCCTAGATGTAGCCTTATAGCACCATTAAGAGAGCAGCTCTGGAAGGTGATTGAGGTGGCTTTCTGTTTCAGTTGCTTAAGTGTCGCTTGAGCTATCATGAACTTGTCCTAATCAGTTGGCGTAAATAGGGCTGGCTTGCATATGCATTAAATTCATCTTGCTTCACATTATGCTTTTCAGTGAAGTTGGTTTAAAATGTAAGTGAGCTAGTGATCAAGGGGTTGCATGATGTGAACCCCTCCTTCCTTCTCTCTTTCTTTCCCAGGGCATCAGAAGAGACTCCCACTGAGATGAGATATGAATCCCAAACAACCCAACAGACGTCTCCAAGAGTGCTAGAAGCTTCTGAGTCAGAACTAGAAGTTTCTTCCACCCACTAAATATAGTCTTCAAGTCAGAAAAGGTGGCAAACCAACTGTGGATGTCCTTTCAATGCTCCCAGATGCTTGAATACGAAGTCTGGTTACAAAACTGCACATCTTTAAAAAACTGTGACCCCGTGTGACTTAAGTGTTGCTTAAGTGTCGCTTGAGCTATCATGAACTTGTCCTTGAGCTATCATGAACTTGTTGGCGTAAATAGGGCATAGGACAGGAATATTCATGAACTTATCTCCAGTTCTCAAGCAGCGATGAACTTAAATATATGGCTTTTTTAAGTTTAAAAGGGGACCTTTTCTGGGTGGGTAGTCCAAAATAATATTCTAACATTAATTCTAACATTAATTAAATTAATTAATTAATTCTAACATTAATTTCTTGAATGACTTATTAACTTTGAGCAATGGGCTATAAGTCCTGTTACTGAAGTTGGGGGTAGCCCATATGATGTTTTTCAGTATTTCTGACTACAACTCCCATCAGCCCCATCCAACACAGCCAGTGGCCAGGGATTATGGGAGTTGTAGTTCTAAACATCTGGAAGACACCAAACTGGCTACCCTGATTTAAGTGATATAGCCTGGGTCATTTAGCATGTGTGGTTTTTATAAAGCAATCATTTGATTTGTGAAAATTGATTGTAGTAGAGTACAAATTTAAACTTCTAAAGGTATCATAATTGATGCTGTATCTAAGTTCCAATTTAAAAGAAGAGAATACTGAGTAATTGGAGTCAACGTGGCCGAGTGGGGAGGGGAATGGCAGAGGAAACTGGTTACAAATCTGAAAATTGTTGTGGCTGCTTAAGCTTTGTCTTTGGGTGAAACTGAGCAACATTTATACATAGAATTGCATGGGAAACCACATTCCAGAATGCTCATTTGTTTAATGTACATCATGAGATTACTGAAAATCTTCCTGTGCTTCAAACAATAGAGCATTGGAGGAAGCATTGTTGACCTTGTTCTGATGCGATGCTCCTCTAATAACACAATCTGCAGTGTTTTCACGCAGCAAGAGTTGCTGTTTATGATTTTTGCTGGCCCTGTTGTCAGTCTAATCTACATCAGACCTAATGAAGGGCATCCCCAAAAAGTTTTTTGTTGACTTGGCTGAGGGATGGGGAGTTTGTGGCCTCCAACTCTACTTGGATTCCAGCTCCCATCAGTCCCAGGCAGTGTAGACAATGGATGGTGGGAGTTGTAGTTTAGCAACAGCTGGTGTAGAGTTGATCACTTGATTTGTAAAGTGATAATGTAACTAAAAATCTCAATCCAGATACTTTAAGCTTAAGCTTTTTTTAAAAAAAAAAAATGTTGTTGGCTGATTGCATGATTCAAAAGTGTTGTGGTAAAAACTGAAAGGTACTTTGAAGTTCTGGAGAATAAGTATCCAAGCTGTGAAGCCGGGAGCTGAAGAATGGGTAAAACGCTGCTTGAACAGAGTTTAACGGCGTTCCTTAGTTGTAACTTGCCCAGTCCCCAGTCCCCTTTCTTCCTTGTGTCTTGTTTCAGACTGCAGATGAAGCTATTTGCGCTTATCTTTGCCCAATAGCCTGGTTCATATGTACAGTATTGAGAAACTGCCTTTCCCATTATAAGTGAGACTTAGACTCACATGGTTCACCATTGCAGGAAACTGGCTTAATAAACATGCTGGGATCTTTGGGCTTGTTCACATTAACCATAGTTTAAGCAACCCACAGCCGTCAGATGTCTTGGGCAACTGGGAACAGTTTAAAATGGGAAGCAGAAGCTTTACATTTCCTCATTTCAGGTGTGCAGGCCTATAGCTCTTAAGTATTTGATCCTATGTTGTCCATTATGAGAAGAAATGTAACTTGGTTCTTTGTGGTATGTTGCACTTCCGAGTTAAATGAACAGAAATGTGTGTAATTTTTTGAGAATAAACAATCCAGAGGAACGCATTGTGTTTCCTGCCCACAACTTGCCTTGAAGAAGTCAAAAGCTCTGCATGTTTCAATGGGTCTCTCTCCTCTCCTCTCAGCTATGTTTGCCATTCACAGAGCTTTACTCCCTTGTGGTCAATTTGATATTATCATGGGTCCCGCCCAGGGGGCTGTGGAAAGGACCTTGCTATTCGGATGGCAGGTTGAGGACTGCATTACAAATGCATGCTGAAAACTGAAAACTAACACAGCAGGCCCAGGGAAGGGCTAGGCTTGAACTCCTGGATTTCTCCTGCTAGACAACTGTGGCCTTATTTTACATGGGGGGAGGGTGTTATAATGTCATAATCATGTCAGTTGACTAGCAGGTGGGTTGTCCCCCCACCTGTCAACGTTGGCCCACAAGGTGGGAACAGATAAGGATCTGGCCCACTGAGCCAAAACAGAACCCCACCCCTGTGGTAAATCAAGTTTCTCTTGATTTGATTACCACTAGCTTTCTCTAGCCAGTTTGCATGCTCCTCATGCCATTGAGATGAGAACGCTCTGGAACATGGGCAAGAACCACCTTGTACTCAAATATGATGTAGTTAAAGATTATAGGTCATCAAAGCATGTAGCTAAACCTGTTTGCAGAGGTCATGAACTTTGAAACAGAATGAAAGGCAGGGACAGTGGTGAAGGGATAGGACTGGACAAGACTGACCTTTCCGCTGTCAGAAACCAGAGCAAAAGAATCTCAAGCTGCATACATACCATATATTTCAAGCACATTTAAAACAGATGGCTTCCGACTCAGAATCCTAGGCTACCCAAACAATTTCCAGGTTGGAGGAGGCTGTGAAGCCGAGAGGGGTATAAATAACTAGGTCATACTAGGACACATGGCATTCTTAGGTGCCTAGTAGAGGTGGACAAGTTACTGCTGTGGCAAAACAGGGACAAGGTCTAACCCTCTGCAACAAAGAGTAGTGCTTCTATGAGATCCATGCTTTGTTCTTGGGAGGAGTTGCTACTTTTTGGAAGACCCCATTAGCACTATTCTTGAGTCAAGGGCTTAGCCACACTTCCTCTTTCCCCCTGGGGAAAATGGTTCTTTAGCACTCAGTCAGCGCAAATGGCTTGTTGGGTTTTCTGTGGGTTGCATTTTCTTCCGATTTAGAGCTGAACAGTGGGTTTCCCCTGAGAATAGTTGGTTTTCCAGGTCAGGGGTGGGGTGCAGAGGGTGCTCTTCAGCTTCCGCACTCATCCAGCCCTCACCGCTGACAGGCAGGCACTTGTGAGCTGGGCAAGGTGGGACATGGAGGGTGAAGAACCTCCTCTGCGCTCACCCAACCCGCACTGCCACAGCCCAGCAGGGCGCTATGGGGATCTCTTGGGGGCAGGGGGGGGGGCTGGTTTGCGCCTTCCATATTGTGTGCCCGGGGCCACGGCCCCCCTGGCTCCCCCACACTTCACCCCTGGGAGTGGGGCAAGGAGAAAACTGCTCAGCCCCATGCTTTCTAGGCACAGGACAAGCGGAAGTGAGGATGAGCCCAAATACAACAGAAAAAATACATACCTGCAGATCTATCCAATTCCCAAAGACTACATATGCTGTTTTGGCATGGAAGGGTACATTTACAGTAGAAAGTTCCTTTTTAAAAAAAGGAAATGATAATAATTTTATTAGTTTATTAATTGATTTTTACATAAGTCTCAAAGTGATTTACAATAAAAATAACTAAAATAGGTTCAAAAGAAATACAGAGAAAATGAAGGATCACTTTTAAAACAATAGAAAATGAACACCGAAGGCAGAGATGAGTACGTAGGTGAGTTTTCCATCTAGCTGGAAAAGCTTGTTGAAACAAAAATGTCTTCAGTTGTATCTCAAAATTATGATGCCCAAGAAACAGGGGCAGCCACAGCCCTCTTCTAAGTTGCTGTAGCGCAGGCATTTTAGCATTAAGGACTCTCCTGCTGAATGCCCTGAGCTACCAGGGATGGAAGGAGGAAGGTGGTCTCTCAAGTTACCTTGATCACACAATGTGTATGTTATTTATTTTCTACAGTCTACCCCACATTAACAACATTAACTCCGGGCACAGACAGATGACTTTGGAACCTCTCACACACTAACAAGTTGGGTTTTTTTAATCTCTGAAGCTGTATGTAATTGTTAAATATTACCATGGGTATGCTCCTGATATTCTTCTGAAAGAATGGACTCCATTAGGAATATAAAAAGAAAACTATCTTGTTTCAGCCCAGTTCTCATAATTATTTTTTTTTAACATTCCTGTAAGTGCTTTTATAGGTAAGTATGCAGTTCCCAATACGTTAAGGACTGTGTTGTTGCATAAGTGCCCAGCACACCTTGCTCCCCTGTCTTGCTTGTGCAGCACCTGATTATCTTGTTTTCCTTGTTTTTCTGGCCCATTTCATGCTTACAAAAGAATGGGCTGCCCATCCACACCGCCCGCCCCCCCTGCCCGGCCAAAGCAGAAAACTTGCGGTTCGATCAACTGTCCTTTCAGTTGGCCACTTAGTTAACTCTTGGCTGTACAACATGAAGCTGAGTTTGCTCTTGTGTTTGCTTGGCAGTTTGGGATCTGGATGGGCTGTTCTAGTGGAAGACCTGGAAAAAATCAGTAAGTATTACCTTCTTGCTTGAGCAGGAATAGGTTGCCAAAGCATTGAAGTGTAGAGCTTGATCTGGGTGGACAGGAACATAAAGCCCACTGTCATCTCAGTACATAAATTTATATTGATGAAGTTCCATATGTTTGGGTGATGTTTTACGGCAAATAACTGTTCATATTAAATAACAGTTTATGCTCTACACTACACATATGATTTGCTTGCAAAAAAATTAATACATAATCTTTTTCTCATTATGACCTGATTCTGCTGATACTTTCAGACTTTCTCTTCCACTATTATTGTTGTTTTCTTCCCTTGGGAGAGTCCTGTACCTTTAAAAGCTGTGTGGCAAGTAAAAATTCAGATACTTAAACTTTCCCCATTATTACAACTGGATGCCCCCAAAGAGCTGAATTTCTGCTTCCCACGCAGATGTTAAAAGCACAATAACTTTGCTTCAATGTTTTTTTCTTGGCAACCTTACAATAAATCAATCCTTGTCATAAGGAAATTTACTTTTATGTACAGTTCCAAGCAGCACTTCAGAAAACAAAGAATCACAACTAACAATTCAGTGGAGTTGCATTGTATATGTCTGAGAAAGAACTGAAACCTTCAAGGCTATAACTGATTATCGCCGAGAAATGACAAATGACCAGAAAGCCTCATGACATGAGTAGAAAGCTAGAAAGGACATCTGTATGTTAAAGCAATAATGGAGAAATCATTTTGTTTGTGATATATATTCAGAGATATAAATAGAGCAACGTAAGATACATTTCATATGAAGCTGTTAGGGAAGAAACCAAATAAGCTTTATGTTCCCTGCCACTGTTTGCAGAACTACATCAGAGAAGCTACAATGTTAACATCATATTTCAATTATTCTTGCAATGCTGTATGCAAAACGTGTTACTCTGCTGCTGTGATGCTCTCTTCAGAAAGGAAGCAGCGGTGGGCCTGGATGGCTAAAGGGCAAACATGCTGATGGGCAGCTAATGAGTTTTTCAGGTTATTGTTTTTAGGTTGTTTGCTGAGATTAAAAAACACATTTGAATAGAGATGGATTGATTATTATAAACTGATAGAGAAGAAGGAAGCTTTTCACCCTGTGTCCATAGTAGGGTTACTGCCTTTTTGACTGGCCCTCCACCTGTGCAGACTAAAGTGTGATGTTTCCTTGCCTTACGCCAGCACCTCAGATCTGTCTCTCTGGCCCTTGGGACTCTCCCTGGCTTGTGTCCCTCCTCAGCCACCCCCCCCCTCAAAAGGCTTCATCCCTCAATGACGCTGCTTCAAACTCTACTTCAGTGTTTTTGCCTGCCTGGAAGGTCTCCTCGGAGTATGGCAACATTCAGGGGTCACTTTTGTCCCTGGCCCTGCCTACCATTAGCATGTGGCCTCCAGAAGCCTCTTTGGAAGAGAATGTGGCCTCTGGCGGGAAAACATTCCCTACTCCTGACCTATATACACTGAAGACCTCCAGTCCTTTGAAACTCCACCCCCATTTGTGCTTCTTTCTTTCTTTCTATATCTATCTATCTATCTATCTATCTATCTATCTATCTATCTTTTTTGGAGAGCATAATTCTTCTAGCTATCTTTGAGTATTAAATTAGTTCTTTTTCACCAGGGAGCAGTTTAGTCTTCAGTAGCATAATTCTTTCATAGAGAAAAATTTAAACCACTTAGGCAACTCAACTGAAGGAATTACCGTATTTTTCGCTCTATAACACGCACCTGACCATAACACGCACATAGTTTTTAGAGGAGGAAAACAAGGAAAAAAATATTCTAAACGAAACAGTGGATGTATGATTTTTATGGTTCATGCTGTGGCCACAGACATGTGATCTGATGGTGAGTTTGGGGTAGCCCAATGCAAAAATCCTGAGGATCCATGTGGATCCGTGCTTTGTAACCACGTTTTAAGTGGGGAGGGAAGGAAAAGCACTCAAGGGACAAGGAGCACGCATGGGGTGTGTGGAGAAGGATGCTGCTAATAATGCAGGAGAGGGGTATAAGGGGAGAAGGCTCCTCTCCTCTCCCACTTTGCTCCTTTAAAACAAGCAGGCTCTGCTTCTCTCCCTCCTTCCCAGCTCGGCTAGCTGAAAAGCTTTGCTGCTATTTAGCGAGCTGAGTGGGGAGGAGAGAGGGACAGAGAGCACGGTTGATTTAAAGGAGCCAACAGGACCGGAGCTGCTTACACTCGTGTAAGCGGCTCCTCTTCTCTCCCGCTTTGCTCCTTTAAAACAAGCAGGCTCTGCTTCTCTCCCTCCTTCCCAGCTCGGCTCGCTGAAAAGCTTTGCTGCTATTTAGCGAGCTAAGTGGGGAGGAGAGAGGGACAGAGAGCACGGTTGCTTTAAAGCCTCTCCCGCTTTGCTGTTTCAAAGCGAGCCATGGAGGAGTGAAGGAAGGGGAACCATGGATCCTCTGCTCACGACTGCAGCAGATCCCCCCACCATCCGTAGGCATTCGCTCCATAACACGCACAGACATTTCCCCTTACTTTCTAGGAGAAAAAAAGTGAGTGTTATGGAGAGAAAAATACGGTACTCTTCTTTTATTACGTAGAACCATGTGTGTGCAGTTTCTCATCACTTGAGAATGGCAGCTAAACTGAGCTGGTTCTACCAAAAAGCCCTGCATTTGAAATAAGCCGAAGCCTGGCTGATGGTTCATTCAGACACAGCTGTCACGATTCAGGGCTGTGCTCATGAAGTGATGGACCTGCATGCCTGAGCCAGCCCATTTCAGCATCTCACTGGGCCTGCAATTTGAAACAGCACAACACATTCAGCTATTGAATATTGTTGAGTGTGTGTGGAGAAAATTTGGCACATGGTATGGCATTCTGCAGCAGCTGCCATCAAGCATTTTGTACAACAGCTTCTGAATAGGAGCAGCCTATGTCAGTGCTGTGAACTTGGGACTTTCAGAAGCAGTACAACTGAAAGTTTCAAAATAATTTTTGCCCCCTTCTGACTGGGAGGGGATGGAGCTGGTTTAAAAGTAGGAGCCTGTTCTGAACATAACAATAAATGTCTGTTTATGTCTTTGCCCTTAGTGATGGCTATCTGCAAGTTTGGGGCTGTGATTCAAGCAAAGGCACTTTGAAAAGTGCACTTTATTCAATTGACAGGGTTTGTGATAAATTAGCTATCCCATGGAACAAGACCATGATGTTACTTTTCATTTTGTTTTTC
Organism: Podarcis erhardii; assembly: GCF_964252035.2. Taxonomy (NCBI): domain Eukaryota; kingdom Metazoa; phylum Chordata; class Lepidosauria; order Squamata; family Lacertidae; genus Podarcis; species Podarcis erhardii. Next base: position 3,263,017 of record NC_138509.1, on the reverse strand, counting down.
AGCATTGGATTTTTTCCCTAACAACAGCATGCTTTTAACAACCTATATGAGCACCTACTTTCTTGTCAATATCCCAAAGTGTGTTACCACCGCAAAGTTTTCTCCAGCCACAGTGAGAATAGCTGTAGCTCAGCTTCCTGACTCGTCCACTTTGCCAGGTATGGGATTTATGTGTGTGTGTGTGTGTGTGTGTGTGTGTGTGTAACATTTGATGCAGCCATGCAGGAATGAGCGGGATCCTGCCTGAGAGATTTCGTTACTCTAATCCAGATATGGAGAACCTGTGGCCCTCTAGATCTTGTTGGGCTCCACTTCCTATCAGCTCCAGTAGGCAGGAATGATGGGCATTATAGTTCAACAACATTTGGAAGGCCAAAGGGTAGCCCCCCTTGGTCTAATAATTGTCTCCCTTCTATTAAAAGTCTCACATGTTTCTCCAGAGGGCAAACCTCAGCATTGTACTTTGAGCAGAAGTCAGCAGCTGAGGGGATGGTCTGTTGTGGCTGTCTTCCAGAAGTGATGAACCTGCGGCTGTGTGAATTTTAAAAACTCATTTCCACATAGCTCCCATGCAACCCACCTCAAGGGCATTTAAATGCCGAGTGCCTGAAACATAGGGAAAAACATTAACATTCATATCCATTTATATCCCAAGTGCTCAGTGTACAATTTTCAAAACCAGGTTTTAAAACTGCCGTCCAGCCTGAGAAAGGTTAAAATAACAAGAGTCACCAGCAGATGTGACCTGGGGGGGCAGATGTTTTCCTTATCCTTCGTACATCAGTCTTGTGGCACCACACAGACAAGCAAAACTTGCTGATCAAGAACTGAAGATAAAAACTACAGCATTTCTGTTCCACGTTTTACTTCATTCCTTTTCCATTAATGTACGTCTGAGCTGGACTTTCCAGTCCCAATCCCTCTTGCTTTGAAATGGCCAACAGAATACTTGGACAATTTTTCAGGGACTCCTTCATAAAGTAGAGAATTAGCAACTGGGTGCTGTAATCTTTTTCTCTTTTCCATATCTGGACATGCAATAAGAGTGCTTGAGGAAAGAAAAATACAAAATATATTATGCTTCCTTATCTGTCCATCTCACAATATTAAAACTGTAAATGAGAACGTTTTCCTGTCATTTAGCCAAGCCGTATACTTGAGCAATGGAAACTGGGGAAATGATGGGCTCTTTGCTACTGGAAAGGGCTCCCCAAGGATGTTATGCTATGCTGTGGCTTATTTATGTACAGTATTTTGACCCAAAGGGCCCCAAAGCGGTAACCAGCATAACAGTACAAAGTGGGAGGGTGGGGAGTACAATAAATACAACTGGGTTTGACGGTTGGCCTGTAATACAAAGAAAGGTGGTCATATATTCAGGAAAATGAATAGGTTCTGGGTCACGTTTGAGTCCCCTTAAGCTCTTGGGCCATGTTGTTCTGTTTGCTTGGATTTACAGATATAGAGGGACACAGAGAGATGCACACAATCATTCCCCCTCCATTAATTAAGCTGAAGAATTTAGCAGAATGATGAGTCTAGTCTTCTCTCTACTTTCTTGGCTTTATATAATCCTTGAAATGTCTTTACCTGGCACTACTTTGGATGACAAGAATTTGGAGCTCATGATTGCTAGTGCCTGTCCCTCAAGTGTCCCATTTTAAGTGGGACATACCAGATCACAGAAGCCAATCCCAGCTTCTGTTTGGATCCCAGAAGCACTGGCGGAGGAAGAGGAGTGTGGGGGGAGCGCACTGCCCCTGGCAGCTCCATCCCGGTGGGGTGCCATCGCGGCTGACCCCCCGCTAGGTGCCACGCCCCAGCAGGTGGTATGTCATGCCCCCAGGACACATGCCATGCCCCCGCCTGCTCTCCGCCCCCTGGTACCGGAGCATGAAGCTCTGCCACTGCCCGGAAGGTCCTGTTTTTTCATCTGGTGTGAGTCCAGAGTGCTGGACCAAAAGATGCTCACTCTGGTGCAATCAGCAGGGCTGTGCCACCTCTGGTGTGATCCTGCTAACGAGTGCCAGAGTGCCGGAACAGAAGAAGGTGCGTCCCTCCTGATGTCCCAATTTTGGGAACAAAAATTTGGAGGGTATGGAAATAGCATGTAGTGTTCTTTCTCATTTCTACCAGTGCAGGCTTCCAAGAAGAAGGGATTTCATTTTTCAGTGATCCATTTTTGAAAAAGGAAAGAGAGAGGCCCCTCAAATAGAGAAATCCAGCATGTCAAGAAGAAGGCTGGGCTAACATTTTATGCATGCATAGAAATTCTTGGTTGCATATCAAAGATGCATTCCCTCACCTGCCATCTGAACAGGTGCCATCCGAGAAGAGCTGTAACATTTTCTGTTTCTAAATGCTGAAATGACTCTTTGTGCTGTACTGATGAAATATATTTGTGATTATCATATTATGGGCTGTTCTTCATCTTTTGAAGGTGTGACAGATACTGAACAGATTGAAAATCTCCGCAAAACACCTCAAGCCACTCTTTATTTTGCTGGTGAATTCAAGAGTGTCTCCTGTGAAGTAGCTAGGGACATTGTGGTACTGGATTTAGATAACAGCCAATATGAGCTCATGACAGTCGTAGGCTACCAGGTGGGATCAGAATTTTGCCGTCAAACTAAAGGTCCCTTCTGCAATCAAGCCCTCAAGCCATCCACATTTTATAGGTAACTGAAATATATGCACCTCTGACTTTTTAAAAATAATGTATATTTTATTTACAGACCATGCACTAATTTTAGAGGCTAAACATTTGTACTTTTCAGATGGTTACTGGTGTATGTTGGGTTGCATCTAGGCAGGGGAGGAACTGAGGTTGTAGCATTCTAGGACACTGCAAACATCAAGCTTGTGTTTAAAATACAAATACAAATACAATCAGCAGGAGAAAAACCTGTCACATGGAACCTTGCCTTTGGAATGATCTCAGGATAGGCACATGATATGGGTGGGGTAGAAATAATAATAATAATAATAAATAATAATAATAAATAATAATAAATAACAACAACAACAACAACAATAATAATAATAATAATCCAGTTCTCAGTGAATGGGATCCGTACCATTTGAGAATACAGAGGGGGGTCCTTATGTCTGAAATGTCCTCCGTATATACACATGGAGAATTAGCATGATGATGGGGCAAAAGCTAGGCTCCCCTGGTATCTAGTTTTTTTTTACATGGAAGAAATATTTTTATAGGGAGAAGAGTTTTAGTACAATCTGGAGTGGCATACTCCAACACAGGTTTACCACTTAAATAAAACAAAACAAATTCCTTCCAGTAGCACCTTAAAGACCAACTAAGTCAGTTCTTGGTATGAGCTTTCGTGTGCATGCACACTTCTTCAGATACTGAAGAATACTTCTTCAGATACTTCTTCAGGTATCTGAAGAAGTGTGCATGCACACGAAAGCTCATACCAAGAACTGACTTAGTTGGTCTTTAAGGTGCTACTGGAAGGAATTTGTTTTGTTTTCACTTAAATAAAATTAGGCTGCATTCTACCAGGGTTTCCAGGAATGGTGTAAAAAGCTTTCTTGTTCCATTAGAATGCTTGTGGGGTAAGAGAAACTCCCCTTCCTTTGCTTACCTATTAACGAAAGATCTTTTGGGTTTAACTAGTACCATACAGTATAAAATAGTAGAAGAGACAGGTTGAACCAGGTAAGCGATTTTGGTTGTTATCAATAACTTTATTATGTGTGCATACTTTTAATTATGGCCATTTTTTGCACACCACCTGCATTTATTTTCCAATATAAAAGCAAAAGTACATAGTACCAGTATTCTAAACAGGCAACATTCCCCCCAGGGCAATACCAAATTTTAATAATAGAATCTAAGACTATGGATTCAGGATGGTGGGTCGAGCATTCCTATTTAACATGTTAAAACATGGGGCCAAGACTACAATGAGATTGTCTCCAGTTCTATTTTCATACTTGATATTTTAAAGTGCATATGAATTTTCCCTGGCCTTATAATCTCTGTTTTCTAGGGTCAACTTCTTTTTCTTGGATGCCAAGTCTACAATAAGAGCTCATACTGACTGGTCAACAGCAATACAGACCAAAAATGGTGAGTTTCAGTAATGAATAGATATATCCTAGAATGTAACACATTGCCCAGTTAAAAAATATCTGTGCAGTTAAGGACAGATATGGTAGCAGAAAATATTCACCTACTTGGTATGTGAAAGATTTTGAATCTGGGTTTTCCACTGCTGCGTAACCTAAGTGGCCATTGATGTACGGATGCCCACCCACTGTGTGAAAATAAAAATAGATACACTTGTGAGTTGTGAACAAGCGGAACCTTAAAGTCTAACCACTTTTATTATGACAATAGATTCCATACACTCACAGGTGCACATGTAGGCCAGACTAAAAATTCTTAGACTATGCCACAATACACTTTGCTTCTCCCACCACCCAAAAAACTAACACAACTTTGGAACAACTTTGCAGGGGTTAGTTTTTTCTGATATGGTACTTGTCCCCCTGACCTCTAGTTCTCTATGTGGAAGGAATGTTCTTTCTGTAGGAAGGAGTGTTTCAGTCACGTGGGACCACTCTGACACTTTGTTGATTCAATAGGAATATGTTGTGTGTATACTCGTGTTATACAAGTCCTGCCTGAATACCTCAGTGCAATATTTTTAGTTGTTATACATAAGTATAAAGCACTTCCTTAGTAGGGATATAAAATGGACTTTGACCATTTATAAATGGACTTTGACCCAATCTGTCTTGATTGCTTTAATTCATGGGTAGGCAAACTAAGGCCCGGGGGCTGGATTCGGCCCAATCGCCTTCTCAATCCAGCCCGCGGACAGTATGGGAATCAGCGTGTTTTTACATGAGTAGAATGTGTGCTTTTATTTAAAATGCATCTCTGGGTTATTTGTGGGGCATAGGAATTCGTTCATTCCCTCCCCCCCAAAAATATAGTCTGGGCCCCCACAAGATCTGAGGGGCAGTGGACCAGCCCCCTGCTGAAAAAATTTGCTGACCCCTGTGTTTAATTCTTGAACCCGTTTTCCTTTTGCATTCCAGTGACAAACTATGAAACTGCTGATGTGATGTTTGAGCGAGCTGGAGGAATGATAGTAATCACCATTCTGGTCTCGGTTGGTGGGGCTGTCCTAGTGGTTGCCTTAATTGTAGCAGTAGCTCTTTCAAATAAGAAATAGCAAGCAGGCAACTCGGCACTTCCTTTCTTCTGGAACAGCGGCAACAACAGATATGAATCAACTGCAGGATTTTTCCAGAGAATCAAAGAATGTACTTTAGTAAAATGTTTTCAGTCAAAGAACAAGCATTCTGAAGAACGAGAGTATCTTAAAAATGTTTTGGGTTGTTGTTGTTGTTTTGGTAGAATTTAACCTACAATGACTGCAGAATTTATGCTGTTTATGTGGCCTCTTCCCACAGTATGTTCTTAAAGTCTATATATCTGAAAATGAGATTGTGGTTCCCTGTATGTTCATTGGTGACAAACCTTTGTTGTTGCCGCATAATGTATGAAATGCTGCTTAGATAAGACTGAATCATAATAACAATTTCAATGTCTTTAGCATGGGGAATGGAAGTTCCAGAGAATTATGAGGAGGGAAAACTCTTAAAGTGACACCTTTAACTGGACCAACTTCTACAAAGGTGCATATGCAAATTTTAATGCTTTATTCTTCATTATTTCTGCCTGCCTAAAAAAAGAATACATCTGCAAAACCCAAAGGCTGGTGGACTTTGGTCCTATAAGGCAGCTTGCTATTTCATGTCTTTCACATTTATACAAGTGCGCTTTTGGACGGGCCTGGTCTACTTTCTGTGCTCTGTTACTATAAAATAAAAATGATCAAACGTTGTACAGTCCTAAATGCTCCAATGTCATGTAATACACACACAATAAGGCTTTTGTAATCATTGTGTCCAAATTGAAGAAATAATAAATCTTTGTGTCTTCTTTGTCTTTTAGTTTCTGATTGTATGCTACAATGCATGCTGGTTTAAAATAATAATAATAATAATAATAATAATAATAATAATAATAATAATAATATAATGACTTAAACCTGTAACACTGTGAGAAAAAACTGCAGGGTTTATATTGTAAAATCTATGCATATCTGTCAGAGTCACCCGTGGTCCCAGCTCACAAGAGACCAAAGTCCAGTCCGGCTTATGTACAAAAGCTTTTATTGAAGAACATTCTTAGCTTCCCAGCCTAGCTCCGTGACCCTACGTCTGTTACGCTTAGACCGCTGAAGTCCCCTCTGAGTCAGTACCGCCTCTACACCAGTTTAAGAGGCTTGTACTGGTCCACCTCTTCCTCTCCTTCCTTTTCCGCAGGGTCTTTCTGCCCCCCTGTGTTCTCTCCCTTCGGGACTCTCCAGAGGCTGAATCCTCTGGCGCCTCCTCCCCCCTCCTTCGCGCTTTGGGACCAGGCTCCTCCCCAGGACTCTCTTCACTTCCGCGCGCCTCCCATTTTGAACTTGGCGTGCGTACGCTGCTTCTGACCTTCCCTCCGCCAGTTACACTGCTCTCGGTACTACTCTCCGCCCCTTCCGGCAGGACGTCTTGCCCCGATCTCCTTCCCCTCTCTGCTCCCTGTTCTGCTCCTTCTGACACACTGGTCACTCCACCCCCTTCACTCCGTTCCGGCGGAGAAGCCGGTCCCGATCTCCAACTCCCCCTGGGGGTTTCCCCTTCGTTCTCCTGCTCCTGACTGCTTCCCCCTCTAGCTCCCCTTGGCTTGCCCAGGGGGGCTCCCTTTTGGGAGTCCTCCGATTCACTGGACGGACTCATGGACAATCTTGGGTCATTGTCATCCTCTTCCTCGTCACCCTAGAATCCTTCCCCCTCGCTCTCTGTCTCCTCCCTCATCTGCGCCTCTCTCCTTGAACCCCTGACAATATCCATTTAGAAGTAAGCCCCATGGAGTTCAGTCAGGCTTATTCCAAGATTGCAGTTTTAGTCATCCTACTGGCTAAGTGTAGTTTGAGTGATTAGTGTGACAGCCCCATTTAGACCCTTCTGATCCGCTCCCAGGTGTTTGAACCTCTCTTTTTCTAATCCCTTTAACATGTGAACAACTTATTGCGAAGTAGCAATACAGGAGGGTGCACCTTACTTCTTTATTGTTTACTCACATTGTATACAAAATGCTGCTGCCCTCCCAAAAGAAGGACCATGTTGAGCAAAATCGGGTGATATTTCCATTGTTCCTCTCAAGACATAAGGTATCCTTAGTATTATCTCATCACCAAGTACAGCTCACTGCAGCTAGACAGGCAGCTAGAATAAGGAGGAGATTCTATAGCTAAGAGCCAAACTCAGTGTGACATTGGGGATCTGCTGCATTTTTAAACAAAATGGAAGCAGAACTATGGAGGGGGGAGGTCAGATCATGATGCCACCCCCAAAGCTGCTATTTCATAGAATCATTTATTTGTGCATGTGTGTTTTCCCCTATAGGGCAAACAACCTGATGGTGTGATTTTAATTGGGAACATGGCGCTAGGAAAAGATTAAACTTCTCCGCCAGAAGCACTGTCCCACTTTATTTGCCCCTCTCCCCTTGACTGCTATTGAGGGATTTTTTTAAAAAAAGAATAGGGAGATCTGATCTCCTCCTGACACTACTTGTACTTTTTAAAAGTCTGGAACGGATTAATCCATTTTGCATTACTTTCTATGGGAAAGCGCGCCTTGGTTTTAGAACGCTTTGGAAGTTGAACGGACTTCCAGAACGGATTAAGTTTGAGAATCAAGGTACCACTGTACTTGAAATATGGGAGATATAAATACAGTAATAGCAGCAGTGAACATTTTGTTTGGTTAAAGTTTTTTTAAAAAACTGTTTCCCTTTTTGATTGTGGTGCCATTCCATTATAAGCAAAGGGGGAAACTGGCAGATGGCGCCACCTAGAGTAAGCAGAAAATATGGACAAATAATGTGGCAAAAATAAGTCGCGACATTTTGTTCAAGTAAAGTCATAGCAGAGCTCACTGTGTGAGAAAAAGGGTTTATGTATTGAAGAGGGACTCCTGAAACACAAGACTTCCATTTCCCCCTCCACTTTCTCTCTTTTCTTTCTTTCTCTTCCTACCGACTCACCTTTTCTTTGTTTTCTTCTTTCCCTTTCTTTGTTGTTTGGTTGTGTAGCGAGGCCCCTGGGCCCCCAGTTCCCTCTGAAATAAACACACAGACACAAATATATTGGGTTAATTGGGATAAATTAGGCTACAACTTTATTGGTTACAGATGTGAGCGGTTTGGCTTAGGCATTTGGGTGAAGCCAGACTATATCCTGACTCCTGCCCGCCTGCAGAAAATCTCTGGTCAACCACTGACAGGGGGAGTCCTATGATATACAGTGGTGCCTCGCAGGACGAAATTAATCCGTTCCGCGAGTCTCTTTGTCTTGTGGTTTTTTCGTCTTGCGAAGCACGGCTATTAGCGGCTTAGCGGCTTTAAGAAAAAGGAAACAAACTTGCAAGAACTTGCAAGACGTTTCGTCTTGCGAAGGAAGCCCATAGGGAAATTCGTCTTGCAAAGCACCTCAAAAATTGGAAAACTCTTTCGTCTAGCGAGTTTTTCGTCTTGCGAGGCATTCGTCTTGCGGGGCACCACTGTACATCAATTAAGAGCACCCCCAGGGTCACCAATGGGGCCTTCGGACAGGCTCCACACCCCTGGATGCCTTTAACGGGATACCCTTAACATGGAGGGGCAGGCCAGAGGCAAGAACCACCCCTCCCATGACAAGGCTTACCCAATGCCTAGCCTTACAAAGTTGTGACGATTGGTACAAGGCAGGTGAAAACCAAATGGCTGGTGCCAATTTGCCAAGTGGAAAAATTCCTCCCTGGCCCCCACAACTAGGTGGCCGACATTAGTCATAGAAAGGCCACAATCAAGCAATGCATAAAAAAGAGGGTGGGCGGGCTGGGAGATCCAACAAGAAGGTGAATAGAGGTTGCCCCCCCTCCCACAGCTGCACTGCAGTTTAAACAGCATTGGCCACGCCCCCAGCTAACCCGATTGGTCAGCCAGGGGGCGTGACGTGGCTGGGAGCCCTAATGACATGGGTGGCATCCCTCTGCCCCCTGCCAGGTCAGAGTGAGGTCCCAGCTGCCCGCCCACAACTCCACTGGCTTTCTCAGTAGGCCTGGGCTTCAGTCTGGCATGAATGTAAGTAGAATATATAACAAAGTAAAGGCCCCTCCAGTTGTCCTTTTATTGAACATTCCTCATTACAAAACATGTTAATGGTGTGTTCAGGACAATGTCGTAGCTTTAAGAAATATGGTTTATTCACCTGTTTACACCTTCAGTGTGCATGGAGGGAGTCCAGATTTCAGTCTTTCTTCCCAGCAACACTTGCTGTGGAAGCCAAGCCTGAGGAGGAATGGTAGAAGGAGCTGGTATGTTAAGCCAGGAAAAGAGGAGGCTGAGAGGAGATATGATAACCATCTTCAAAGATCTTAAGGGCTGTCACGTGGAAGGGGGAACATGCTTGTTTTATCCTGCTCTAGAGAATAGGACTTGAACCCATGGCTTCCACTAAACATACGGAACCAAAGGAGATTCTGACTAAACAAGAAAATCTTTCTGACAGTAAGAGCTGTTTGACAGTGGAACTGTCTCCCTCGGGAGGTTGTTAACTCTCCTTCCTTGGAGGTTTTTAAGCAGAGGTTGGACCAAGGTGTGCCTGCCCTTATAGAGACATTTTAAATTCCCTGCCCTGGAGCTCCAGACCACCCCTCCATACATCATACCTACCATCACAGAAGGGGTGTAACCCAAGACCACCCCCCCCCCACAAACATCATACCTACCATCACAGAAATTTGAATGTTGTTGTTTTTCCTGCCTGCCAGGTTATCTGATAATGCCTTATCTGGCTGCCTTTCCTGGTAGTCTGGCCATTCCTTTGAGATGGTGATTTCCCAATTCCTGAGACAATGGAAAGGTTCCCTCGCTCCCTCCCTCCTTGCAGAGAAAACATTTGGTCACTTTGGGAGTCAAAATGGTTTCAGGGCCGTCTTCCTGTGCTGCTCCAGAAATGTGGTCCACATATCTATATCTATATCTATATCTATATCTATATCTATATCTATATCTATATCTATATCTATATCTATATCTATATCTATATCTATATATCAGAGCTTAAATCTTATATCAGAGCTTAAATTTTTTATTATAATATTATAAGGTAGCTGTGTGTTCTATGTTCTAAATCAAGCACTGCTCGGAGTTGCTTCTTTTTGTTCCCCGTTGCAGTTCTTGCCAATAAAAAAATCGGCGTGGCGCGAGCAAGTTTTCCTTCGGAAAGGGAGGACCGCAGAGGAAAGTTTGAGGATCGCAGGCGCAAAGGGGCGCCGTTTCTGCAGCCTGGAGCCAAGGAAGGATCGCAGGAAGGAGGAGCCGGAGGAGGAGCCCAGCCCCTTTCGCTCCTTCTTCGGGCTCGGCGTCGCCTTGCGCCGGACGGGAGACCGAGGAAGCGGCGGCGGCGGCGGCGGCAGGTCAGGGGCGCCCGAGTCGCGTCGGGGGGGGGCCGGGGAAGCAGTTGCGGGCGGGGGCCTTGGGGTGGCGCCCCCCCTCTGCAAGCCGGGCGCGCGCGCCGGTGGGTGCCGTGCGCGCGGAAGAGAGGAAATGGCGAGGATTTCTCCATCCCATAATGCGCACGCCTTGCCTTGGAAGGAGCCTCTTCCTCGGCGACCAGCCCGGCGCGGGGGCGGATTGCTCCGCGCCTTGGGAAGCATCGCTCGCTTGCAAGCCGGGCTCCTCCGCGCCCCCCCCCCAAGCCCCCTCGGCCGCCAAGGCTCCTGTTCTCTCTCAGCCCACGGAACGACCCAAGTCATTCTGTCTCGGTAACATTTGTAACTTGACTGGTCCCCCCCCGCCCCCCCCGACAAGAGGGTCAGGCAGGCCGGCGTTCAACAGGTGAAGCCTTTCCTCCAGCAACAGAACCTGCGGGATTTCTGCTTGCTGCGATGCGCTCAGCCCTACGGAAGAGGAAAGGACTCTGCTTATATAACTGAGTGGGATGGGAAGAAGGTTTTGGTGTGTACTTGAAATATGTACGGAAGAGAACCTGGGGTCTCTTGTTTTATGCGTATTGGGGGGGGAGTGTTGGGGGGGGGGCTTCTCTTTCTCCCTTTTTGCCCCGGCTCCACTCTATTATTCATGCTGTAATTCTCTCTTCTTCAATTTGAACCCTGCTTTTCAGCCTCAAACTCTCCTTGTTATTTGGCCCCTCTTCATTGAGCATTCCTTCTGATTTGCTTACACAAAGCTTACGTGGATTTTAGAGTATATCCGGCCATTGCTGAGCTGCCCGATGGCTTCTCATTAGCCCTTTGTTCGTCCCACACTTGTCAATGCGTTTCCCTGCCACTTTCCAAACTGCAAAAAGTCCAGATTCCCTTTTTTAAAAAAAAACAATAAAGTGGATTTGTTGTGCTAAAGAGACAGAATCCTTTAATCCACTTTCACTGCACCCACTGAGTTTAGCTACTGGCACTTTCCCCTTAGGTCTTCTCCGATAAGAAAAAGTCATCTGAAGCACCATCCACCCACCTCTTCTTCTTCTTCTTCTTCTTCTTCTTCTTCTTCTTCTTCTTCTTCTTCTTCTTCTCTTTGCCTTAGCTTCTCTGGTGAGCGCAGTGTGTCAGCTGTCTCTCTTTCTCTTTTGCACCTCGTTGTGTCTTCATCCCTTGAGGCGAAGGAGGAGGACACACATTTCAATCCAGCTGCTGCTTATTTGTTTCTGCTTCCTTAAGGTGCAATTCCGGATATTTTTTACTTTGCCTTGGCATCTTTGTCCTGGTAACTGTGACATCAGAGCTTAGCGATGAGACACCAGAGAGCCTTGCTTGAGGTCAAATAACAGGCGGTCATTGGTCAAAATAGCACCTCTAATGTCTGCTATTTTTACTCGCCAAGCAAACTGTTTCTGTGCCAGATAGGGAACAGGATGAAGGAATGTCTGTGGGAGGTTTTTGTGTGTGAATACAACGTTCAGTCTGGCGTCTAGTATTGTTAGAAACCTGTTAACTAATTTAATTGAAATGAAAGTTTAATGTAGAGATTTTCTTTGGGGTTGTTTTGGATAGAATGAAACACTGGTTTGCACTTGTTAGGTATTGGAACAGTAAGAATCAATGAGGTAATAATGGGCATGTACTTAGGTCATTGGGATCAATTCATGAAGTGTGTGTTATGAGAAAAAACATAAAATAAAGGCCTCAACAACAGGACATGACTGGCACCTCAATCCTAAATGTATTTGCTCCTTTATTTTCAATAATGTTTATTCAGAAGTGATTACCATTCATTAGGGATTATAAATGTCAGTAAATTAACTTCTGTTCATTTAATTCCCTTCAAGTGTGTGTAGTTAGGACCAAAGTCTAAGCATTTATTGAGGAGTGAAGTTTTTCTTGAGAGATCAGTGAGGAATTGGTTTACTTTATTTCACAAAATTTATACACCTCTTGATTGTAAAGTCCCCCCCCATAAATCCCAAAGTGGTTTAGCCACAGGTAAATATTCCATATTATGGTTGTCAACTTTTCCCCCTGGAAGGCCCTTGTGTCAATTTAACACCAGTGTAACAAAACACAAATTTAGCAAGTGAAGCTTTTCCTAGCATACAGACCAGTGATGGGAAAAGTTTTGGAGGCTGGTTTTCATCTGGCATGGAGCTATTAAAGCCACGAGGGCACTGCTGAAGTACAAATAGTGACCCTACATGATACGCAGTGGCGTGTGGATGTTGGGAGTGGCTATAAATTCCTCTGCACAAAACAGTTACATGCCCTTTAGGTTAGTTTCCATTTTCCAGGTCAATTTGTTTCTATATTGTAGTACAGAGGTTCTCAGACTTTCTACTCCCAGAGTTCACTTGAGATGGCCGGAAATTACTGAGGGGCACCAGACACACCCACACACACCCCTGTGCTGCCTAGGCAGAGCCAGTCACAAAATGGTGTCAGATGGAGACAGACATTGGCACAACCAGCTGGCAATTTCTGACTTCATTTTCTAGTAATCCATATATGGAAATTTCTGAATTCTTTGGCACAGCGTCTTCCTTGTGGCAAGGAGTTCTGTACTTCATCTTTCCTTAAACTAAGAACAGGCATTTTTGTTCTGTGGCCACACACCATTTTAGGCAGCATTTGTTGATCTGGGTGCTCAAAGTGGATAAGGGTTCTTTTCTTTGTAATATTCCCCTATCCCCACACCCGAAGTTTTTTACCCACCCCCTGTAACTTCTCCTCACTCCACTCGCCTTATCTCCACCCCATCCCACCAGCTTCTTTAATCCTTCCTTCCTGGTCCTTTTATCTTCACTTAATTCTCTTTAAATGATCTTTCCTCTCTTACTCTATTTTCTGTTTGTTTCCTTGATTAAACATTAACCTTTTCTTTCACTTGCTAGTTCCCTTCCATAGCTCATCTGGCCCTTTCCCCTCCAAGGAAGAAGTCCGTCCCTCCTCCTTCCCCCCTTGTATTATTATCTCCTGGCCGCTCTTACTCCAGCCAGAAGGCCAGGCATCCTTGGGGAGGAGAGGCCAGGGAGCAGGATGTGGCCCTGAGGATCACTGGTGGGTCCGGATCAGGCTCCCTCTGAGAAAAACAGGGGCTTCCAAACTGCATTTTGTGGGGGGGGGGCGTGGGGGTCAGGGCCAGCCCAGGACATTCTGGCACCTGAGGCAAACCCCCAAATGGTGCCCCCCTGAAGGGAGAGGGTGTAAAGACCAACATTGGGGACAAGGGGACTGTAAAGTCTCCAGAGGGCAGCCCCTGCCATTTTTTTCCTGGGGGTTGAGGAGACCAGCAGCACCTCCTACTCATCATCATCATCATCATCATTTTATTTGTAGGCCGCCTTTCCACAATTAAAAAAACAATGCTCAAGGCGGCTTACAGCATGACAAGATTTACATAATTACAAAAGTCATAAACAATAAATAAACCACATCAAAAAAAATACACAACCTAATGGGAAACAATTTCCACATAAAATCTAAAACGAAGAATACAGCATTAATATCACAGTTTAAAATGACATAGGCAAAAAATAACAGCAATTTAAGCAAGCAAACAAACAAACAACGGAGCCCCCCCCCCCGCCCAGCAACACCAGTGGCAGCAGTCCTTTACAGAGCCCATCAGGCCCCTCCCTGGGCCAGGGGGTGAGTGGCAGGACTGGGTCCTCAGGCGCTCAGCAGGGGAGTCCTGGGTGGCAGCAGCCGCAGCCGTAGTTCTTATGGGCCTGTCAGGCCCTGCCCTGGGCCAGGTGCACAGCTGTCAAATTTCAGTTTTGAAAATAAGGGATCAGCAGCCTCACCTGTCCCGGGGACAGGCTAAGGGATATCTAACAATCCGGGTTGGCAGCAGGAAGCAGCGGGAAACGGCGCTGGAATAAGGGAATTTCCCGCAAAAAAAGGGAAGGTTGACAGCTATGGCCAGGTGGTGAGTGGCAGGGAGACCACTGTAGGGGCAGCATTAGTGGCGGCAGGGGGGCCCCGCTCCGAGGAGACTGTAGATCCAGCCTCCAAGGAGCGGGCTGCAGCCATTGCTGCCACTGTGGCAACAGCAGGGGATGCAGTCCTTGGAGGCCGGATCCGCTGCCCTGAGGGATCCTGCCACCGAAGGCAGTCGCCTCACCTTGCCTCATGGGTGACCTTGCATGGGGTCCCTCTCAGAAGCTTCCCAGGGACCGGCTAGTAAGAAGTTCAGCAGAGGCAGGCAAATGTCTCTGAAAGTGAACAGGGCTTGTTTCTCCCTCGCCTTTTGCTGATCTGTTCCTTGCAAGGTGCAGCCTGCAGGAGAGCATGGGGAATGCTCCTGGGGTGCACATTCAGTATGCCTGGTGCGCTGACAGACCCAGTAAGTCTAGGAAGAACCCTGTGAACCACAGGGGCGTCCCAATGTTCCAAAAGCCACGGCAGCAGAAAGGGATTCTCTGGAAGACAAACTAGGTTGCCATGGCTCCTCAAGAGTAGGCTGTGGCAGTTTGAGGATACTGAACAATGAAGGGTTGCAAGTGGAACCTAGTTTTCTTGCTGCTGCCATCTCTGTAAAATATGCCAGGGTTCCTTTCATGCCCACCCCATCATTCGGGCTGAGTGCTGTGACCTAACAGAGGCTGGCTTGATTCCTGCAAGTATAGTGGGCGGGAAGTTGACCCGATTAATTGGAGCCAATTTTTTTATTGGTCCAAAATGTGTTAATATATTGATAAAGTTGATTAATGTGTCAGCTGTAATTAGCCTATTGAATCCTTGCCTTGTTATTTCACAGGAGCTGGGGAAATGGATTCAGCTGAAAGAGCTACAAATAGAAGTGAACAAAAATCAAGGTGAAAACAACTCTTTAAACCCTTTTTAAAGAAAACTTTTAGGTACATGAGGATTATTGCTGATACTTTTAATGTTTGGAACAGCTTCTCCATTTTATATCCACAACAATTCTGTGTGGAGAACTCTCTTTTACATTTTATAAGTGCCAAAAGTAGGGATGGAAACATCTCTCAGAGTCGCTTCCCTCAGTTTCTCATTTTATGAATCTTAAATTCTGTTGTCCATATTTCTGTAGCAGTTTGCATTTTTTTAAATGCTCATGAAAATTGGTCACATTTCTTCTGATAAACACATTTTTGTGTGCAGTTTTGACTAATGTATACATTTTGCAAGCATTTCCCCCAAATGTGATGCATTTTTGCATGTTATTTTTAGGGCTGGGAAATATATTGATATATCATCCAAAACCAGTTTGAAGTCCAGATCGTGATAGTGGTTTCATAATTTTTGACCTGGCAAAAGATCATGAATCATGGTGTGTGTGTGTGTGTGTGTGTGTGTGTGTGTGCTTTGAAGGTTGGCTTTGATTGTCATACTGTTTCAGAGAATGTGGATTTGATAAATGGGGCTTTAAATGTGAACCAAATGTAAATCCTCCCCATAAAAAGTATTTTCCTAGGAATATGAAAGCATACATACTACTACCAATATCTTATTCTTATTTGTTATTCTTATTTATTATACTTCTGTTGTGCCTCTTCTCCTATGAGCTTGAGGCAGTGCACACTCTGGGAGATTGTACTGATTGGAGACGATGAGGAACTGCGATTTCTTCCACACTAAAGCTGCTTCCACCCTTTCAGTCCTGTTCAGCTAAGTTCCCTTCCACAGTTAATTAAAAGCTTCCTGATTTTAAAGGAACCCAGTTGATGCCTGGCATCTGTGATCATAGAATCATAGAGTTGGAAGGGACCCTAAGGGTCATCCAGTCCAACCCCTGCAATGCAGGAATCTCTGCTAAAGCATCCATGACAGAGGGCCAGCCAAGCTCTGCTTAAAAGCCTCCAAGGAAGGAGAGTCCACCACCTCCCAAGGGAGACTCTTCCACTGTTGAACAGCTCCTGCTACCAGAAAGTTTTTCCATGTGTTTAATTGGAATCTCCTTCCTTGTAACGTAATGGTTAGAGTGCTGGACTAGGACCCGGGAGACCAGGGTTCGAATCCCCACTCAGCCATGAAATTCACTGGGTGACCTTGGGCCAGTCACAATCTCTCAGCCTAACCTACCTCACAAGGTTGTTGTGAGGATTGTATTGGGGGGGGGGGAGAGGGAGAACCATGGACACCATATTGAGAACTTCTGCTGAGTTCCAAAAGAAAAGTTTGATTAATTACCGTATTTTTCGCCCCATAGGGCGCACTGGCCCATAGGGCGCACCTAGTTTTTTGGGGGGGAAATAAAGGGGGGGAATTATTTTTCCCCCAGGTGCAGGGCTGGGTCGGGGGAAGCTCGGGCTTCCCCCGACCCCAGCCCCCAGAATAGGCAGCTCTCCGCAAGCCGTGGGAGCCCAGCGCGAAGTCGGGATGCAGGCTTTGGGATGCAGAGGAAGACCCTTCTGTTCCTCCTCCAGCTTCGCAGGAGAAGCGCGTGGCTGAAGGGTCGCTGCACAGTTCAAGCGAAGCTGGAGAAGGACAGGCTTTGCAGAACAGGCGTCTTGCTGCAGAACTGGAGGAGGAACAGAAGGAGACCCTTCCGCTCCTCCTCCGGCTTTGCAGGACAGGCGCCTCGCTGGGAAGCTGGAGGAGGAACAGAAGAGGCAGCTGCCCTAGCCGCGCGTCACCTCTCCAGCTGGGAGAGGGTCGCAGGGCTATGGCAATACCCCCACCTCCCGCAAAAGCCCACAAGAGCCACGCACCCTTTAAGGAGCATGCGGCTCCTGTGGGCTTTTCTATGAGGAGGGAGAAGGGACTGACTGGCAGCGTCAGTCCCTTGTCCCTCCTGAGGAAAAGCCCGCAAGAGCCGCGTGGAGCTTGTGTGCGGCTTTTGGGAGCTTTTCCTGCCTGCCTCCCCCCTGCATTCGCCCCATAGGACACACACACATTTCCCCTTCATTTTTGGAGGGGAAAAGTGCGTCCTATAGGGCGAAAAATACGGTAATGTTCTATGCCGTTGATTAACAAAATATGGCTATGTCAGCTGCGGCCATAAATAGAATTTCTGCTTGACTTCTACTCCCCAGGAAATTTTTAAAAAGCCTTGTGCGGAAGCAGCCCCAAGACCTCCTGCTAGTGATTGGAACGGGAGTGAGTGCTGCTGTAGCACCAGGAATTCCAGCCTTGTGCTCCTGGCGAAGCTGCATTGAAGCTGTCATTGAAGCCGCAGATCAGCTGGAGGTGCTACACCCGGGGGATGTGGCTGAATTCCGCAAAAAAGTGGTCAAAGAGCGAGACTTGCTTGTGGTGGCACATGACCTCATCAGAAAGATGTCGCCGGTAAGCACATATCTATCGCTTTGCAACAAACAATATTGGACGCGCATTATTACCATACAATAGTGTTTCCTCAAACTTGGGTCACCAGCTGTTGTTGAAGTACAACTCCCATCATCCCTGACCACTGGTCCTGCTAGCTAGGGATGATGGGAGTTGTAGTCCAACAGCTGGAGACCCAAGTTTGAGGAAACACCAGAACTTAGTCAGGCAACTCTCAGGTGAGCGCCATTGCTATTGTAAGAGAACAAGGGAGGCGTTCATGGTGAGTTCCAGCACCTCCTTTTCTAGAAAAATAGCACTGGATATAAGGTAGCTCACCTTGTATACTTAGGCCAGCTTTGCCTGCCTTTCTGTTGGAAGACGGAGAAAGAGAGGGGCCCTTCTAAGGTCCCTCCTGTCCTGATCTGTTTATTGAACTATTGCTTTTGAACCAGTTTTTGTGATTAGGGGTTTGGTTCCTGCTCAGGTTCAAGGCAACCAAGAAATCTTAGATTTGGACTTCAGTACTGAATCACTGGTGCTAGCCTCTTTAAGTCACTGCTTGGGCTTAAGTGGGTCTTTTCCATGCCCTGCTTCAAGCTATTTGGCAGTTTCTCCATTTTTGCATTTTTACACCGTCCTGTTCGCACAGGGCAAATTGGGGGAAGGCATGTTGCGAAGCAGGGGCTATTTGAAATGGTTCAGGAGGACAAGGTTATATACTTACCTCAGGTATATTAATGTGCCGTAGCTCTCTATTTCCTTCTTGTTTTGTCTGTGGACGAGAGTGGTTACAGTTCCACCAGGATGCAAAAGTTATCCTGGCATGCGGTTACTATTTACTGTCCCCAGGGGGCAAAAACACTTTTTGTAGCGTAGCATAATGCACAGCCTTCTGCTATCCCCTCATCCTCAACTACAGCAAGTTGTGCACTCACAACCTCAACTTCAGCAGAGTGGTTGAGACCTTGGCAGACCAGAAGACATGGCTGCAGATGGTGCAGGCTTTGTGGTAATGTAAATGAGCACCATTAGAAAATAAGAAGAGCCTGCTGTATGAGACTAAAGGATTGTCTCATCCAGCATCCTCTTCTCACAGCAACCAATCAGATGTCCATGACAAGCTTACCGGCAGAACCTGAACACAGCACTCTCCCCACTTGTGATTTCCAGCAACTGATACTCAGAGGCTCTGCGCCTCTGACCGTGAAGGTAAAGTAGAGCCAGCAGGGCCACTAGGTGTTGATAGCTTTATCCCCCGTGAATTTTGATGCTTTCACGGTTTTTATTTTGCTGTCAAAGGCCTCTACATAGATATCTTCCTTCTGTGCTTCTCTTTCCTCCCGCAGCGCACTGGAGATGCCAAGCCAAACTTTTTTCAGGACTGCCTAATGGAAGTTTTTGATAACTTGGAGCAACACATTCAGAATCCTGTTGTTCTGCAGTCAATTCTTCGGCTAATGGAGAGAGGCACTATGGTGCTGACCACAAACTATGACAACTTACTTGAAATCTTTGGTCAGCAGCAGAGTAAACCAATGGAATCTCTTGACTTAAAGGATAAGGACAAGGTATGCTAAGACTACCGCTGTACCAAATTAACAAGGGCGATTTATCAGGTGGTGGTTATTAAATTCATATACCACCCTTCATCCATATATTTCGGGGTGGTTCATCCACCTCAAAGTCAACTGTTTCGGTTTGAGCTGTATTTCAGAGGTAAAATGGCTTTATTTGGGGGTACAGAATCAGAGCAGCTGCAATTTTTTTCACCTGAAAGTCCTGCTCTAATTGGTTCTTGGATATTGGCGAACTAGGAATTACTGTTGACATAATAACTGTCTGTCTCTTTTGCTATTGAAAGCAGCTGAATATACAGTAAGCCCACAACTTAGCTCACTTTAATTACATGACTTCAACCATAAATGCGATCTTATATAAATGAATATGTTGGAAAAATTGGGAAAAATCAAATGCACTGTAGAAGCATGTCAATCAGCCATTGCACTCACTCTGGGAGAGTGTTTTGGCGGTGTCAGAGTCGAAGGGTGAGAGAAGGCCTATCAAGAGCACAGAGGGCAAAGGGAAGCTGGTCTGAGAGTGGGCAGAGGTGATCTGAGAGCAAACGGAAGATTGGCTAAGCAAGGGGAGGTGATCTGGAAGGCGATCTGAGAGCAAGAAGAAGGTGGTCTGAGCAAGCCGAAATGCTCTGGATTTTTAAAATACAAACATTGAATGCCTTGCAGAAATCCAAAGGTACAAAAAGTGTCCCATGCTGTATTTGTGTGTGCGTGCGTGTGCCAGCGATGGGAGAGAGATGCATGTTGAATCAGAAGTACAGTGGTACCTCAGGTTAAGTACTTAATTCGTTCCGGAGGTCCGTACTTAACTTGAAACTGTTCTTAACCTGAAGCACCACTTTAGCTAATGGGGCCTCCTGCTGCTGCTGCCGCACCGCCGGAGCACGATTTCTGTTCTCATCCTGAAGCAAACCTGAAGCACTATTTCTGGGTTAGCGGAGTCTGTAACCTGAAGCGTATGTAACCTGAGGTACCACTGTAAGCCCTATTGAGTTCAGCATGTAAATTACTCACTTCCAAGTAAATGTGTTGAATTGGCAAAATGGCTTTTCCTGGAACTAAGCTAATTTCATGATATTTGGTCCTGTCACTGTTTCACTCCAATGCTAGATAAGACCAGCTGCCCACCTCTACTCTGTGTTTACAGAATGCAATTGCAAACACTTTTGCAATTCCCACAACTTTAATTGAAATGAATGAGACCAGCCTGAGAAATTTCTTTCAGTGGAGCTTGCATTTGCAGGGGGCAGGAAGTAGCCCAAGGTTGTTCTTCGTCATTGTTCTTTTATTTTGAATAATGCATTTTTTTAACTGTGGGCGGAAAATTCTTCATCTTTAAAATGTTAACTAGACATACAGTGTTTCTCTAAAAACAAAAATGTTTAGTCTAGTTGTACTGGAGTGTTCTGTTTTCAGCTATGTGTAGCATAACGACTGTTGGGTTGTTGTTTTTTTAGAAAACCTATTTCATAAGTAGCTAAAGAAGTATGTCCCTTCGCAACAACAAGGCTCGAAGAGAATTCAATGTTTGGCAGCAAATTAGGAAAGCTTATTATATTAGTGCATTTCCGTACTCTTTAAGCAAGCCAGTAGGAGCCCATGGACTTGTGAATGTGGGATCCAGTGGTGTTATATTACCCCAAAGCAGTCAGGTATGAGACCCAAGACTTGCTATAACATCATAACAACTAAACGAATAGCAGTGCAAGGGATCCAGCATGTTTTGCAGTAGAAATAAAGGTCAGCTGTGAAATCACAGGGTGTTTTGAAAGCCCCAGGTAAACTGAAACAGCTGGTTAAGAAAGTGGCATGGTTGACAATATTCTGTTGCCCATCTGAATGGCTATAACTGGATTACTTGTACTGACATTTTTCTGTAGAAGGTAGCTGGATTGATGGATACATTTTCACCCTATTGTTTTCTAGAACATTACTGTATTTTTCCATTAAAAAAATAGAAAAGGAAAATAAACACGTATATTTTGATTTGCAGTTTATCCCCTCCCCCATTTTGTTTGAAATGATACCATTGTAGAATTTGCATTATTGCAGAATATTGTTCTGCATTTAATAATTTGAAACTTAGCTCTCAAATGCCATGTTGCAGCCTAGACAATTCTCTAAAGAACGGCAAGCCTTCAACAGGTAGCAAATGAAATATGTGTGAATGCTGCAGCCTGCAGTTTGGGTGGGTTCCTTTTTCAGATTTGGTTGTTGTTTTTAAAGTAAATGAGGAAAGTGATAGTACTGTCACCAAAATGAATAAATCACATGTCCCTTTTGAGGCACAGCCCCTTTCTGCCTCATGCCTGGCAGTATTAATAAAGTGTTTGGCTTTCTCCAGGTTCTCCAGTGGGCAAAAGGACATGTCAAATATGGAGTGCTTCACATTCACGGCCTGTATGCTGATCCCTGTGGAATGGTGTTGGATCCCTCAGGATATAAGGATGTTACTCAAGACCCTGAGGTGATGGTATGTGCACCCTGAAACCAGGAGATTCTTCTCTTTCAAGTTATGTCGCCTATAAATCAGGAAGTGCTTCAAAAGCATATTCCTCTTCTTGGGGACAGGAGCTTGCCTTCCCTGGCCTCCATCTCCTTACATTAATCCCTGTTGCCCATGTTGCATCATTTAATATGATACATATTTTTGTGGGTGAGGAGGAATTTTGTGCAGCAAGCCCACAACTTGCCCACATTGCACATTCAGCTTCACAAGTGCAGCAACAAATTTAAAAAGTTGCAGGGTTTGGGGGGGAATGACTTTAGTAATTCCCCCCGCCATTGAACCCAATGGGTTTTGACTATGTGTGATTTTGACTTTAGGCATGATCCCCAGAGCATTACCCCCCATGTAAGTTGCAGGCCTACTGTATTTTGAACTGTTAAAAAAACTTTTTCTGATACTTATTCCAGTGTATGCGTCACTCCTTGATGAAGTGCAGATGTGCAGTGTGAGAGGGTGGTAACCAGGCCTGCATTCAGCATCCATATTTGTTATATATGTAGTTTTTACAAGAGCTATGTGAGTTTGGTCATGCTATAGACTACTCTTTTTCTGAGGAAGGATTTGAACCCATTCTTTCCACTATACAATATTCTAATGAAATTCTAATTAAGTGGATGCAGACAGTGGCTCAGCAACCTCTTGATCATGACATCTTAACAAAAATATTTCTAATATATGTGTATATTTTGAAAAGTAACAACTGGTTATACTACCAAATTCCTTGGGCATAAAAATGCAAATGGTTATGTTATCTAGAGCCTTGTAATGAACCCGTCAAATATACTAACTTGCAAAAAATTTACTAGCCCAAATGTACAGTTATTAGTCATTTGTGGCAGTGACAACCTGAAGGAAAACCTATTGTCTTAAGTGTTTGGAAACTTCCTTACCTGGAAGCAATTTTGGCCCACTATCAATCAGGAAAGGGGCCATTTATGAGCCCAGGCTGCCTTACAATTAAACATTTATCTTATTTGTGACCTAATATTGACTTAGGAACTACTTGTTCTTTACAGGAGGCTCTGCAGAACCTGTACCGGACAAAATCATTTTTGTTTGTGGGCTGTGGAGAAACCCTTCGTGATCAGATATTTCAGGCCCTCTTTCTGTACACTGTCAAAAACAAGGTGGATCTAGAACATTATATGCTGGTGCTTAAAGAAAATGAAGACCAGTTTTTTAAACTCCAGGCAGATATGCTCCTACATGGAATAAAAGTTGTATCCTATGGAAATTGCTTTGAAAGTTTCCCAGAGTATGTTCAAGATCTCTCCACTCAGATTTGCAAACAGAGGAGTCCAGGTGTGTGTGTGTCAAATGTTGTGTCAAAACATTTTTTCTCTTCTCCATATACCAGTGGTTTTTAGTTTCATATATTTCTGGAATAAAGGGTATTGCTTTAAATGTGTGTGAAACTTCATTCTTCTGATGCCACATTCATCTGTAAAATCGTCTGTGGCAACCACCATCCCTTGTTTCTGTACTGCCTATGACAATCATGGAAATGATAGCCAAATCATAGAATTATAGATCTATGATTCCTTTTATTCAGGCTAAACATACCCAATTCCCTCATCCATTGTTCATAAGGCTTGGTTTCCAGACCCTTGATCATCTTGGTTGCTCTCCACTGCACACATTCCAGCTTTTCAATATTTTTCTTAAATTGTGGGGCCCAGAACTGGACACGGAACTCCAGGTGTGGTCTGACCAAGGGAGAATAGGGGGGGACTATGACTTCCCTGGATCTGACACTAGACTTTTGTTGATGCAGCTTAGAATAGCATTAGCTTATTTTTGGCTGCTACTGCTGTATCACACTGTTGACTCATGTTAAGCCTGTGGTCTACTAAGACAAGATGCTTTTCACATGTACTACAATGTTTTGCTCTTTTATTTTGGAAGGCCTGGGATACAGCAAAATATACATGTTAATAAGTATTGCCAATGGGCAAATATCCCATTTTCAAGAAGGTGGCCCCCATGCTGCCCTATCCCATCTTTGGCCCAGTAGTTCTAGGAAGAAGAGCTGTTTTCTCTTATCCCAAGAGTATCCAGACTACTCTATCATGGAAATACTATCACGATACAGTACTGCAGAACTGAGGGTGTAGATTCTTGGACCTGTAAAAGCACAAGTTAAATGTAAATCATTATTTGTGGTTTGCCTCCATGGAGAAACTTACCACTTTATATAATATAGGAATATTAATATAATATTGTGTGTGCAAAGAGTCGCATGTGAATAATGTCCTAGATAAGATGTCTCTGTGCATCTTTGATGCCTTTGATGCAACCTTGTTTATTAGCAACTCTGAAAAGTGAATGCAGCTAAATTTTATCCTATCTTGTTCATGACATAGTTTTCATTCTTTCTCCAGATGCAGATCGGGTGGACAGTACAACACTTTTGGGTTAAGTACATTTTTTAATTTGAATGCAGGCCTTGTAATATTCAGTTGGGGTGGGTTCTTGGGAAGAACTGGGATAGTATGATTTTGCACTCATGTAAAATTATGTGCTAGTTTGAAAGTTCGGGTAATTATATTCTGTTTTACAACAACAGTAAAATAATAATAATAAACCCTCTCTCTGGCAATAGTATCCAGAGAAATTGATAAACTGTCACATTTCCTCAACTTCTCAGTTAGTGGTTTTATTTATAATTGACAGATTTAGCAAACATTTGCATAATAAAGAGTTGATATAGCACCTTCTTATAGCAGCTAGAACAACCACTGCAATTTGGGGGAAATTGAGCCATTCTTACTACTTGGTACACTAAAGCGTGGAATATTGCTGTGCTAGAAAAACTAAGTCCTTAGGGGCCAAAGAGAAGAGGATGATTTTGGTCTCACTTTCATTTCATTTGAAAGCAAGGAAGAAAATGGCCAAGGACTCACCTCAGCCTATGAACAAATATAGTTGATAAAGTGACAGGGGGTGCTTGAATACATTATCTACTTTGCCTTGGCATAATAGGGTTTGTTTTGTAAACTTTTATTATGGTTTATTTATTTTGGTTTATGGCTTATTTGTTTTGTGCAGTAAGCCCTTAATTTTGCAAGCAGTAAATGTATAGGTGTTTCTCAGAGATTTTGTTTCAGCATCGTAGTGCTTAAGGCAGGAGCACTGGAAGGCTACCTCAAAGTTGTGCCTGTCAGGAGAACCCTAGAGTAATACCACTGAAGGGTGATTTGTGTGTTTCTTTTGTGCACAGCCACAATTTTAACACATTTTCCTTTGGATTGTGAGGTACCACTTCAAACAGTTACAATTGTATAAAACTGTTACCTGGTCAAACAAACTACTTGAAACAAGCATCTCATTTTTCTATTCAAAGGGGGAAATCCTCTGGGGCATGCCTGTCAGCGGTGTGTATGGCCAGCACCTCAGCTAACCTGTGCAGATCAAGTTAGGAGGGGGCAATCTGGACATTAACCTTCTCTGCCCACTCCTGTATCCTGCCTACTTTATCTGGGCTCTTAGGAGGCCAGATCAGGCCTCTGGGGCCCAGAATGTGCATGAATTCAATTCAGCAGGGAAATCTCCACTCTGGCATACATTTTGTAACTGGTTAACCCCCCAGGTTCAGGGACCTGAAAAAGCCCCCAACCCCACCAGTTTGGGCAGCAGCAACAAAGGAAAAAAAAGTTAAAGTACATGCGCAGCCGAATGGATGCAGGTGCAAATTCTACCTCTGCTGGTGCGACCCCCGAAGGGTTATCCAATGGTGAATGCAGACCTCCATCCACAATGGTTACCTACATCTGGCATACGGCACAGGATTATGATGTGAATTCTAATGGAGTTCAATACGTTCTTAGTTGGAGACAGTCTTTTCATGAAAATCCTTATGTTCACTACATGTGTACGATTTTTGTAATACTGTTTGTTCTCACAGGAACATCTTGCGTGGATTGTGCCAAGAGACGGCTAGGGGAGAGCAGTAATGACCAACTTAAGAGACCAAGGCTTGCAGATAATGGTAATTCTAAGCCGTTATTTGACATTTATTTTTATTTTCAAGGGGACATTGTTTCCAAGCCTACAAACAGTGCATAGCACATATTTATGAGTCTGTAAACAGAATTAAATAAATGCATGGTGTGTAAAAATAGTGTGTCATGGGGCATGCAGCCGATATTTTCAAGAACATGAGCCTAGAGTCATGCCACACCATGGGGAAAGTTGCACTGCATCTTAGTTATCACCAAGTCCTAATTTGGGTTAAATAAATATTTGTTTATTACTGTAAGACCCCAAAATGGTCATTTTGAGAATAAAAGTGTGGCTTGAAATGCCAAAATAGTTATTGGGGGGGGGGGGATCCTTGTGCAGATTTCATAAACACTATCCTGCCTGGATCAACAGCTTGCTATGTTTATTTCTGTGATAGAGGTGGGGAATCTTATTTTTGCCATATAAACAGGGGAGTGGCGTGCCAGCAATCTAGAACCAATTGGAGAACTCGTGCATCTCCAAACTCCGTAGTCATTTCCTAATCTGGAGATGTTTAGAGAGATTTTAGTCGGTTCCAACTGCTGTTGCTGATGTGAGCTATCTTGATGGAAACAAATTTCTCTGCATATAAAGGGATAAATAAATTATGAATTAAGTTTGTATCTCAGCATAAGTGTGGGCTTTTGTCATCCACAACGAGATGATAAACTGCTCCTTAGAAGAGCATCAGCATCTACCTGAAATGCTACAAGGCAGTTTCCTTTCTGCCAAAGTTTTAAAACAGCTGCTTTTAGAACTAGAGGCAGAATTTCCTGGCACCTGTGCATACCCATTGCTTCTATCATTTGTCTAGATAAAAGAAAATAGTATTTTTTTCAATTTGAAAACACTTTTTTTTCAAAAACAGGTAGTGTCGAAGATGTTGCCCCTCTCTGAATAAAAGAATGTAACTTGAACAACAGTGGTCTACGATGAGTGTGTCATCTGATTATATCACGGATAAGGATTCCAACAACGGCCAAGAGGACCCTTTAAATTTATATGCATTGTTTACTGAGAATTGTTTAGGAATGGATTTTCTATTACAGACTTGTACATCAATTCAGGATATGTACATTTTAAGGGTATCCATTAACCAATTTGCAACTACCTCAGCAAAGAAATACTGCAAAAGGATAGCTTCTGAGATAAATCTGTGAAACAGCGTTTTACCTTCTTTGAATTGGACTAATTTTGTTTCCGTTTGTCTGAATCCAAAGGTGAGTATTAGAAATCTTCTCACAAGGGCAGTTGTGAGAAAAGTGCATGAGAACTGCTATAGAACCTACCCATCAGAGTGAACTCTTGTGCAAACATTTGTGCAACAGCAGTAATGGTAATTTTTATTTTGCTTACTCCTACCCCTTGCAAATATAAACAGGTTTTGCACATTTTCTAAGTTTTAAAAAAACTTGGTTGCAGTGGGGAACAGTAAGGGCTTTTAATTTATGTACATTTTAATAAAAAGATTTGAAACCCAGGAGCAAATATTTGTTGTTTTCTGTATATTTTTAAAAAAACCTAGCAAAATGTCATAAAATAAAGACATAAATAGAAGGTAAAAGCTATGAGACTAGTAGAGGATCTTTGTTAGAATGGTGTAAAGCATGGTATTATTACAATAGCTACTGACCAGCAATTACCCACTTCTTGGGGAAGAGAGCTGTTCTAATCTGGATTCAGGGCTAGGACTGAGTTGTCCTGATATGATGACCTTTACAGAGAGCATGACAAGAAGAATGCAGCCATCTGCCATGGAAGCTTTTAACTGAGATTCCTGCATTGCAGAGCTGGACATGACCCTCGGGGTCCCTTCCAACCCTGCAGTTCTGACTTTGCACTTGCTTCTTGACTGCTGCAGCTTTTGATACAGTTGACCACTGTATTATCCTGGACTGGCTCCATGCCATGGGAATTGGGGGACCTGTGGTTCAGAAGTACTTGAAAGCAGCACTACAGTGGTACCTTGGGTTACATACGCTTCAGGTTACAGACTCCGCTATCCCAGAAATAGTGCTTCAGGTTAAGAACTTTGCTTCAGGATGAGAACAGAAATCGTGCTCCGGCAGCGCGAGGCCCCATTAGCTAAAGTGGTGCTTCAGGTTAAGAACAGTTTCAGGTTAAGAACGGACCTCTGGGACGAATTAAGTACTTAACCCGAGGTACCACTGTACTCGAAAGTCCAGAAAGTAGCACTGGGAGACTGATTAACTGCCTGGTGGTTAGCTGTTTAATAAGTATATGAAGCCACTAGCAGCAGTCATTAGGAGTTTTGGGGCAAGGTGATATCACTACCCTGGAGACATCTGAATCAGGACAGGCTGTGTAGGATCTGAACTGCTATTGGGAGGCAGTGTTAGCACAGATGAGGGGAAATAAGCAAAGCTTGAATCCTGGCATGATGGAGGCACTGTGGGGCGAGTGGTTATTGCTGCAAGATGGGGTTGCACGCCAACTGAAATAGCAGCTAATGCAGCCTGTGGGGTGTTTCTGAAGGCCCAGATAACCGAGTAAGACAGCTTGACCACAGTAGTTCACAAACTTCTTGATCTGGAAACTGCACCCAGCGTAGAATTACTGAACCTAAGCATTCATGAAAAGTTTCTATTCTTCTCTCTCCCCCCCCCCCCAAGCAGGTGTATAACATATGCATCTCTGAGAATACCAATAGTGAATTGCAGTGTAAAATGTAATCACCACCACTATTTTTCTAGAAAAAGAGGTGCCAGAACTCACCATGAACAATTATTCTCTTAGAATGGCAATGGCGCCCACCTGAGAGGAGCTGGAACTGAGTTCTGAAGAGTTCCAGATGAAAAAAAACTCTGTTTACCACTTATATTAGCAGCTATGCTTAGAAGTGACTACAACTTAGTTTTAATTAGAAACTAAACATTGAATAGTTTATTTAGCAACTTTCAAATATAAATGCAAGCAAAACAAATTTAATGGAAACACTAAGAAATATTTTGTGTAAGAACCTGTTGCATAATAATCTTCAGTGACCAGTGTCAGTGGTTCTAGTTGTCTATATATGCTTTTTATTAGTTAATGTCACTGGTCCCCAGTCTTTGTTTGACCAAGGATAACAATCAGATCAAAAACACCAAAAAAGTGTGAAACTTTAACTATAAGTAAGGCCAATGCAGATGTTGCATGTAGTTGTGTGTCATGACCCTGTTTTAAACAGGAACACACTGCTGGAGCCACACTTTGAGGAGTGGCTAATAGGGTGTGTTTACCCACTCATTCTTCCATTCCAGATTGCACCCCCATGACTTTTCACATGTTTGCTCTTGCAAATACCTATCTGAAACCTCTCAAGGTAGTGGCGAAGTTAAAGTGTGGGTGGGTGGGAATGGGACAGAATGGTGGGGAAATAATTAATACTATTTCCACATTCAATCCCATCTGCTCCTCCAGCAGCTTTTCTTTTTGATAGAGACATCAGGAAACTGTATCTAATGTCTAACTATTACAAATTTTTGCAGTTAAACTTCCACAGAGAATAAGCATATTAATATAATGCTAAACATCCAATTCTCACATTAAATATATGTGAATTTAGTTTTATACTGAATTCTAATCAGTAACATTCAAACCTGTCACACTGTGGTTAAAAAAAAAAGCCCACAGCCACAAATTCACTTTGTATCATATTTCAATGCAGAGCTCTTTCTGCCTTTCGGTTGCCTTTCATTTTCATCATCAGACTCTCGATACAGAGTAAGATCCAGGCTCAGTACTTGACTGTAGATAGTATCTTCTTGCTAAGGAGAGAAACGATCAAGAGTTATCATAGCACACCAGGCCATAATGATGAAGCTGTAGGTGTTCGGTTTCTTTGCATTTCTGCCACCCAACCCTTTAAAATCACCAGGGATTTGATTCTATAGAAGTGTAGCCATATTCTGTTTCTGTTTTCTCTATGAAACACTTAGGGTGCGGAAACTATCACTCAAGGGTGTGTTTTGTGTGTGCATATATATACCTCAGGCCAGACTCCAACTAAAGCATCTGCTTCAGAATAAAACTCTTCCTTTAGAGAAATAACGATAATCTGAAACTTTTCTTGGGCCTGCTCTTTAATGAAGCTTGATATCTTTTTGAGAAGAAAAAAAAGGGGTTGTTAGATACATGCAGAAATACAATGTTTAGAAAAGAAACTTGCTTTATAGAATGAGTAAGCATACTGTTGTCAAGACATCTCAAATACAAGACTATGCTATAAAATACATTAGAGAATCTGGAATAAAAGTTCCTCATGCAATATCTCTCTACTCACTAAGACAGTATTTTATTTTTAAAAATACACACCATTATGGCTTGGAGGAATTGTAAGAAGTTGCTTAACAAATAAGTGCAGAACAAATCATGGGAGGGTCTTCATTATAATAATTTATTATCTATGCGGGGATCTTAATTAAAACCCTCACGTGCTAATAGGCTACAGCAGAGGTTTGATTAATACTGTCAAAAAATTGTGGAAGGTTGCAGGTTCCTTTCCAAAATAGCCTGCAAAGCCCTTGCACAGTACATCCCAAGCGCCCGACAACCAGCTGAACAAGAAGGGCTACAAAGCCCCTTCGCCAAGCCCTGCCTTTACCTCACTTTACATGGGCAGGGTTTGTCAAAATGGCCTAGTGGGCTGGGTTAGGTCTGTGGACTGGAGGTTCTTCCCACCTGCCTTGGTCCCTAGGCAAATGCATGTCTACTCACTGACAATTTCTGGAGTCCTGAGATCCCAATGAACAGTGGCTTTCAAGAACTAACAGTTCTTGTGGCTGGAAAGTACGAGTAAATCTTAAGATGCATTGGGTAAGCAGGGAAAGATTCTTAAGTGAACAATCTAAACTGCCTTTAACAGGGAATTAGCATGAGATGCAATTCGCTTCCTTCCATTTCAAATAGTGTCTGATATATACAGCATATCCAGTGTAATCTCTTTCATAAAGGGTTTGCTTGCTATTTACTCTTTGCCCTTGCTTAAAAATATTGTTTTCATATATAAAAAGAAAAGGCACGTTTCTGAGATGGAATGCTGTTTTACTTTTAGGAAGAAAGAGAGACCGATAGCTTACCTTGCCAATGTTTGTGTTATCTAGCGCTGCATCTACTTCATCCAAAACAAAAAAGGGGGCAGGCCTAAAGCTGAAACAACAAAGCAAGCACAATTATTAATGGAATGTAAATTAGTCCAATTGTACCTATAAGAGTAACAGAAACAATTTCACCAATGGAGTGTGCACCTGCCACACCTGCTTTCTACTTTAATGACTGCATATTCGGAATTTCAAGACTTCTTTTTACTTTTTCTTAATATATAGCCAAAATCCCCCACAAATACAGAATTTAAAACAAGTGTGCATATAGTATACAGCCTCCCCCACCTTATAATATGCCAGTGGTACAGAAATATAGAAATATATTTCTACTTCTCTTTACCAAATTGCCATCTAAACAAGGCAGTATTACTTTTCTGTTTCAAGCTAGCGTGGAATTAAAAGTGGCACTTTAATAAATTAATATTATTATAGCACTTAATACAGTGCTGTATTATCTAGCAATTTCCACCTCCATAGCCAAGACCTAAAAGGGAATTAAGCAGAGGTAGCCTGGAACTTTAACTAGACCCTTTCCAGTACAGTGGTATTTTGTGATTTTAGAAAAAAGGAAAATATAAGGTCAAGCCAGAAAATAACTGCCTGAATGGTATCCTGAAACCTATCAGAAACCTCCTAATTAAGGAACAATTAATTACCAATGCCACTCTACACCGAACAAGAAGTAGAGGCAGAAGAAGCTTCTAATTAAAGGCACAGTATCCTCCCCGAGAACAGCCGTCTACCTTGGAAAAACTGGTGCTGCAATTGCATTTTATTTGAAAAACAAGAAGAAGAAAAAACTGGGTGGGCAATCATACTGTCTGTTTTCACTATGAAGAATGAGTAAGAAGGATGACAATTCCATTCTAAACAACGAGCATGGTAGCAGCCCTAGAAGATTAGTAGGAGACAAACTTCATTCAACATGATCCTCCTGTTGTGGGGCAAGGCAGCATTACGTTCTTAAAACGAATATGATCATTACAGAAGTAAGAGGTATCTATTGACTATCAGCTATAGAATTAGTGAGCAACAGAACAGAAGTAATGACCTCTGTGTGAACATAGCTGGAGTGCACTTCATTGTTCTCAAACCTTTTTATTTTAATTACTATATAAGACCACAATAATTAGAAATTACAAAAATTAAAAGATTACATAATGAAACAAACTAAGAAACAATATAAAAGACAAACACAATGATTTAAATACATTTCCTACTGCCTGATTTGGGCTTATCAATAAAGGCACTTTAAATCATTTATTTCAATCAGCAAGAAAAAAAGGCAACTACCACAAGTACTGGTAAATGATTTATGTAAACTTTCCCACCGATATTTTATATATCCCTTAAATAATGGTGCTCATCTGAACACTAACCCATGTTGAATTCTAAATAAGAGTAATTTTGCCTCAAGGAAGGAGCTATTTTGTATAATTTTTATTTATTTGGATACTGATTTGCGTGGAAGTGCTTAATGAATAACTTAGATGGTTATCTTTGTAGCAAAAGCTGCATTCCCTAGGAGTATTAATACTGCCCCACTCTCAAATTCTGCACCTGGAAGAAGGCCCCTCACTTGCTGCATCCCTGACAGACTTCCTTTGGAATAGGTGGACCTTGGGAGAAAGTGGCACATTCTAGACGAAAATCTATTTGTGTGTTGCTCCCCATGTTGCCTATCTCTTGTTGATCTAGCTAAATAAATTGGAGAACCAGGTTTTCTGGCTTGGAGCTTGAGCCAGAACTGAATATAGGAAGAACATCCGCTAGAAACCGGGTGTTGACACAGGGCCACAAAACGTGATCAACAGCTTTCCACATTTACTTCCAGAACTTCGAAGCATAAGCACAGGACCAACAACAGACCAAATCCTCTCTTGCCTTTCCACACTTCCAGAACAAACTGAAAGTTTATATATGTTGCTCTCCTTTCTCATCTTGTCCACCATATATGCCCAGAGGTAGAATCTCAACATTACATGAAGAATGGAGTGACTCCAAAACGATACCACGGTTGTATAAACTGTGATATGTGTGTCATATTCTTTTTTGAAGTGCAATGCATTTCTTACCTGTGTATTGCAAACACAAGAGCCAAAGCTGCAACAGATTTTTCACCACCTGACAGGTTGTCCATTGGCATAAATCTTTTTCCAGGAGCTACACAGTTATAGCCAATACCTTCCAAGTAAGGCTCCTCAGGATTTTCGGGACTAAGAAACGCCTGAAAGATACCAGCTTCCTTGTTCAGTTAATAACAAAACATGGGCATTAGCTTTATCTGTAAAAAATTTAATGCAGGGCTTGTCAACATGGTGACCTCTAGTTGCTGTGAACAACTATCAGCCACAGCGAGATGAGCCAACAAACAGGGAAGACAGGAGTTCTTGTCTGCAACATCAGGAGGACACCATACTGGCTATTCCAGAATTCGTGAATGCTAAAAAAATACTGGTTTCCAGAAATGCAATTTAAATTATTATTTTGGACAAAAATGCAATCCTATTCAAGTTACGGATGCAAACAATACAACATTCTTCAAAGTAAATTTGGAAAACAGGGAGCATCTAGATGTGAAAGTCCAAAGCAGTATCTGTACTGGATGGAAAAGAA
Source organism: Podarcis erhardii (assembly GCF_964252035.2). Lineage (NCBI taxonomy): Eukaryota > Metazoa > Chordata > Lepidosauria > Squamata > Lacertidae > Podarcis > Podarcis erhardii. The sequence goes on along the minus strand of NC_138509.1, from coordinate 3,229,391 downwards.
CAACAGAAAATAATTCACAAGCTGCTTTGGAAACAAACCAGAGCTCCTTTCTGTGTCCATGAGCACAAAGCTTGAGAACACACTAGTTCTGCACATGGCAAGTTAACCTAACCTTCATGATAACTGCATGCCAACTTTGCACAGAACAAACTTCCCACCCCCAAAATAAACTCTTCTACCGTGGAGCCTTGATGCAGCTTCACAGGTAAGTCATCTTTCACCAGCTCTGTCATTTCCCCATGCCCAGCTAACTCTGTATTTCCAAGTCATGGAAGCAGAGGGATTGGACCATTTGCTGTTTGCCTTGGGTCACTTTATTTTGAATCCTGAATCTGGTTGCCCATATTTCTGTTTTAAAATCTAAGAAGAAGAATTCCTTGAATGATTCATTTTCTGATGGACCAGTAATCTAGCCTTAATTTACAACCAGTACACTCACTGTTGTTGTTAAAGAGTATTAAATGAAATATCTGAAAAATTACAAACCTGAGCGCTACTGTTTCTGCAGAGTTTCTTGTAGATCTGATCTATAGCTACTGACACATGTTCAAAACACTGACTGAACAGCTCGTATCTCTTTTTCTTCACCTTCTCAAATTCTTGCCTACATAATCTGGCTTCTGTCCTACAAGTCTCAAACACTGTAAAAGGATAATTGAACTAGTTTTAACAGAACATATCACTAAAATATTGGGAGTTAATTTTATAAGGGTAGAATCCAATTAATGTCCTTGCATTCAAGGAAGAGCTTTTTCTGGTAGATGCCTCTGCTAATGTAAGAACATAGGGTAGATAGGTGATTTACGCCATACTCAAATTCGTTTCAGATAGTTGTCACCCTCCAGCAGAGGGTTGAAGGTAGTGTGGAGAGCGGCAGGTGGAAGAATGAATTAGCAAAAATCAACCCTTCTCCTTTTCCGCTGAATCAAAAGCCCCTCCATGAGAACAAAGGTCACCAGCTGGATTCTACCCACAATTTCCTACCAACTTCAGTAAACAAACACAAGAATACAGTATTTATGCAGATATTCTTTTGCAACAGAAAGCCACTTTTCTCAACATCCAAGTTTGTGCTGTACAAGGCCAGGTTCTTGCAATTTAAAAAGTCTTCTCAGTGAACATTACATGTTTGCAGTGCTATTTAAATTCAAACTTTATTGTAGCTTATGTGGCCCATTTATCTATCTGTGTATGGTGGAAAATTGAATTGCTTCACACTTTCATGGAAAGAAAGAAAAATCCTTGCAAATGTCTATTATTTTGATGGAACACTGGATTTACCAGGATGTTCTCTTTCTTCAGTACCTCTACATCTATTGCCCTAAAGGGACAAATAAAAATGAACATCCTTGCAAAAATTGTCATTGCAGTATAGATTCTGACATAGAGCCCCTTCACCTGCAAGTTCCAGTGAGGGAGAATGTTGTGGGGCCTGAGAAGGCAGCACTGTCCTCCCAGCCCCGCAAGCCCTTTGGGGTAACCAGGATGTGCAGTGCCCAGGATGTTTGTCAAGCCTTGCGGGCCTGACAGGTAACTCTTGGGATGAATGGAAGCTTTGAGTCATCACGGGAGGGACAAAGAAGAGTATCTTACAAGGAAAGGGATTTTGTGAGGGTTGAGAAACATTTCAGGCAAGGCCTATATTACTTGGACTTCTGACACCTGAGGTGTATATTTTTAGGAGCCACCATGCTTTGTGATTATAATGTTTTATTTAAACTATTTGGAAGTTTTTCAATGTTGTAACCGAGAGCTGTTTTCAGGTCCCTAAAGTGGTATCTCAAGGGGGGGGGGGAGGCCAATGACGATTACTTTCTTGGAATATTGCCTAAGGGATCTTGTGGATCTACACACACAGAAAAAAATGCTATAATTAAGTCAGAATTTAGATCGTTATAACAAAATAAAAAAACCCTTTAGAAAAACACATATAAAGATTTCCTCTCCCTGGCGCCATCTGGTGTTGCATGTTTAGAGCGCATTCAATTTGTTTCTTTACTCGTGTAAAGAAAGGGGTTTCCTTGCTTGATGCAAATAATGGTGACAACTCGCCAGGCAGAACAGTAAGGTCCATAGGGGATGGACTGGGGACTGCCCAGCAGGGTTGGGAGCATGTGCTGAAGGGGACTGCTCATAACCGAACCATATGCTCAAGTACAGGGCTTCACCAGAGGAAAAAGGCCCCAACAGATAGTCCAGCAGGACAAACGGCCAAGCCATTTCTCCTGGGGGGGGGGGAGGGGGAAGGGGAGGCCTCCTGCCCACCTTTCAAATATTTTATCTCAATTACTTATTGAAGGCAAACAATAAATAAAAGTTGTGGCTGATTTTTAATCTAAGACATGTGTTCGCCTCTTTCCTGCTAGGACATTTTGAAAGACTTGCAATAATGTAATAAATTGGGATGTAAGTGCACTTTGGCATGATCAAACAGCCACAAGGGCACCCAAGCAATCTGGGTTTACAAAAACACCTTTCTCATTACTACTATCAGAATCACAGAATCGTTTTATTATTAATTTTACAAATAAAGGTTAATTTTATTATTAATTTTATTAATTAAAATTTTACAAATTAAAAAGGTTCAATATTACCATCAACCGATTCTTGAAATCTGCCTGTAACAACATGTAATCTCTCAAGAGCTCTCATATTCGGTGCTGCTGTTTTTGATAAAACATTTTCTTTAGATGCTATTTCCTGCTGAAGTTTTGTTAGGTGAGTTTCAATATCTTTGTCGGAGCGCAAGTCCTAGATGTAAAATAAAATAAAGAAGTATAAAAACAATGAATAATGGTATTGGGTTATTAAAAATTGCCTCAAAGTCTTAAAAGAAAAGACAAGGAGGGGGGAGGTAATGTCCACACGAGAGGACTTGCTGCAGGCACAACATTTTGACTGTCCCTGTGGGGCTGCCAGTGCCATGCTTATTCCTCCTGGCCTTGTGGACTCAGATAGTGCTACTGACCTTCTTAGAGCATACACAGTCCATCAGATGGATACTGCCGTCTATCACCCACAAGCAGGAACGGCAGAGTTTAGGAAGTATGATTTTTAAGGTACTGGTACTGAGACAATAAGGGAAACACACTAGAACGAAAAACACGTTTTAAAAAGGCTTTCAGGAAAGGTTTGGGTGCAAAAGCTACTAAGAGAAGAAAAAGAACTGCTATGGCTTAGGAGAGCAGGTGTGGGGAAGAGACTGAAGACATTTGCTCACATACCACAACTACCGTTGAATAAAATTAAACTTGATTCACTTCAGGTGGGGAAGCTGGGGGGCCAGGAAACAAGCAAAACACCAAACCACTGGGCCAAGAAGCCAAGCGGATGTGAGGAGACGTGTGAAGAAAACATTAAAATACTGTCAGGAAAAAACAATAACCCAAACCACTCAAAGCTCAACATAATGAACAACAAGCAAGCAAGCAGGGAAGGAAGGGGAAGATAAATCACCCAAAGATGTGAGGCTAGGCATGAGCAATGAAAGGCAAACCCATCTGGACAGGACACAGGAAACTGACCAGGGTCTCTAGGAGGAAATCTACTTCCCCAACTCTGCAATTCCTGACAGTGGATGGCAGATGGCAGTATCTACCCATCTGAGGGACTAAAGAATTCAGGGAGAATTTGGTTCAGGCAACAAACCTGATATAGCTGTGAATACCTACAAACAACAATAGTCTCAACACAGTGTGCAGTGTCAGTAATGCAGAATGAATGCAGAACTAATTCCTTTTCTTTTCTTTCTTAGTAATATCCCACCTTTCCTCCAAGGAGCTCAAGGTGGCATACATAATTCTCCCCATTTTTTCCTCACCACAAACTTATGAAATGCAGAAGCACTCATCTCAACAGCTAGCTGTGCTATGAAGTGCAGACTGCACAAGCTGTGGGAGAATGTCCCCCACATGCTGATGAAAACCACCCTTCTCCCTGAAGCTGCTTCTGTCCGTCTATGAAAGATTCCCTCCGTGGTTAATAGCAGCAGGAACCGGTTCAGTGGTCCTGCACACCACAGAATGGATAGCCTCTGGAGTGATTGATTGCAGTCCTGCTTACTGAGCAAGTTGCAGTGAATATCTAAGGAATCATGGTAGCCAGATGTTCCTTTTAACCACATTAGCCAGGCAAAAGGAAAATAAACTGTGGAACCAAGCTCATGAAAACATGCTTTCATACACAATATTAAAATGGAGATCTTCTCTTACCATTAGCTCTTTTGCAAGATTGCTATAGTCCACATGAATTGCCTCTTCTCTTTCATAGATATCAGCCGTCATTTCTGTAGTTTCAGTATCAGATCCCAGCTGTAACAAACAGCCAGCAAAATTAATGGAGATACATAATACTTAAAACTGAAAAACCCAAAACAGCAGCAGCAGCATTTGCTTCTCTCTCCTCTCCCATCCTTCTACTTATGGTTAAGGTACTGTTTACTTCTTCATGAAAAACAGTGATGTCTCAATTTTATCCAGCCTCCTATTCATATCTTTCTACACTTTCCCCCTTTTTGAGGGGCAAGAGCATCAATTGTTAAATATACATCCTAGCATCTGAATAAAATAGCATTGGATTCGGGGGGAAACACCCATCGGGAGAACATCTTTGCAGTTCTGGTTCTCTCTGCGCCCTCTCAGCGTTAGCTCTTCTAAAAATTTGGTACTTGCCACCAGATAAAACTCGAGTTCAGTGTTTCTCAAACTCGGCCCTCCAGATGTTTTTGAACTATAGTTCCCATCATCTCTGACCACTGGTCCTGCTAGCTAGGGATGATGGGAGCTGTGGTCAAAAAAGGCTGGAGACTCAAGTTTGGAAAAACTACTCTAGTTAGATCAAGGTCTGGCAGACCTTATTTATGTACGAACTCCACAACTGTATTTAATTATTTAATATGCCACAAAACATACCTCTATTTCACTAATGTCATCCAAAGATCCCAACAGAAGTCCTATCTTTAAGTCCTGGAGTTTGCAATCAAGAAAGGTATTATGCCTTTCTAACTTTTTCTGCTCCAGAGAGGTCTCGATTGCAATACCTTCCTTTTGCAACTTTGCCAACTCTCTGCCACCAAAAAGCAAGAACAAAGAAAACATAACACTGATATTTCAGCTACTGAAGGTTTAAAATTTATAGAGGAATAGTTTGTATATTATATTATTAATTTAGACTTAATACCCAGGCTGAGAAACACATGAGATAGTACTTTTGAACCACACTTCAAGCTTAAGTTTCTAACCCAAATACAAAGTATCTCAATCCATTCTAGAAATCAATTACTTCCCCATCAAATTCAGCTTGCTTGCTTGATTTCAGTGACATGTGTAAGCAGACACAGGTAACTGGGAAAGATTTGCATGCCCTCTTTCAAAGATAGAAACAGTTTTGTATCCAAGACATTTACACATTTGCTCTTGCCACTTTTTTACCATCCAAAGGCACCCTGCGGTGGTGATCCAACGAGCACCGCAGCTGAACATGTGCACATCGGCTTCTGGATCTCTTAACCTGCTCTGCACCACCAATTCATGAGTGGCCTGTCAGGCTGCAATGAAGATGGTATTGGAGACACCCTGTTGTACACAAAGAACCTCTCCATCACAAACCTTCGGATCTAGGTCATAGCAGTTGTACAGAATTGTACTATCTTAGCAAATATACAATGCTGAACTTAAATGTTCCTGTTCACACAAATTAGTGAGAGAAGTTTCAGTTATCTGGAGTTCCTCCCCCCACAAATCACTCACCTATTCTAAACACAACCTTACCTTATTAGAGTTAGCAATGCCTTCCTTGATTCCTCAACTTGATTCTGTGCTTCTGCAACATCAGCCTTATTAACATTCCATCTTTCCTTCAGCTGTTGCAGTTCCACCGTAACTTCCTCAACCATTTGTAAAAAGTTTTCCTCATCCTATGTATGAAAAGTATTTATAAAGTATAATAACCTCATGGTAATCTTATCCAGACAAGATAGTCAGATACCTATTGGTAGAGATGGAACACTCTAATATCTCTGTGTTGGGTTGATGGATTTCCCCCTCCTAATTCCCATCTCACTCCTTAATCTTAGTTACATTTATATGTTCATATATTATAGACATGCAATGTGCACATAGTGCAAAATGCCTAGAAAAGGAGGTCTTCTAAAATAATTAAACCAATTTCTTTGTGAAGTAAATGACTGTAACCAAATCTATTATATTACTTTAAGAAATTTTATGCACTGCTTGATTGTAGTGAAAACTTGAAAAGCTGGATATAAATTATTGTAACAAACCATTGGTTACCTTTTTCAGGCTAATAATATAAGCTTCATCTTTGCAAATATTCTCCTTTAACATGTTATTCTTCTTCACCGCCTTGTCTACCAGGCTGCAAATATACTCAAGCTGAGCACTCAGTCGTGTCTTCTGGTTTTCAAACTGAAACCTGAACAGACACAATACAGTAATATGTTAAGATGGACAAAACAAAACAAATTCCTTCCAGTAGCACCTTAAAGACCAACTAAGTCAGTTCTTGGTATGAGCTTTCGTGTGCATGCACACTTCTTCAGATACCTGAAGAAAGCTCATACCAAGAACTGACTTAGTTGGTCTTTAAGGTGCTACTGGAAGGAATTTGTTTTGTTTTGACTATGGCAGACCAACACGGCTACCTATCTGTAAATGTTAAGATGGAGACAGCAAGGTTTTCCTGTCAGGGGCCATTACATCACTCAGAAATTATGTCAAGGGATCTGTGTCGACTGTGGGAGGGCCAAAGTCAACAGTGGGAAGGGACAGAGTCAGAAGTGTGGGGGGCACCCCCTTTCTCTCTCTATTTCAGGCACACCTATTTTTCTCTTGTCCCCTCTTCCTCTCTACCCAGCAGACTGCCAGAGGACGGACAGATCACACTTGCTAAAAGGCTGAACTGATCAGTTGCAGAGGGGTGGGCATCCATGTGGCTTTAGGCTGTAGGCTGCCCGCCCTTCTCTAAATGCAAGGTAAAAAACAAGTTATTATTTAATAATAATGATAAAATGGCATCAGAATGCATTGTGCTTTGAAGTGTCAATCCCCCAAAGCTTACAATCTACCCTTCAATCCAAGGGAAACAACCAAGGAAGCAAAAGGTATTGGAATCAGGGGTAAATAAGGAAGCAACATATAAAAACATTACACGCAAACATCCCTATCGGTAGGGATAGGATAGGAAAAACAGCTTTGGAAAAGAATAAAGCTAGCGACAATTCCTCTCCCCCAATGTACTTGCATCCCCAAGGAGTAGCGAGGGCATTCTATGCAAACATAGTTCTGACCTCAATTTAACAATAAAATAATCATCATATGATCCAGTTACAGATAGGTAGCCGTGTTGGTCTGCCATAGTCAAAACAAAACAAATTCCTTCCAGTAGCACCTTAAAGACCAACTAAGTCAGTTCTTGGTATGAGCTTTCGTGTGCATGCACACTTCTTGATAGCTGAACAATATCTTAGGCAGAAACATTAAGTATGTATGTATACAGAATACGGAGGACTTCTGATTACAGAATGATGTTACAAAACATCACTACTATTCACTTCTGCATAGTTACCTCTTCTTGTCAATTTCTTCCTGCTCTTGCAAATGTTCTTTTTCATATACACGAATATTGTCTACTCCAATCTCTGCACAGAAGTCACTGAAAACATTGTCTTCCACCTATTGCAACAACCCCCCCCCACCAAGAAGGCAATTAAATATAATCCCTTAAAAGAAGTTTTTTCACACAGTATATGAAGGTTTTAGAAATATAAGAAGTATCAATTGTTATTGTAGGGATGTTCACATATTACATTCAACAAGTATACAAGTAGTCAAGCTATGCAAATCAACAATAACAATAATTTGTATAGACAAATGAATTTGTATAGACAAATGCTTGTGTCTGTGTGTAATGTGTGAATGTGCCATTTAGGAACATTGTCAAGACATGAATTTTCTTAATGACCTCTTTCACAGAGTCACTGGAAAGAAACCTCACTTGTACCTTTTCTTCTTCAGTAATGTATTATATTATTCACCTGTTAATTGGAACACAGGAACAGTGAAAAGCTTGATAGGGCCAGAAGAATTTCACTACTGTTTTTTTTTTTACTGCAGACACACCTTTTTAAGGAATATTTGGTTGGTAGAGATCAGGCCAAGCTAGACATTACATTATTAAGGAAAGTAGCAATTGTACAAACACAAATAGTAGCCATATGGCATGTGTGTGATTTGAACTGGGACTGTAAGGCAGCTGGGGGGTGGCGGGGAGTCTTCAACTCTTTAGCCCCCCTATGCTCCCCACCTAAATAATTGTCCCCATCCCATGGTTCTTATCTGCACTGGGAAGAAAATTCCCTTTGGCGCAAGTGGGAGCTCTTCTCCCAATGCAAATATGGGGGTTGGGAAGAGAGATCTGGATCAGGACAAAGGTGGAAGAAAAAGGTTAAATTGTCTACCCTTCAGCATAGCTCCTATTTACTTGGTTTTATTCACACACTCTTACACACTTGCTAATTGCATGAACAGCATCACATCTAGTTTGGCCTGAACTGTTACAGAAATTGGTGTTTGGTTAAAACTGTTTCAAGTTTTATTTTATAATAGAAATGAAGTGCTGGTGCCCATTTTGAAGATTTCCTTTCTGTTAAAGAATCAACATAATTATTATACAGGGGCAAATGCCAGAGAGAAGTAAGGGCAGCACTAGAAATTCTGTAGAACATATTTCCAAGAACGAGTTCAAGGACTTCTTCAGGGACACCATCAGTTCTTCTTAGAGAGCTGAACCTTGATCACTATCTATGGCAGCAAAAGCTGACCTGCCTTACTTACAATACTGGTTCAATTTAAATGAAACCTAAGATATGGGTCTTACTAAACTGTGCAGGGTTCCCACAAAGGGTTGTAAGTTGTCAAAGAATTGTCCAAATAAATTGGCAAGTTGCCTCTTAACCTCTGAAAGATGGATCTTTGACATTAGACCATCATTGTGCCCTTTTTTCCAGATACCAGAAAATTATTTGAACAGTTTTCTATGTTTTTGTTATTAACAACGTTGAAATTTATTTTAACTGAGCTTTATGTGCTATATAGCTTTTGGATATGAAAGTGTGTTGTTGAGCTTTTGAACTCCCCCTTCCTGGGTTATGGATACATTTTATTTGGAAAACTATTAATCTGTGGTCTGAGTGAACATGAAGCCTGCAAAGGCCTTTGGCTATATGCACTAAGTTTATTACAAGTGTAAAAGCAGGTCTGGAGCTTTCCCCTTAGATCAGTGGGTTTCAGAAGCAGCCACACAAGGAACACACATCTACAACCAATTCTCACAAGACAGCCATTCTATATGCTGCCATGATTGAAAAACTTATACCTCATCAATTTTCTTTTGGAGTTCATCCATTTTAACAGCTCTTTGTAAAACTCCTTCATTCAACATCACATGTTCTGACTGGCTATTTAATAGTACACTTTCCAGCATAGATTTTTCCTAAATACAAATAAATATGAACAGTCTTTAAAAACAACGGATAACTAGTCTCACTGTTTTAATTATTTATGTTGTAAGGATATTTTATTCTGGAACCACACAATTGTACTGCAAATGTAACTATCAGAACATAGGTAGCTAACCTGCAGTCCACTGGCTGCATTTTGCACCCCAAACCATTTTTGGTGAGGCCTCCCCTAAAACTGCTCCATGGGTTCCCCACTATGAGACCGTGATGCCAAAAAAGGCTTTTTGTGGGGCCTTCCATTTTTTTTTCCTTTTTTAAACATTTAATGATTTTAATGATATTAATTCTTAGAAATAATTTGTTACTGCTGTAACTGGTTCCTGCTGTAACTGGTGACAGCAACATGTTTGAGGCCAGACAAATCCAACCTAAATTTCTTAATTTACAAAATAATTTTAAATTTAATTTAAAGAAATGTTTTTATTGACTCCTTCCAAAGGTAAACTTCACTATGCTACAGTGATGACAGAAGTTTTTTGTGTCCTCCCAAGATTTGTCCTTTATAAACAAAATTGACAAAAATGTGGTTGCACTCACTTTTAAACTGTGGCCCCTGGATGATTGATCAAGGGCAATGCAGTCCTTGGCACAATAAAAAAGTAAGCCAGTCTGGAGATCAGAAGAAGCCACCCCACTCCAACACCCAAACACAAAAAGGCCAACGTTTAGTTTCCTGTTCATCTAAATGTAGACTTCATGTTTAGAGTATAAAAGTATAAAAATGAAAGTCTCTCAATAGAAACATTCCCTCCTAAATTATGGGGTTTTTTTAAAAAAATATTACTTCTATTTCTTCAACGGGTAAAGAAAAAAACTCAATTATGTTACCATTTAAGATGTCCTAGTTAAAACCAAAAAGCAAGTCATTTTGCCCAGACAAGGAAAACAGCCATCTGAGAGTTTAATATTACCTTATAGAAATTAGCAATATGTTTTTTTTTAAGAACTTCTAGTTCATTTTGCGAATATTTATGTCGTGTTTGAATTCCTTGGCATTGAGCTTGCAACTGCTTTAAATCAGCCTCTTTGCGCTTGATTTTCATCAAGTCCTAAGTATAGGAGAGAAATCTGATTTAGTTTGCATTTAGAGGGAAACCTACCTAAATCACACTTTCTGTAACAAATTTGCGGTGCAGTTCTCCAGCCGGGTAATATGTACAAGAATGCATTAGTGAAAATAACAAAAAAAATGCATAATATTATGGGAAATTGCATTTCAAAAACGTGTTCATTAGGGGGAAAATTGAATCAATTCATCAAAAGTTGAATTGTTCCTTTTACAGTATTACAGTAATGATATTAGGATACTTTGGCACCTTAAATTTAGGTTATGGGCCCAACAACGGAATGCCTAGGCATGCTTTTAAAAAAAAATATATACAAAGCTGAAAAAGAATGAACTACAGCTAAAATATTATGTTCATTTCAAATGATCTTGTCCTCATCTGCAAAAAACAAAGGCATGCTTCCCCTGCCCTCCCTAATATTCTGAAGAGGGTCTCTTCTCCAGTCTTCAGAGAGTGGCTGGAAGTGGGGAGGCAGAAAAAGGTCCTCCTTTCCTTCCATTCTGTAGTTTGTTGCAAAACGCTCCCAGTGGCGTAGCGTGGGTTGTCAGCACCCGGGGCAAGGCAAGTAATTTGCGCCCCCTAACCCGTGGATTTGCGCACCCTAACCCTAACCCCCAGATGTTGTGCCCGGTGCAGCCGGCCCCCCCTGCACCCCCCACGCTACGCCACTGAACGCACCTAGAACAATGGGAGTTTCAAACACTGATACTGTTGGACATAATTTCCATAGCTTTACCTTTAGTTCATTCATCAGCTTCTCTCTCTGCTCCTTAAGTTCATTCACCTCTTTTTCATCCCAGTATCTAGCTTTCTTTTTCAAATCACTTGAGCCGCCAGAGATTACACCAGATTTCAAAAATAAAGTTCCATCCAGAGCCACTGTCTGAAAATTAAACACTTTTTTCTGAATTGATCAATATTACTAGAGGGCAATTAGGCATAAGTATACTAACAATTCCTGGACTGAGGTGAGGGCAAGTATATGGGGGGGGGGGGATATTCCAAACTAGCTATATTCAAATCAATTTTGCCTTCCAATAAAACACAAAGAAACGGGACATAAAACCAGTGAAATAGTTCAGGATTAAGACAATTATATAATACAGTGTGTATCTGACTATCCTGTATCTTGGATGAAAGGTAGTATATGTGATAACCTCTGGCTAGCTTAAACCTAACCAGAACCTCTGGCTGGTCTCATATAACAGCAATTTTAAAAGACCTGCACTGGATGTCAATTGTCTTATGAGCCTGGTGTGTATGGTGACTTTTAAACTCTGAAGGTTCCTATTTTACCCATTCAGTGGGACAATGCTTAACTTCAGTAGTTAATGTGTCATTAGATTATAAACTCTGTTCCAGCTCCTGCCAACCCAGCATTATATTTTATATAACACTTTATTTTAATTTAAAACAGCAATAAAAACAGTAGCTATAACAAAATAATCAAAAAGATAAAACTAACAAATTTTCAAAAGCAAATGTTCAGAGGCCCACCAGTGTAATCATGTCAGGGGTAAGTGTTTTAGTCTAGCCTATTTTAGCTGTATAAAATGTTTCTGGCACTGGCTAGCATTTCAAGTTATATAGTTCTGGAAAGATGAGCTCCGTGATTCTTCTGAACCTTGCGTGTTTAAAAGCGAACAGGAAATCTTATTTTAAAAGTGAGGTTCTTTGTGCTTACTTTAAGTCGGTATGGTCCTTCAAATGCTATTTGTCTTGCTTCTTGTACTGTTTCACATACTAAACCGTTCCCACAAACAAACTGAATTACTTTCTTCAGTGCAGGAAACGATGTCTGTATAACATCAATCATCATTTTAGTTCCTTTTATCTCTCTCAACTGTTCATTGATTGGTTCTACCTAAATAAAAATGTTTAGAAAAGGTTACTTAAATACAATGAAAGAGCCTGTAACAAGGATTACAAGTATCCTATCAGATTTTGTTTCTAACATACAAAACATGCTTTCAGACACTCATAAATTAATAAAGCAATATTAATTGGGCCCAAAAGGAGCCACAGAGAGACCAAGTATACAAACCTAGACACTTTAATTGTTGTACAAAATCTTCTAAGACTACAGTCACATCTTACAAAATATTTTTAAAGCAAATTTAAACTAACAAAATTTCTTAGACGTCAAAGTAATCCCCAATCAGCTTTGTGAATAAAAAACTAATAATATACTTTTAATAAAAGTGTACCTTAAGGTAATCTAAAGGAAGGAAAGTTTCAGCCTCAGCTCTTTGTTCCTTGAGAAAACGAATACATTCTCTAGCTACTTTTTCTGAAGCCACAACAATCGCAACCATATACATGCCAAAAACTTTGGTGACAGCAAGCTGATATTTTTTATGGATAGGGTGACACAAGTCAAGCAGTCTTCCAAACTAAAAACAGAACAGCAATAATAAGCAAACTGATCTTTTGAGTTTGTACAGCACACATTTCATTTTAGCTAATTTCCCTTTTTTTCCCAATTAAAATTGCATTTTTTTCCTTGATGGAAGCATCCATTTTCAAGAGGCATCAGAAAAACCAAACCTTACAATCCTCATTCTAGAAGCAAATACAGGAATGTTTTTAAGAGCAGTAAATCCATTATGAAAAGACATTCACTGCATTCTACCTAAATGAACCTTATTTGAGCACATATGAGAACCTACTATGTGGAGCATCTTAGAAACCTCTGGGTATGTTGGTGTATTATTATGGCAATGTTTTATCACACCATTTTTAAATAAACTTGTGATTGCTGCTAAAACACTTTCCCAGCTTTAGCTCAGTGGAAAACCACTTGAATGAGAGTCCTAATATCATACTATATGGCTAGCCAATGTGAGGCTTCCAGGCGCTGTGGGACTCAGCTATTAGCCAGCAAGAGCGATGGTCAAGGATGATGGGAGCTGTAGTCCATCATCATCTGGAGGGCATCACTGCCATAACGATAATAATAAAAAGGATTGTTTTATTGTCTAGAAAATTCATTTTGAGAGCAGCCATTGAACACATTGCTAAAAAGACAGTGTCTGCAATGGGTGCGTCAGTGATATTCTAATAATTAAAACACTATTTATTTATTTATTTATTTATTTATTTATTTATTTATTTATTTAAAAGGGGGTGTATGGAATGTTTTAGTGATCATTTGTTAAAAATAAAAACGTATTTTTTAATCTGCAAAGATTAAAGTGAATGAGTGCCAAGAATTAAACTATTGCTCAGGGGAACTGCACCTTCTCCACAGCCTCAACATCATGTTCACCTGTGCTGATGCAACATAGACGCAGGAAAAGCACAATACTCCTCCCAACGGTATGGACAGTCAGATACAATGGAAAAACTAGGATTGGCTCCTAGCGTTGTCCACCCATCTCAGAGCGGTTCAGCAGGGAGCTTCCAACTTCCTACTCCTCTTGTCCCACACTGCCAGTTGGAGAAACATATTCTTGTGGTTCCATAGTTTCTTTTTGAAAACCAAGTTGAGATTTATTTATTTTTAATCCGGTGGGGTATGTATTTTATGAAATAGCTAGCTAGCTACTAGTTTCTCACTTTTAGTGAGCATAAAAGTTATGTAGCCACCATAGTACTACTTTGTTTACCCAGTTAGAAAAATACTGATACTCAAAAATGGTTTGCTAGTTCTCAGTTGCACTTATGTTCAACACTTCTCAGCACTTATCAAGTAGGAAACATGATAAAGACAATTGGCTATTCACAAGGCGAAATTCTGAAGTCTACTGAACACTTTAAAATGTAACAATGAGTTCATCTAGTTACCACGTGACCAGGATATAGTCTTTTGAGGCTCTCCAAGTTTTCAGCCCTTGTCTTCTGGCGTTTCCCCTCATGGACATCAATTTTTGCATTATGCAGGTCACTGACAATTTTATTCAGTTCTTCATTTAACTCAGTCATTCGTATCTTTGACCTTTCAATTTCATTGGTGAGTGTTACTTCTTCCTGTTTTTTCTCTGCTAAAGTTTCACTTCAAACCAAAGCAAAATGGTAAAAAACACAGCCCAATTAGTTTAATGTCAACTAAGCAATACTGCCATGAATCCTGAAGGTCATCCTTCAAGGGAGGATCCCAGTCAAATCAAGCAGGGCTTGAAGTACCTGCCAATCAATAGATTGCCATCACTTTCAGCAGGGATGGGCTCCATTCGGGAGCTGCCGAGAAAAGCCAGTCCTGGCAGGGCTGCATTTAGTGCCAAGTAGAAACCCTGCTTGCCAAGGAACTATCAGGATTGCACTTTAAGGCTCTTGGTTGTTCTTAGACAACAGTATTTTTACCTGAGCCCTAGGTAAATGATCTTAGGTGGGGACACTCAGTTACAGGATCTTGATCTGCAAATAGAAGTACAACTCTCTGGAAAAAACAAAAAATTCCTTCCAGTAGCACCTTAAAGACCAACTAAGTTAGTTCTAGGTATGAGCTTTCGTGTGCATGCACACTTCTTCAGATACACTCCATTGGTCTTTAAGGTGCTACTGGAAGGAATTTTTTGTTTTGACTATGGCAGACCAACACGGCTACCTATCTGTAACTGGATCTCTGGAAAAAGCTGCCATAGGAGAAAATTCCTGATCATCCAAAGTGCCCACAATGAAAAACAGTATGAACCAAAGATATATTCAAGTGAGAGAAAGACCCCCCAAATGTAAAACTTACTAAACTAAATTCTTAAGACAAGATTCTCCCCACACCTTGCACAGTAACCTTCCTGGCTGGGTAGGGCACTTTCTATCCATTACAAAAATGTACATATGTAAGACCAGTAATAATAACAATAATTATTATTAATTTATACCCTGCCCCAGCCACTCTGGGTGGCTCCCAACAGAATATTAAAAACACGATAAAACATCAGACATTAAAAACTTCCCTAAACAGGGCTGCCTTCAGATGTCTTCTACAAGTGAGATAGTTCTTTATTTCCTTGACATCTGACGGGAGGGCGTTCCACAGGGCAGGTGCCACTACTGAGAAGGCCCTCTGCCTGGTTCCCTGTAACCTCACTTCTCGCAGTCAGGGAACCGCCAGAAGGCCCTCGGAGCTGGACCTCAGTATCTGGGCTGAATGATGGGGGTAGAGATGCTCCTTCATTATCCTTTTCACCTCAAGTGGTGTTAGCACCAAAACAACCTTGCTCATACTGATTTATTGGGAGAGAGTATTGTTCTTACTACTGTATTGTCTGTCACTGTCAGGAACTGGGCAGAGGAGGAGGAATGGTGGAGACTGCCTCCCCAGCCTGACCCTTCAGGGAGGAGGAAGATGGAAGACAGGATAGGTGTGGGCAGGCTGCTTGGACGAGTGAAACTGCCCACCTGTCTCCTTGATCCTTGCCCATCCTGGCTCATAGAAGCAAGCCAGGAAGGGCTGGGTGATGGGCTCCACGGGGTGATGAATGCTTCCCTCTGTGAGGGAGCCTTCCCAGACCCGCTGAAAGAGGGCAACCAGCCAGGAGCCTCTGACAGTGTCCTGACAGTCACCCTGGGTTCATTTGGGAGAAAACGTAGGATATAAATTTTATATGTATTAAAAATAATATCCCCAGTCAACTTATGAAACTCAGCCCACTCCAGAGCTCTGTGAGTTTACCTGGGTATATGCAGAAAGCCAGTTTACAACTCAAAACTATATAGCATACACCTGTAGATTTGCATGCAATGCTCTCCCTTTAATATACTATTTTGACAGCAGGTTTATGGGGAAAACCAAACAAAGAACTATCAAAATATTTAATCTAATAGCTCATGTTTGTGCAAAAAGTGATGAATTTAAATTTAATCAGATTTTATAAATACATACACACATGTGCTGCTATACTCTGTCAACTTCTCTATCCGCTTTTCATGATCTTCTATCTGTTCCATAACTTGCTTCATACTTGCCTAAACAAAAACAGAATGTCAAAAGATACTACTTTATCAAAAAGGAATGTGAGGCTTACCCTTATTCTCTCCCGAGTGGATGGAAGTTATCCAGGGGATGGATTGCTCCTATGACTTACTTCAGAGGCAGAGCAAAGCAAAGCACGCTGTACTTAACCCTCCCACCAAATGGAAGAACTTCAGGAGGCAATGCTGCTGAATAAACCATTTTGGGCATAATTTGGCATCCAATCAACCATGAACATGGAATTTCAGAGTTGGAAGAGATCCCGAGGGTAACCTAGTCCAACCCCCTGCAATGCAGGAATCTCAGCTAAAGCATCCATGACAGATGACCATATTAACCCTTCCCCCAAACAGAGCCAATGATTCAGAAGACAATCTATTTGTACTGGAAACACATCCTCAGGTCTTCTGGGCTTGAGAGAATCAATGCCATGAACAGTAGCAAACTGTCTCTCTTCTACCTCTAAAATGCTAGTGGCTTTAGAATGAAGGATCTCACTTTGAAAAGTTTATTAGAGGAAACATTGTGAGTTTGCTGGAGGATGCTCTTAGAGCCCCAAAGCATTCATTTACCTGAGAGTCTGCCTGGTGGGTCCCTGGTACCCTAAGGCTCTTCAGGTTAGCATCTTTCACAACAGGCAAGTTTCTCCCCCTGTGAAGCTCACAAAGCAATCTCCTCCTTTCCCTGCCAACTTTCCCGTTCCAGAGCTGTGTCTAAAGGCTTGTAAGCCTTCTTTTTTCTCTCCCTGGTCTCCCACTTATTTAGAAAAAAATTATTAGCACACTACTGGACAAGATACAAGCAGAACCACTGTCATACACTGCCTCTGATATCCCTCCCACTAAGTCAGTCCAGGAGAATATCAAGGCTGACAGTATCAAAAGCGACTGAGAGATCAAGCAAAAGTAACAGGGTCTCACTTCCCATGTCCCTCTCGCAATAAAGGTCATCCATCAGGGCAACCAAGGCTGAAACTGGGCCAAGTTCTGAAACTGGGCCTGAACCCAGACTGTAGTGGATCTAGATAATCAGTCTCATGAAGGAACACCTGCAGTTGTTCAGTCTCCAGCTCCCTTTTCCCCTGAAGGTTGCATCTCTATCCAGTTGCCTTTCTACTACACCGTTTTGTTCCCAGAACAATTGAGGTTTCCATTCTCAATTTCCTCAACTCTGCCATGCAAAGATCATTGGAGGACTATTATGCGCTGGGTTCTTCATCGATCACTATTCTTTACGGGACTAACTAGATGCAATAGGGAGGGCAGAGAAAAAACTGCCTTGGTGCTGTTTGTTAGCAAAACCGAATGCATGAAAATACACCATTTCTTGAACTGCACAGCAAGTGCAGTATTAACATAGAAATATGAAAACCAAGAGGGCCAACAGGTTGAATACAACTCTTGCCCCAAAATAATTTTTGGTTTGTTATTATTTACAAGTACCTCAACTTCTCTCTGTTTCCGCTGCTCAAATGCTATCTTGTCCTCATCTGCCTTTTGCTCCAAGTGCAGTTTTTTCAGTTGCTGAGTCAATACAGCTACTTTTTTCCTAACTAGTTCTTTCAGCTCCTTATATTTACGTATCTGGACACAAGATCGGACATACATTACCATAAAAGCTATTTACCAAGTTTATAAAGTGCTCAAGAGCAATCAGTAAAATATTATTTTTTTAAAAAAAAATCCACCATGTAGTAATTTTATAGCTTGAATTTTCCAAATCATTGTCCATTTAAGGTATTTAAAGTTATTTTATTTCTGGTTTTAATTAACTTTTAAAAATAACATGTAGGACTATATGGGACACTAGAAACAAAAAAACCCAACATCATTTAATATTCTACATACAAAAGATAATGAATATCTACTACAACAACTTCCTGATTTATGTGGCTAAGACATAATAATCACTCCAAAAATGAATTAAAAAGAATTTAAAATGAAATGGTGAAAACAACGAACTCCTGATGTGTTAAGTATATGTCTAAAACTACCTAGAGTTAAAGCTTGAGCTTTTTCTGCTTATTTTGAAATTTACCTGACTTTCTTCCAGCAAAACCTCTCTCCCTCGGTGCAGTGCTTCCTCTTCAACCTTTTTTTCATATGCTTTCCAAGCTTTATCAATATCCATCAGTTCTGTCTCTAGTTCTTTTTTGTTTTCTTCTATCTTAGCCTGTTCTTTCATATGATCTCTTAAATCTTTCTTAGCTGTATCTACTTTTTTTATTTGGTAAGAGGTTCTTTCTTTTGCTTTAATATACTGAGGTCTTTTCTGATTCAGCAAAACTTCCAGAGACCTAAAAAGGGATATATTTTGATCTTTGAACAAAGTACTTTTCAAAGGAATTCAAGAAAGAATTTTGAAAGGCTCCATTAAAGTCATCAACCTTTTTCCAAATAAACACTGGTCCACTTACTTTGAATATGACTTCATAAGGAGACATCCATTTAGTGGGTTACTTTATTCAAATCACCCAGAGATCTACCTGGAAATTCTGCCCAATGCCCATATAAAAAAGCCCACGGCTGGTTAATCTAATATACTGGGACACATCTGATTTCTAAGTACTCAAGGGGGAGGCTCACTCTGATTCTGCGACATCCTTTAATATTGCAGGGAAAGAGGCTGCCTTCTGAGATACTGTGACAGATGCAGAGACTGAAGCTGCCCTGGATGGTGCCTTTGCTGGAACTGGTCAAGCAGAGCACATAACCACATTGGAAATGGCCTTGACGATAAGCCAATGCGTTAAATAATCTGGCTCCCTTAACCTCCTCATTGGGCAAATCATTCCCCTGGCCTCCCTCCTTATCTAAGTCATGAGGTGTCTCCTGAGGGAGGCTCTTGAGTCTCAGGAAGAAATGGCTCACTTCTACCCAGGTCCCTAGGTAGAGAGCTGATAGGTTTAGAAGAACCCTTGCCCTTAACTGGAGTAAGGGGAATCTGGGAATTCATATTCTGAAATGTCAGAAAAGTGGCCCTGGACAGTCCTGTTTTGTGATGGCAGAAGGTTGGGTTTCAATGCTTTGTTCACTCTTCTGTTATGCTAAGAAGCTGGGATTGGCAAGGGAAGGGGTGAAATGAGATTTTAAAAATATATACTGAACTCGTCTGGGATTTTAGCTTCTTAGCAATATCGGTCAGTAAATAGAAACTGAGGCTTTGCATAATCTCCAGATTCAGCAGGCTGGCTCTGGAGAGCTGAAAGAAAATAAATAGAAGCATTCCCACTCAAAGCATTTCACAACAATATACTGCCTCCTGAAAATGGGGTAACAAAATCCTCACATACCAGCAACACCCACTAGGTGTAGCACAGCATTCTGAGAGATGGGTAGAAACAAACATTTCCCAACAATGTTAATTTATGCACTTACTTTATTTCTTTTTCGATCTGCTGCTGTTTTCTATTTAATGCTCCAAGCGCTTTTTTCTTGGCTCCTACTGCATCTTCAGCATGGGAAACAGCAATTTTGTTAGAATCAATATCCTTGTTTTTTGCAGCCAATTTGCTGTTCAGAAAGTTAATTTTTTGCTCATTGTGATACAGCTTGAACATTTGCAGCTTCTCTCTACATTCCCTTAACTTGTCAAACATCATCTGGTAATGCTCTGCCTGTAAACAACCAAAGTATTAGCAGCTAATTGATATTTAACAGCAATGGATATTGGTAGTTAAAAGTTGCAAGCAAAGCGCCAAACAAAAAACTTGCATTTCTTTCAGTTATATTAAATATACATACAATATATATTAGTAATAATTTGTGATTTATAGATGCAGCCTGTATATTTAAATCCTTAAAACAGTATTTGTAAATATTAGAAATTTCTTAATAGACATCACTATACCAAAGGTTTCCGTGGTTTTTGTGGGGGGGAGGGGTGGATGAAGGGCAGATGGGTACCACCATCTGGCCATACTGCAGCCCAAGCTCCGAGTGCTGGTTTCCTGCAGGCTGGGTCTGTGTGAATCAGAGAAGGAAGGTCTCCTACCCTGATCTCTGCCTCGGCAATCTATCAGGGGCATGGCCTAGGCATTGTTGTCAACTCTCTCTCCCAGCCTCTCTTGTCTTACGACACTCACCACCTTGATACGGATAAAATGTTAGCCACTGGTTAACAGAGCTGGAAAGGAAACATACTCCATTCATAGGTTTTGCCTTCTCCATAGCAATATTATTTGATAATTGTTTAATTATATTATTCTTTAGTTTGTCACAACAGGTTATAGGTGTCGAAGGAATAGGACCAGATCCATAGCAGGATACACACTTTAAGGTCTAGGTTAAAGCCTGGCATGCCTGCCATAAGGGCCACAGTTTCAATCTGCACAAAAGGAGGCCAGAAAGTCTCTTCTGCTCCTTAAAACAGGTATGGCTAACCTTCTTTGGTCCAAGGGCCAGGTTTTCTTATGGTCAAACCTCTGGAAACTGTATGCCTGCTGTGGGTATGGCCAATCCACACCCTGCCGTGCACACTCATGTCCTGCTGCACGATCAAGGTCCAGCTCTTCTTTACTTACCTTTCACTGTTTGCACTTACTTCCCTTCTGACTGGACAGATTCCATTACCAGGTGTTTAGTTGGTAGGGACAGAAGGAGAAGTGGAGACAGACTAAGTATGTTGGCTGAAAAAGAAAAGGTGGGCCTGGGAAGTAGGAAAAGCAGCTGCCAGGGAAGCACTGAAAAAGGGGAAGCTGGATCCATGGGGGAAGGGGGAGGGAGGCAGCAGGTAGGAAGCGGGCTGAGGAGAAACTGGGACAACAGAAAGAGCAGTTTATTTTTCTTTCATTTTCTTTTCCTTTTGCTTTAGAAACTACACCACTGCTGATATTGCAGAGCCATTGATTATTTTAGTTGATTTTATTTCTACTGTTGAACAAGAAGAACCAGACACATGATTCTCAGCTCTGAACCAGGAGAAGCAAAGAAAAATGTCAAATGAAACCTGATTTATAAGATTTCTGCACAAATAGTTAAAGTAAATTCAGAGGAAGCATATTTTGGCACAATCATGCTGGTGCTTATGCTTATGAGCTATATCTCTATAATGGGAAATTATTTAGAAAACACTGGTTTAAATCATGAATTTCTACCGAAAACAATAAAAACACCACCTAAGAACCAAAAACAATATTGCTAAACTTCGCACACAAACTTTAAGAGCCAAATGTTTTGTGCTATTCTTTGAATTACCTCCTCCTTCTCCAACTTGGCACGTTTGCGCTCAGCTGCAACATTTTTCTTCTTGTTATAACTAAACTGTGCCTCTTCCTCTGACTGCTGCATATTCTTCTTCTTTTCTGCGTATTCAGCAGCAAGTTCTCCTGAATGACTAATTTGTTCAAAAAGTAGAGTTCTTTCCTTGGGTTTCTTCATAGCAATTGTTTCAACTTCACCCTACAGTGAAATAGGATCAAACTACAGAATTACAAAGCATTAAAACTGAAGCAAAACCTTGTCACCAGCAACAAAAATGAGAAAGGGATTAAAAACAAAGACCATGTTTGTATGTCATATGACACCATCATCTGATTTAAAGAATTGGGAACAAACTTCGGCCACATACACACCGTACATGTAAAGTACATTCAAAGCCCTTTTCCCGACCACACAAAGAATCCTGGGAACTGCAGTTTTTAACATCAGACACAGGAAAGGTGGCTAGTTTGTCCAAAACAGCCTGTCTGGACTTGTGAAGCCTGGTGGACTTGGTGAGGCCAGCAAGCTGGAAGTTTCTCACTCCTACATTAAACTATGGTTTAGAAAGACATGCACAAGCAAAAACAAACCACAACTAGCTTTGGTCTTGTGCATCCCCCGTTTCCTCCTCCCCTATGACCAGGGTAAATTCAGAAGCTTTTGTTTCTGCTTTTCCAACACTGAGCTTCTTCACATTGTCATTTTATGTGTTATTATTATAGGTTCAAACTATGGCTTGCGGTGCAACTAACCACAGTTAATGTTAACCACAATTCTAGTGTAGTTAAGCAGAAACTGTTAAGAGGAAACAAAAGCTTCTGAACTTGTTCTGTAAGAAAGTCTAAATAACTAGTCTGCAAAAAATGTTTACTAGCCTGCTGGGAGCTGAAAACAGCTTGCCACATTTCTATGCTGAACAAGGAGGCAGTGGCTTTTGCCCTCTGGTAGCCCTGCTTGGTTTCTATGCCAGACACAGGCAAAGGCAGAGCACTCCATGCTTCCTCTGCACACAATTCATTGCATGGCTGCTAAGCTGGTGCTAAAAGTCAAGGCCAATACAGTACCTGCTTCAATCTACCAATGGGTGTGAGGCTGCAGGACACACAGGATGTCACACATTCTACTCCCCAGATTCTTCCATGCCTCTGAAGCTGCAGAGACCTCTGTCAAGTTATGCTCTAGTTTCCTGATACATTAGATTACAACACAAATATTTACCTGAAAAACCAGGCAATTCCTTGCTCTAGCAATTATACCAATTTCTTCAAGTTCCTTTGTATAAACAGATCTGCTGACAATCTTGTCATTAACAAGGAATTCAGATCCACTGCCTAGTTTTGGAAGAAAGAGCAGATTATACAATCCATCCATTTTGAAAGAGATAATGACTACTCAAGCCAAGAAAACAGTTCATTACTTTAATAATAATAAATAATAAATTTTATTTATATCCCGCCCTCCCCAGCCGAAGCCAGGCTCAGGGCGGCTAACAACACTAAAACAGTACAACATTATAAAACATTATAAAAATGGATTAAAATGAATTAAAATCAAAATTGATGGCAACCATAAACTAAAGTTTTGTAAAGATTGCCAGAGGAGGGAGTCATGCTGCGCCCTGACCAAAGGCCAGGTGGAACAGCTCTGTCTTGCAGGCCCTGCGGAAAGATGTCAAGTCCTGCAGGGCCCTTGTCTCTTGTGAGAGAGCGTTCCACCAGGTTGGAGCCGCAGCCGAAAAAGCCCTGGCTCTAGTTGAGGCCAGCCTAACCTCTCTGTGGCTTGGGACCTTCAAGATGTTTTTATTTGAAGATCGTAAGTTCCTCTGTGGGGCATACCAGGAGAGGCGGTCCCGTAGGTACGAGGGCCCTAGGCCATATAGGGCTTTGAAGGTTAAAACCAGCACCTTAAACCTGATCCTGTACTCCACCGGGAGCCAGTGCAGCTGGTATAGCACCGGATGAATGTGATCTCTAAGCGAAGACCCCGTAAGGAGTCTCGCTGCAGCATTTTGCACCCGCTGGAGTTTCTGGGTCAGTCTCAAGGGCAGCCCCACGTAGAGCCCCACGTAGAGCGAGTTACAATAATCCACTTTCTGACGTGGTCTTTAGTTCTGAACTGCTACCAGATCTGCTCTTGCACTGGTGCATGCGTTCACATGTATGCTCGTGTTACACACAGATGGCAAAAAGCTTAGAAGCATGCCTTCGAAAATAAGTAGGCAGCATCAAAGCCAAACAAGTTGCTTGTTATGGATCTCAGGAGGAACCAGGCGTCTTCCTAAGCAATGGGAGGAAAAGCCTGTTGTCTCACCATTCCTGTGAGACCCAGGTCATCTACTAGCATTCCAGAAAAACCAACAAGAATGCCTTGTGCCACGGGTCTTCTTTTAACTGTACTGGGTTCTCCCAAACCTTTTACTGTGATTGAAAACATACAAATATTTCCTTCCAAGATGGATACTGTCTGGTGCCTTCCCAAGAAAGTCTTAAAAGTGAAACAACAAATGTGGCTTAGAGGCAAGAGAATTCAGAAGGTGGAGGTATTGCTAGACACTACACTAAGTGAAAGTATGTAAGGAGAAGGTGCTCATAAGCTGCAGCTTTGCAGTGCGTGACCAGACAAGACTGACATTAATGGCTTAACCGAGTGATGGGGACCAATATATCAATCTAAACCTGGTTTCGAAGTCCATATCATAATGGTTTCATAAAATGTCACCTGGCAAACATCCCAATTTTGGGGAAACCATGTAGCCAGCCAGTGATTCTTAGTGCTTCCGCTGCCTCCTGCAGGGGCAGCGAGTGACTCACAAGAGTAGGTGTAGCAGCCTTCACGATAGGCTCCCCACCCCCCATTCTGCAGCGAGCAGCAGCTCAGCTCCAATACCTGCTGCAGAGGCAACTAATCACAAGAGCAGATGACACTTAGAAACAGCTGGGAAAGCAGCAGGCAGCCAGCAGCAGAAACTTAGCAGACACCTGAGGTTCTGCTTGCTTAAAGTAGGGCTGGCGGGCCAGGCTGGTAGGTGCTATTTAGAGATGCTGCTCTGAGCTGGCTTGAGGCTTCTTGCTGGGAGCCCCTTTCCCTTTTGCCCCTTCCTTACCCACCATGAAAAAAGAAACTGGTTGTTTTCTTCAGAGTAAGAGGGGGGAAAGTTGCCCTGTTATTTAAGACTCATTCTCTTTTCTGCCCTTCTATGTGTCCTTGTGTCATTTCTCTCCCCTTCCTGGTGCCTTTAATGCTCATCTGAGGCTGGGACAGAGCCCCTTTCCCCCCTGTGTACAAGTAAGACGTTTGTTGGCCCTAAATAGCTTCCCTCATATAAATAAAGGGAAAGAAAGAGAAAGCTTTTTGCCTGCTTGTCCTCCCTTTGATAAAAAGGGAGATTGGTGGGATGGAGGCTGGGAGGGGGGAGGTGTTTGTGTGTCACAATAGGGGGAAATGGAGGGGGTAAGATTTAACACTGAATGCCTTATGCTGAAATGAGAATTAGGCAGTTGAGCCATCAACATTTGCAAGTCGGACACGACTAAACGACAACAAATCACTGTGATAGGTCTGCTTGCTAATGTCAAATTTCTTTGGCCCCAGAAGTCATTAACAGCTAATCACTGAGATATTCACATTTAGGCACACCAGACAGAAGTATAGTATTAATATGAATTTATAATCCACCTTTCTACAGAAGTACATAAGGTGGTTTACACTGAACTGACACAGTACAAAATAAGATAAACGTACACCCTAAAAACAAGACAAAAAGCAACCTAAAAATCAACAGCAGTTAAAAAGCAAGCTATTTTAAAATTTAGAGTAATTATATATTTAACCATACAAATTAGCTTAAAAGCTTCTATGTATGTTGCTGATTATGCTAATGTATTTTTTTCCCTATAATTACTTCTTTAAAAAAAATGTATATAATGAAAAGCTTCTATATGTATTTTCCATATAAAACTCATACCCACTATCTAGAACAGGGGTCAGCAAACTTTTTCAGCAGGGGGCTGGTCCTCTGTCCATCAGACCTTGTGGGGGGGGGCATGAAAGAATTCCTACGCCCCACAAATAACCCAGAGATGCATTTTAAATAAAAGCACACATTCTACTCATGTAAAAACACGCTGATTCCCATACTGTCCGCGGGCTGGATTGAGAAGGCGATTGGGCCGGATCTGACCCCCGGGCCTTAGTTTGCCTACCCATGATTTAGAAAAACTCCACTCACCTCGAATAATTCTTGAAAATGTTTTCTCTTCTCCATTTTCCTCCATGTACACCATTTTAACACTTCCAGTAGATGAAACCGGCTTCCCGATATGTGCTCCATGTATCAGTTCTTGGATGTGCCTCACTCTCAAATTAGATGTCTTCTCACCCATTACAAAACTAAGTGCATCCATTACATTTGATTTCCCTTCAGTTGTATAAAAGATCAAAATATTACCCTTTTCAAATATAGTTTAGATAATCACAATCATCTTTATTTTCATTTCAGATCAGATGTAAGAGACTCTTAATTCAAAAACTTCCCTTTAAACTAAGATATTTTTATCCATTGGCACGGCCTTGACAGTATGTACATCTCAACATGTCCAACAGATTTTCTTGGTTCTATGGGTTGGGTATCGTCTACCCAACCCTCCGAATATAGGGGGAAATGAAGTTATTCTCAGATTCCTTTCTATCCTCTTTTTTTAAGGGCATAATTTAATGAGGTTAGCCAAGCTTGAAAGTTAATTTTCATCACACACTCCATAGTGGGTAACCCAACTTTTTGAAGAGCTGAAAGGCAGATTTGATGACTTTATTTCATTTGCCTAGCCAAAGTTCAAGAATAACAATGAAGGCTTG
The DNA here is from genome assembly GCF_964252035.2 of Podarcis erhardii. Taxonomy (NCBI): domain Eukaryota; kingdom Metazoa; phylum Chordata; class Lepidosauria; order Squamata; family Lacertidae; genus Podarcis; species Podarcis erhardii. The sequence continues at coordinate 3,202,817 of NC_138509.1, read as the reverse complement.
CTGTATGCATGATGATATGAAACCTTGAGGGCATGTCAAAACCATTAACAATACTAAATGAACCATAAAAACAAAAAAAGCTTAAAATATTGTATGGTGTGATAAAACTTCTGACTAATATTTGATTCATACCAGGCAAAGAATCACGACTCGTGTATCACCACAGCTATGTTTTATCTCCTAGTTGTGAGAATGAACTCACAGACATTATTTTTATGTTAGATTATAAACAGAGCTAGTATAATTCCACAATTTAGCACACACTTCTACGCACATTTTACTAAGCCATATTGAACTTTAATAAGATTTGCTATCAGCCATAGATACAGGTTGAAACAGTTTTGCACGGTACTTTTATGACTAAAAACCACTAGCACAGGTAACAGGAGACTATATAACTCAGGTTTCTTCTTTATAATACATTTTTATACCTCTAGATACACAAGGAGGCAATTTCTGAAATAGTGCCTCACACAGCAATTCCCACAGAGTGTGGGGCACCATACTGGTGCAAGCAAGAGCACCAGGGATGCCTGAGATCACCAACATGACACCTACTGGGGTCTGTGCGCCTCCCTGCCAGCCAGTGCCTCCTCAACCACCCACAAAAGTTCTCAGGGAACATCCCTTCAAAATCCCACAATGCATACGAGTCTGCTCACTCTTCCTGCCCAGTTCATGTACTGTAAAGATGTGAAGGTCCATTAAAAAAGTGGAAAATGTGTCCCCCATTTTTTCAGAAAAAAATCGAGCCCCCCCCCGACCATTTTCCTATTTGTTTTCCTTCAACATCTCTAACCTCTCCTGTGCTGAGCTTACTCTCTTAATCACACTCACATTTCATTAAATTTCAGAGCTGGAGACACTTTCCTTCTGTTCTGAATGGATGAGATAGGCAAAAAGTGCCTTTAGTGAGCAAGCACAGCTGTGGCTGCTAGAGGTACCTTTTCCCCACTGATAGGGGGAGCAGGGGCATGCTTGTACCATTTTGCTGTACTCTTTCTGCTCTTTTAGATGTGGCAGCCATTTTATGTTATGCCACACTGCATACCCCAAAGCAGCCATTTTGTGACCAGAGCCCTCAAAATTCCTAATGTGCCTACTGACCAAAAAAAGTTGGAAAGTCCTGAAACCCCATAAAAGTGCTTCATTGATATGACACTGAGAGATGCCTCGCTTCACTTAAGAGGTGCTGCCAAATTTTAATATTAAATTATACTCTTTTCTTTCCCCTAACCGTAAGCACAAACAGCAAAGACTTCACTGTAGAAAACATTGAAATCATTACCACATACCCCCAAGTCTTGGTTTGGTAATTTATAGGGTAATTATATTATATAAGAGTTTTATATAATATGTGAGGTTTTTTCCTTCAGAACTATTATAAAAATTAATGATAAATTAATTTTAATAATAATTCGTAAGGGAAAAAACATGTATTATTTTTCTGTAACATATACAAACCTGCCATAGCAGGTACCATCTTAGAAGAGACAGGAATTATCTCTTCTAAAACATTTTGAAATGAAAGCCACCTATAAGCTTACTCAGCTGCAAGTTAACTCCTCTTTTTGAGCCCCACTTTTCCCCTCTGCAACATAAAATGAATTATTACCTCAGTAATTACAGTTGAATAAGCTTGTATTTTACTTTCTAGTTTTAATATGAATTTAAGTATATAAGAAAGCTTGTTTATGCTTAAAACAGAATTTAAGCACAGCATATGGGGAGGAAAGTAAGGGTCACAGAGTAGTTCCAGTGAAAAAAGGGGGAAAAGTACACAGGGTACCTCGGAAGAACTCAGAAGATTAAACATTGCAACCTCAGCAATGCATATGCCACCTACAGACTTAGCAGGTATATCATACTGTATATGAAGAATTCTATATTGGGGTAAGAATGGAAAGATCCTCAAAGGCATTATTGGTGGGGGCTAAAGATTTTTAAAAGCTTGATATTTGAGTAACAGCCATTGTCTTGCAAACTGAGAAACCTTCAGCAAACTTTCCCTAGAGGGCTAGTTTATTAAGTTTAGTTTACAGTGGGTTACGGTATATTAATACAGATTAATCAATTTGGGTAGGTAGAACTACATTCCACCCAATCAATTTTTAAAAATGTATTTCATTAGAACCATTTGTGAGCCACCTTTTAGCATTCAAAGTAGCATACAATAAATCTTGCTTGGTACATCACAGACAAATAATACACAGGATAAAGAAAAACTCTAGCAAGAGTGTGGAGATAACAGGGCAGAAGTCTGTCTGAATTGTTCACGTGTTACCTGAACCATTGGGACCAATGACACATGTGAATTTCTTGAACGGTCCTATGCATTGTCTCCCTTGCCATGATTTGAAATTTTCCACCATCAAAAGCTGCAAGTATCCCATCTATGGATTACAGGGAGGAGAGAAAATTATTTTTGAAAGAAAAATATATAGACAATTTCCCCTCAATAGTTAATAAACACTTTAAGTAACAATCAAACACTGCAACCCTTTGAATATGAGAGTTGCTCAGTAGAAATGATATGGATAACTACCAGGGCTGCAGGCTAACACTGCTCACTGGGGAGTACGTGCCACTGAATTCAATAGGATATATTTCTGAAGAGACATAGTTAGGATGATACCATAAATCATTAATCCCATTAAATGCAGACCTTCCACTGTATTACACATAATAGTCATAACAAATAAATGTTGCTGGAACAGGCAGGCCAGTAGCTATGCATTAATTTAATAAATACGGTAATAATAATAATATAAACTGCTATTGATATATATTCTCCATGTTTCCATATTCCCCGTAATATAAGCACATCTTAAAGGCACGAATTTAATAAATAATAATGAAGGCAACTGCCCTCTCCAACCAATCTGACCCTACTAAAATTCCACTGCCATTGAGAGATAGGTATCCTCCATGAATTTGTCTAATTCCCGCTTTAAAACGTTTCTTGCAGCACCATCCTAACCATGCCTACCCAGAAGTTAAATCCTTTGAACCCAGGTGAGCAGGGGGTGCAGCCGAAGTAATATTTTTAACAAGTCAGTGACAAGACAGTATTCAGCACCCGATATTTAAATTACCAACATAGTTAATAAAATAGGTGCCATATAACATTACTATATAGAAGTAAAATTAAGTAAAACTGTAGAGTTGGACGGGACCTCGAGGGGCATTTAGTCCAACCACTGCAATGCAGGAATCTCAAGACTGTGTGTGTGTGTGTGTGTATATATAGAAATATAGATATGCACACACACACACATATATATACTGTATATATTTACAGTGATGCGTGTGTGCTTTTTTAATACAGGTGGATATAACGTGACCCGCTTTCTCCACACCCTCATGTTCAAAATATATGTGTAATAATATAATATAAGCTCCAGGTGGCGCTAAACATATTCAAACGGGGAGTTCAAAAAGAAAATAAGTCTCATTTTTTAAAAGAAAAACCACGATCAAATCATACAAGACAAATAAGCTGAGGGGAGCCCCGAGGGTCTCCTCGCCCAAGGATGGTGAAGGGGAGAAGCGGGGAGAAGACGACCACCTTCTCGCCCGGAGGCCGCCTCACAGACCCCTCTCTATCGTCTCTTCCTAGAGCGTCTCTTCTCACACCCGCCCGCTCTTCATAACGGAACAAAATCTCGCGAGAGTCCCAAGAGAGGGGCGGGGCAGTTGGAGGGGCTTCGCCGAAATCGGAACGGAAGCCCCGCCCCGAGTTTAAGGGCTCCCGTTTTCTGAGGGCTGCGCGCGCAGAGCCGGCGAAGGAGGAGACGCCGGGGGCGGGGTTTCCGCTTCCGAGTAGCGCGGGCGCTGAAGTTGCGCCGCCCGAGGGAGGTCGCTGGAGTCCGGAGAGGGGCTGGCCAGACGCCCCTCGGGGCGGGGGGGGGGGTCACTTCGCCGCAACTTCGGTTTAGCTGCGAGATTATTCAGCGTTTTTTGATTCAATTGCTCCATGCAGTACAATGGCGCAAATAACAAAGCACATAAATCAGTTACGCGCTACAATCTTCTGGTTATTACGAGCAGTAAATCCATATACACTAGAAACACAAATCAGTTATGCACCATAATGCATAATAAATGAACCCTGGAACTAAAAATTAGGTTGTACTAGAAGAGTAACCTTTAATTTTACTTTAAAAACACACGGTCTACTGTGGTATGAAGTACGGAGATGCAGGTTTTAGAAAACAAAACACTTCATCTAATGCCTTGAAACAGTATTTCAGTACTTTATATGTTCACTTTGGCCGAAGCGAGTCCAGCCTCTGACCCCTCCATGGGGGAGAAGGCGAGCCCCCCCCCCCGTGGGCAGGAGGAGGAGGAGCGCGCCGCTTGCATCCGAGACACACGTGTAACTGACCCTGCGAAGCCTTAAAAAGTCACGTAAGAAACTCCAAGCACGCTCGACTCCGACGTCGGGAGGAGCACAGCGTCGCTCTAGCCCGCGCGCCTCTATGGTGAAGCCCCGCCTCGTGTTTTGGTCCGAGGGGGATTCACCGGAAGTACCAGTAAGGAAGAGGGCGGCGTGTTCTTCATAGAGTGAAGGCGCCAGAGGAAGCGCGATGGTGAGACGGGGTGGGCGGAGCCAAGAGGGAGGCGTGGCTTATGGGGCAAGGCGGAAGAGAACCCGGCTGGGGGGCGCGGCCTGTTTCCCTTGGCAACCGCGCGTTGTTGACATCCTCCTTAGCATCCCCAGGAGGAGAGAAGGCGAGGTGGGAGGGCGGTGGGAGCTGCTTTGGATGTAACTCCAGCAAATCTCATATTTTTTTTATATATATATATATATATATATATATATATGTGTGTGTGTGTGTGTGTGTATGTATATATGTATAATTAAATGCATAATACTATTAATTATTCATTTATGCATATACCTTTAATGCATACAGCTTTAATTCGATTAATGCATATAGCTTTAATTCGATTAATGTTTAATGCTTTTTTAACGAGTGTTTCCCACTCCCTATGTTTTTAGCTTTTGCTAATATATATATATATTACACACACACACAATCACACGCGCAGACACATAAGTGGCAATTGTTGCTTTGCCCTTTGCAGGTTTTTAGACGCGCTCCCTTCCTCCCGCCGCCATGCAGAAACTGGACTGCCGCCAAGACCTGGCCGAGGACGCTGCGCTCCAGCGGAGGCGCTACCGGGAGCTGCAGAGGCAAAGCCGGGTGTTCGACGCCAGGGTCAGGACCATCGGGGTAAGCGTGCGGGAGAGGGATGTGGGGGGATAAATAATATCAATAATAATAATAATAATAATAATAATAATAATAATAATAATTCTGGTACTGTAGGCAGAGTGCCTCTAGCAATGGGCAGAGTGACTCCTGGGGAGGGACAATGCTTGCTTTTAGGACATCTAGACCAAAGTGTTGATTTAAGTATCCTGTCTGTAAATTTCTGAAATTGGAATGTCAAAATTGATTTTACTGAAAATGTTGGTTCTTGTAGCCTGATCAATACAATCATGAAATAAATGGTACCGCAATGTCCCAATGAGCAGCATAAAACTTTTTCAGATGACTTGCAACTCTTCTTACAAACTCCCTTTGCAAATGTTATGAATAATCCACAGAAATATTTGGAAAACACTGTGGAAAATAATTTAAAAACATAGACATTCCTTGAATTATTAGGATATTTTCTTTCTGATATTGTATAACTCGCATCACCAGCTACTACTAAGACTGCTATTTATCTCTCCCAATTTTATTTATATTTACCTTTATTTTCATTTGTAATCTTTTGTTAATTACTGCTCATTTATCATATCTACAAATGCAATGAAGACATTGAATTTACAAAAGCTTGGTCACTACCTGAGCAATGGTGATTAGAGAAAAGTCCTCTCAGTGAACTTCGTGGTTAAAGAAAAGGCCATACTTTATCACTAGCTGTAATTACTCTGATAACAGCGTAATACTGTAGTATGTCAAGTGTTTGTGGCATGCTCTTAAAAATCTATGTAAAGTCATGTTTAGACATTTGAGAGCAATGTTTGGATAGACGCTCCTAAAGGAAAGTAAATAATGTGTTTAAGGACAGAAATCTCTTACTAATATATTGTTTGTTATGTAGGGTGCTCACAGTGAACACAGTTGTACTCTCAGTATGAACCCAAGCCGCTCAGTAGGGGATTTAAGCACAGGTCTCCCTTATCCCATTCCAGCATTCTGTAACACACTGGTTCTCAGCGGAAATGTACATGTTTTCCTTGTTTTCCAGAAGTAAATACGTTGGATACATAATCAGATGAACACAAGTCTTTATTTTCAAGCTAGTGTCTTGAGTTTGCAAAATATATTAATACCCTTTTTACTCCCGTATAGAGAACTTATAATGACATCCTATTCTAGGAAAGGATTAGTCTTGGAGCAGTTACATGGATAATCTGATCACTAGTTCATTTCTAAATGCTTTATCTTGAATAGCAGTTTCTGTATTGAAGTTAGCCATGTATAGTTTTGGTAATGCAGTAATTTCTTTATACGTTTGAACCAGTTTTGTGGTGGGTTTTTTTTTTAACTACAGGTTGACACGGAAGCTTTGGATGCTCAAATCAAAGACAGAAAGATCCAAGAAGCAACTCAGAGGGCATATGATGACACCATTGGTATATTTGTTAATAGTTTTAAATCAGTAATTTATCAAACAACTATCCAAATTTGTTCTCTTACTATTTTCTTCTTAAATAACACCTTACATTTTCTATGAATCTTCTGCTTTGAAGATGGAAGTCATGAATTGCCAGCATTATATAAGATAGTAACAGCACAACCCTCCACCCAGGGCTATCTGTGGGCAGGATCCGTGCATTGGAGGGGGTTGGACTAGATGACCCTTGGTGTCCCTTCCAACTCTACAATTCTACGGTTCTATGTCTACTTAGAAGCAAGTGCCATTAAGTGGGACTTAACCCCAGGTACATGGAAGAGGTGCATATGTCTTTCTGTGTGTGTTTCCAGCCAGTAGGAGTTGCAACAGAAAGACATATGTTCACCACAAACCTAAACAAGTCTAATTGTTATTTCTTTCCCCAGGGAATTATGGGAACTGCAGTTGTGTGAGTTCTTATTGAGAATACTCACCAAACTCCCATTCCATGATTCTTTGGGAAGGCATCAAAATTACACTGGTGTAAATCCGTTATAAATTTGTAGTAGAGATATACCCAATGTAGCACCAATGCAAATTTGATCCTGCTTACTGTTGCATGCCACCGCAATATCCGAGGGCTGCAAGATTACAGGGGTGGTGTTTGCTTTGGACTAAGGTACAGCAGAGGCTGAGGTGCCTTTATGATATATGGCTTATTTACACATCTATACAACCTGAGCCTACGATAGAGGGCCTCACAGCATTGACACCTCATAGCTGCAGCCTTGGATTCAAACAGAAACATCACTCTGACTCTCTGGTTTCCAAGCCTGTTGCTTCCCACTTCTAGCTTCTAGCTCAGATCACTTCCATCTGGCCTTTAGTCTTTCTAACTAACAGCCAGTTGAGGGATGGTGGCCCACCCGTTTGTTATCTGGCACAGATCCACTTTGTTTGTTCACTTAATGGTCCATTGCCTAGACTATCACTTCACCAGGAATTTGAATCATTGCTTATCATAGAATAATAGAATTGTAAAGTTGAAAGTTACCCTAGGGTCATCTAGTCCAACCCTCTGCAATGCAGAAATCTCAAGTAAAGTATCTGTGACAGATGGCCATCCAACCTCTGCTTCAACCAACCTTCTGCTGTTTAGTCACAATCTCCTTTCTTGTAACTTGAATCCATTGGTTTGAGTCCTACCGTCTGGAGCAGGAGAAAACAAGTTGCTCCCTCTTCCGTGTGAAAGCCCTTGAGATATTTGAGGATGGCCATCATATTTCCCCTCAGTCTCCTCTTTTCCAGGCTAAACATACATTCAACTATTCTTCAAAAGACTTGGTTTCCAGTTCCTTGATCAACTTGGTCACCCTCCTCGGCACATGTTCCAGTTTGTCAACATCCTTCTTAAATTGTATTGCGCAGAACAGGACACAATCTTCCAGGTGGGGACTGACCAAGGCAGAATAGAGCTGTACTATGACTTTCCATGATCTGGACACTATACTTCTGTTATAGTGCCTATAAAGTGTTATATTTTAACATTTGCTGGATCCAGGGATTAGAAGATTCCCCCAACTCAAAATACTACAAATATGTGTAATAGAATTCTAGTGACCGTTAGAAAAAAGGAAAGAAGAGGAGCTTCAGAAGGGAAACTTCGCCTTTCTCCTGCCTGCTGTTTCCTCAGTCCTAGCTGGCCCCACCCCCACCCCTCTTGTGGACCAGGTATTTACATATCCAGGTGTGCATTTTGAACCTCACAGGTTGAAAATCAGCCAAGGCAGCAAGGCCTTTTGGAGTAGAAAGATGGCAGATTACCTGATAACTCCACTTACCTGAGTAGACATGATTAGAATTGCATCCTTACTCTTTTCATTCTCCCACTTTTCTCTGTTGCTCAAATATTTGCATATTTCTACACCAAAACAAGTTGGTTCAATAAAAAGAATGGTTCTTTAGCATTTTTTAAAATAAGGAGTGATCCAGTTGACCACATGGGGAACTCAAAAATACTGAGGATTCTGAGGCTTCTTTTCCTACTGCAGTGCAGAGCCAGTGTGGTGTAGTGGTTAAGAGCAGTAGTCTCATAATCTGGGGAACCGGGTTCGCGTCTCCGCTCCTCCACATGCAGCTGCTGGGTGACCTTGGGCTAGTCACACTTCTCTGAAGTCTCTCAGCCCCACTCACCTCACAGAGTGTTTGTTGTGGGGGAGGAAGGGAAAGGAGAATGTTAGCCGCTTTGAGACTCCTTAAAGGGAGTGAAAGGCAGGATATCAAATCCAAACTCCTCCTCTTCTTCTTCTTCTTCTTCTTCTGCTGCTGCTGCTGCATGCAGTGCCACTGAAAAAGATCCCCCCCCCAAACCGGGGGTGGCATGTGCTTCAGAGCAGCAGCCTGTGGTACAGAAGTGTGAAGAATGGTAGCTGAAAGCCATGCTGCATGCATACAACAGGCACCCTGGCTCCTTTGAGAGGAGGGTGAGATATACATTTAATAAAGAAAAAGTTTGGAGACAGCTCAAAGACATTTGGTGCCAAAAGGCATCTCTCACTTATCTGCATGGTGGTAAAAATGTTAGAGCATTTGCAGTCTGAAATTGACTCTCTGTTGTTTTTTTTAAAAATGATATTTATTAAGTTTTACAGAAAATTAACAATCCACAAAAATCACAAAAACAACAAACATCAAAAATACAAACAAAAACAAGGAATCATAAAGAGAAAAAAAACATAAAAAAGATTTAACATAGTAATAAAAAGTAAAAAAAACCTCTTTTTCATTTTAATAACCTTCAAAACCTTATTTTCCTTACTTCCTCCCGCCTTCCCTTCTTGTATTCCACTTTAAAAAAATTTCCAGCAAGCTCATTCATATTCGTTTTCATCCTTTATCCTTCCCTTTATACTCTTATTTATCTTAATCACTAGAACCCCTTCATTTCATTTACAATGCCCTTAGCATTCATAAATTTTACAATGTTTTTGTAGATAAGCTTTAAACTTCTTCCAATCTTCTTCCACCTGCTCTTCTCCTTGATCTCGGATTCTGCCGGTCATTTCTGCCAGTTCCATATAGTCTATTACTTGTATCTGCCATTCTTCCAGGGTGGGTAGATCTTGTGTCTTCCGGTGTTTTGCGATGAGTATTCTTGCTGCTGCAGTAGCATACATAAAAAAGGTTCTATCCTTCTTTGACACCAATTGGCCGACCATGCCCAGGAGAAAGGCCTCTGGTTTCTTTAGAAAAGTATATTTAAATACCTTTTTCAGTTCATTATAGATCATTTCCCAGAAAGCCTTAATCCTTGGGCAGGCCCACCAAAGGTGAAAGAAAGTTCCTTACATTTCCTTACATTTCCAACATTTATTATCGGGCAAGTGATAGATTTTTGCTAGCTTGACTGGGGTCATGTATCACCTATAGATCATTTTCATAATATTCTCTCTTGAGGCATTACATGCCGTAAATTTCAAACCGGTGGTCCACAACCGTTCCCAGTCAGCAAACATAATGTTATGACCAATATCTTGTGCCCATTTTATCATAGCAGATTTAACCGTTTCATCCTCAGTATTCCATTTCAACAGCAAGTTATACATTCTCGACAATACCTTAGCACTGGGTTCTAGCAATTCTGTTTCCAGCTTCGATTTTTCCACCTGGAAGCCATTTTTCGTGTCCAAGTTATAGGCCTCTCTTACTTGAAAGTAATGTAACCAATCACGCACCTTATCTTTAAGTTTCTCATAGCTCTGCAGTTTCAATTTATCTCCCTCTGAAATTGACTCTCTGGAGCAGGCTGTCTCACCCTCCTAACAGCTGGCATAACCCTACATGGAACCATCAGAAATGCGCACATACAAGTCTTTGGATGCTGGTCAACAAGTTTGTAATTCTTTTATTGATAAATAGTTAAAAAGAGTATATGTTTCATATGGGTTGTGAATGAGACTTTTTTCCTTTTTTTAATCCAGCTGCTGAAATGAAGCAAAATGACAAAATCCTCTGCATCTTAGATGAACGACAGAAAAGAGACTCTCAAATTCAAAACAAAGCTGTCAATGAATTTCGCCAAACTTATCAGCAGCCAGAAACACGGCGTGAATTTGATTTGTCTGACCCACAAGCCCTAAAGAAAGATACTCCAGCTCGTCTCGCAGACAGTGACCCTCGATGTACCATATCTGGCTTGCAGAAGTTTATGGGAGAAGATTTGAACAGTGAGAATAGGTGGAAATTCCAGAAGGAGCAAACAAGGGAATGGCTTTTGCAACAACAAAAAGATTGGGAGAACGCACTGGCAGATAAAAAATATGCTGGTAATAAATTAACCTAGATTTTTTAATTTGTTTTGAAAGTTATATCTCAGGTAGCTGGCCAAACAGTCGTCAAGCTGTTCAGCTGCATGCCAGACAAAAGTATTCCTACATATTTTTATTTAGAACACTTCTCCCTGACATACTAGTTTTGTTGCCTTTTTGTGTGTTTTTTTGGCTGGAATACATTTCAGTTTTGTCAGCCCTAATCCACAGTCTGGAGCAGTGGAGCAGTTCAGTACCTATTTACTGGGAATAAGTCCCATTGAAATGAGTGGGATTTACCTAAGAGTAGACATTCATTGGATTGCAGAATCATATGCATGTGATGCGTATTAATTGGAGGGAGAAAGCTGAATCTAGGGCTTAGAGAAGTTACTGGTTTGTCAGGAGAGCAGGGCAAATGAATTGGGTTGTGTAAGGTGAAAGTGGAAACTTGAGTCCAAGGAACAGGCAGAAGCAACAGAATGAGACAATAGGTGTCCGCCCCCCCACCCCCAGTTATACTGATTTACATGTGTACACATGTCCAATTCTGTTTCACTAATTTAGATGATCTCCATGACCAACACAGAATGGAACTTGATCAAAAGGCTGTGAACCTTCAAAGAATAGAAGAAGAAACAAGACGAGCCATTTGCATCACTACTACAGAATTTAATAAAGCTCTGGTAAATCAGTATTAAAAGGGAAAAGAAGATGAACTATTATTTTCCAAGTTTAGTGTAATATAGTGTAACAAAGAAGACACTGAAAAAACATTTCAGAATACTTAGACATCCTCTAGAGACATACTTTATTTTATTTATGAATCTGTTCCCATAAAACATCTCAAAGCAATTTAACAATAAAACATACATAAAAACAGTTTCATAGAATCATAGAATTGTAGAGTTGGAAGGGACCCCGAGGGTCATCTAGTCCAGCCCCCTGCAATGCAGGAATCTCAGCTAAAACATCCCAAGACAAATGGCCATCCAACATTTTTGATGGAACAGGCTATTCTTATGGAGTGTTTTCAGGGCCCTTTCGGAACCAAACAATCCCTATTCAGTTTCTGCAAAAAGACTTCCTTCAAATGTACAAATCACTGTCTTTTCCCCCTCCCCCCCACCCTTGGAAGTGGTCAACCTTTTGTTCCTGGAATAAAACTCAGGACTTCTAAGGGGTAGGGGGACAAGTCCTCCGCAGGCCTGTGGGAAAACTCCCATTCCAAGTGAATCCTGCATGACTTAAGAATTGGCTCGTATTTTATGATGAATGATTCCAGTATGAGAAAGAACCAACAACAGTGATATCTGACATTTGGTTTGCTTGACCTTTTGATGTTTAAATCATTGGTTTATTCTGGCTCAGCTTAGGAAGTTCCCTCCAAAATAAAGTGGGGTTTAATGAATTATGAGCATTTTTTTTTTTAACTTTAGTCTCTTAAACTTTTAGTTGGCCCTTCTGCATATTTATTTATTTATTTATTTATTTCATCTGGTTCTTTCCTATCTTGTTTTTAAGCTGTGGGTGAGTTTTGATTCTTCTCTTTCTGTTTTTCCACTTGTTAGACTACTACTAACTCTTGTCAGTTAGTGAATCTTGTCTGTTTTGGCCCATTCTAATCTTTGAGAGTTTTACCTTGTCATTTCTCTTCCTTTATTTCGACTTATTGATTTGCCGCTTTCCCAACTTGTTCCTCTTTCTTCTGTTGTTTTATTTCTTTATAGTATTTGCATACCACTTTTCACAACTTTAGGGACGCGGGTGGCACTGTGGGTTAAAACACAGAGCCTAGGACTTGCCGATCAGAAGGTTGGCGGTTCGAATCCCTGCAACGGGGTGAGCTCCCATTGCTCAGTCCCTGCTCCTGCCAACCTAGCAGTTCAAAAGCACATAAAAGTGCAAGTAGATAAATAGGTAGATAAATGTTTCCATGCGCTACTCTGTTTCGCCATAAGCGGCTTAGTCATGCTGGCCACATGACCCGGAAACTGTACGCCTGCTCCCTTGGCCAGTAAAGCGAGATGAGCGCCGCAACCCCAGAGTCGGCCATGACTGGACCTAATGGTCAGGGGTCCCTTTACCTTTACTTTCACAACTTTAGAAAGCAGTTGACAGTGCACTTCAGAAATACAATAACTAAAATCAATAAAACAGCAAGATTAATTTTTTTCAGTTGAGTAAAAACAGTCAGCAGCAGGATGCTTACCTCTGATTCTCATCCTCTTGTGTTTCTCTGTTCTATGTTGGCTCCCTTTTCCTCAGTTCATTTAGTCCAATTCAGTTGCTAATGTTTCCATTCTTAGGTCTTCCTTATTTATCTTTCTATCTTGATTCTCCTGTGAGCTGAAGAGAAGGGATTGTAGTAAAGTGTATTAGATAACATAACAATATCATGCTGTATTCATTAAGAACTGTGCATGGTTTAACAAGGTAAATCTTTTGGAATAATTAATAGGGTTTGCTGTTTTTCTGAGTTTTTCCTACAACAATGTCTTTTTTAAGGCTGCTGACATTGCATCAAGAAGACAACTTGAAAAGCAGCAAGAAGACGAAGATAACATAGCTGAGATTTCAAATCTGCTTAGAGGAGACCTGCTCTCTGAAAACCCACAGCAAGCTGCCAGTTCCTTTGGTAACGGTCGAGTGATTCCTAACCGATGGAAAGGAATGAACCAAGATCAGCTCAAAGAAATACGTGACGTTCAGCTGCAACAAGTTCTGGAGAAGCTGGTATTCACTTTCATATTGCCACTGTGCTACAGTAGAAACTTTTATGAATCCTCTTTTGAAATAGAATGTTTAAAAAACACAAATACTTAGTTGCTTTTCACCAGTTTTCCAGAATTCATTGTAAGAACTACCGGTAATTCACACTTAACATCATTGCCACCCTGACCACACAATTATTTTGGGATTGCACAGGGACACTTATTTTTTAAAAACAGTGTAACATATCAAGAAAAATATAATTCCATAACTTTGATCATCATTACTATTCCTTCATAAAATCTACTAACGCTACTCTGTAATGATTAAAACTACAAAACAATTACATAATCTGTCCACATTAACCAACACCATAGAGGCTAGTGGTGCAGGGCACCAGGGAAGAGGCAGAGGCTGGATGTGGCGCCTCCCGGCATCAGCTTGCCCGCCTCTGCCATGCTGCGCCAAAGCAGCGCCATGCCCAAAGCCTCCGTCTGCTGTGACCACCGCAGCACGAAGTGTCTAGCTGAGTTGGGAGGCACCACGTCCAGCCTCTGCCTCATTCCCGCCAGAGGAGCTGCCCCCCTGCCGCTGCCTGCCTCCTCCAGCCCTGCTGGCAGCGCCGTCCTCCCTAAAAAACTCTGGGAAATGGGGGGGGGCGCCAGAGGGAGCTTTGCACCATGCGCCGGATATGCTTAAGACGGCCCTACCAATGACTTCATTATTTTCTTAACAACCTTAAAAATGAAATTATGCTTCATCCGCTCAGCCCAATTCAGGTTGCAGTCCTGTAGCTGGCCAGAGTCTGGCTGAAAGGCCTGTGTAATTTGTCAGCAGAGTGGTCCATACATCCCTGTGCGAGCCCCTGATACACCTGTGTGTGTCTGTGTGTCTTTGCATGTGAAGACTGGGTGTGCCACGGACAGCCTTGGAGTTGAATCCCCTTGTTCCTCTGACATGTTTCCCCAAAGCACCAAGAATTCTGTAAGCCCTGAAACTTGAGAAGATGATTGATGTCAGTGGGTGGGAACCTTGAAAGTGTACATGTTGGTACAAGGAAGAGAAGGGAAAAGGCTGCCCACACCTCTCATCTCAGCTGCATTGATCTCCTGTACCTCCATAGGTGTATTAGAGTGCATTCTCTTCTTAGCCTCGGTCACCAAAGATCAACACCACCAGCAGGGGAGGCCCAAACTGTGCCCAGATGGACAGAAAGCTAATGCATTTAATTTGACCAACTCTTAATTTCGTGTTTCATAATTGTGTCTTTCCCCCCTATATTGTGCAATTAAAATATGTACAGCTATTTATAAATAACAGTTCTCTTTCCTGTTACTGTACTGATCCTACCTCTTCCAAATATCCTAAGATAATAATTACAGGAACTAATAGAGTCCTTAACATTTGTCCTTAACTGTAACTAAAACTCCTATTTCATTGCACATTCCCACCAAACATGCAGTATGTCTACTCCTTGATAATCACAGAAGAAATAATTAAGTATATTAGGGTTTATATGTTTATGTGGAGACATATGCTACTTGGCAAATATTTTATGTAAAGCTGGTAATGTCAGTTGCATGGATTTCTCTAAATGTATTTCCACATTCTGGGCTCTGTATAATTGTGCCTTTATGCCAGAGGCAGGCAACTTGCAACTCTCAGCATAACTATATGCAGATTTCAGTCATGGAAACTCACCAGCAGTGGCCCTGATCTGCATCAGATCCAGCATAATTAAGACTGTGGGACCAGCACATTATTAGGTGGGTGGGTAGACTTCCTGCCTACAATGAGGACTGAGGAAGCAGTTTGATCAGAGTCCTGAGCTGTGGGCTTGAAATCCACTCTGCCACTGTCTTAGTTATCCCAACCCTGCCACCGGCATGTGGTCTGTTTAAACACAGAAGGCATGCACAGCACCATTTGCACACGTACATACATGCACACGTACATCATATTGATTGAATGAGGATTGCCCTAGTTAGGATTGCGGTGTTTGTGAATTGTTGCTGGCTATGAAGAAATAGCTATTGTTGCTGGCTATGAAGAAATAGGGACGCGGGTGGCGCTGTGGGTTAAACTACAGAGCCTAGGACTTGCTGATCAGAAGGTCGGCGGTTCGAATCCCCGCAACGGGGTGAGCTCCCGTTGCTCAGTCCCTGCTCCTGCCCACCTAGCAGTTTGAAAGCACGTCAGAGTGCAAGTAGATAAATAGGTACCGCTCCGGTGGGAAGGTAAACGGCGTTTACGTGCTCTACTCTGGTTCACCAGAAGTGGCTTAGTCATGCTGGCCACATGACCCGGAAGCTGTACGCTCCCTTGGCCAAGAAAGCGAGATGAGCGCCGCAACCCCAGAGTCGGCCATGACTGGACCTAATGGTCCCTTTACCTTTACCTTTTATGAAGAAATAACAAGCATTTCTTTTTTGACATAGAGGTTGGAAGAAGAAGAACGTCAAAGAAATGCGGAGTGGGACAGAAAGCGCATTCAGGAAGCTAGGGCAGAAGTGCTTTTTGAACGGCATCAGCAGCGTCAGAATCGAGAGCTTCGGCGAACATTAGATAATCTTAATGCACAGCTCTCCCAGGAACAAAAGACAAGGTAAGAAGTGTCTATACCACGTACCTCATGTGCCTAGTCTGGTAAGCTATCATCTACACATATGACCATCTTCAGTCTCACCAGAAAATAGCAGGCATTGGTCAGGCCTGGTATAAAGGTGTCAGGGAACTGCCATCGGAGCTTAAGGTGGTGGAGAGGCTCTCGGATGCTGGGAGACCCTCTGGTGCTGAGGAGGGAACCAGCAGGGGGAGAGGGAGAGCTTCTGCGGAAGCAGGAGGGGAGGCGGAGGAGACAGAGTCGGAGGTGAGGCTCAGAGACGCTTCCAGCGAGACCAGTGGGGAGAGCTCAGGACCTCCCCTTGGGACGCCTACTCTGCGCAGAAAGCTGTCACGTAGGGAATCAAGGAGGAGACTTTCTGTCAAAGAATTTTTATGCTGGAAGAAATTCAGGAAACGCCCACTGACGGATTCTGCCAGCGATTAAGGCAGCCATGCACTGATGGCTCCGCGGAGAGGGAGAGTTTTAAAACTAACTACGAAACTGTGAGAGTCTTAGCGCTCACGCACAAGCAGCCCCTTATCCCATTACAAAAGGCTAGTAGCCTGGTTTTTGTTTTTAGCTGATCAATAGAGTAGTGTCTTCTGCTCGTTGTTCTTTAGGCTCAGGTTTCTAGTCTTTCCAGTTTAAAACCCTGATGTGGAGACACCCCCTTCTGGGGAAAGGTCTGCCTGTAGACGGTCCTAGGTTCAGTCCCAAACATCTTCAGGTAGGGTTGGGTATGTCTCCTGGAGAGGGACTGCCAGTCGTTTTAGACACCACTGAAGTCGATGGACCCATGATCTGACTCTGTGCAAGGCATCTTAAAGAGTTTGGCAGAGTTATTCTGTTTTGATCAAACTGGTTGCACTTGGTCCAAAATGCTCATCCTACTGAAATTCCACAGAGAACTTGCTATTTTCTACATTCAGTGATCTGTCATAATCTTTAAAAATAAGCATGCTAAGTTTTTACAAAATGTCAGACTTAATAACAATTACCTGTTGTCATTCTATGATACTATTGATGCTTTTGATGACTACTTTACTTTGCATAGCAGTTATCTGAAGCGTAAGCAGCACACATGAAGAATGAACTTTACATTTTTGTGAGAACATTTATTAACTGAATATATTTATTTCCAGGCAAGCATATATTGATGAAGAGGTGTATTCAAATTTTCCTTCTGGCCAGTATTACACACAATTTAACACCACTAGCCGGTGATGTTTGGATCAATATTATCGAGTTGGATATATCCAAAAGGTTTGCAGAAGTATTTGCTTCAACTTCAAAACTGTAATAAAGAAAACCACATTTAATATGTTTTTTACCTGACATATGGATATTATGAAACTAAGCCTTTATAATGAGCAAGAGGATGGGGGGCTTCCAAAAGGAAATATTAATGCAGAAATACAAAATGTACAGTGAAGACAATATAATAGAACATTTGCAGTTCTTAGTAAAAGTTGTTGATACTGCTATAATGCTTCTAGAAGAATTTATAGGAGAATTTTGTAGCCCCACCATTCATCGAATGATTCCAGTGTCAGTTTCAGCAGAATAATCTAATGCTGCCCAATTCATAAAAACAAATACAAATTGAGCAAAATTTTGGGAAACAGTAAATTAAATGGATTGCTTAACAATTGTTCAGTGCACAAACACATCCATATAAGAACGTTTCTAGATAACAGACTGTTTTTACAATGAAACTACTGACAGAAATATATGTTGCAGGAGATGGATAGTATGGAAAACAGCATTCCTATGTTGCGTTCTGCACTGTATCATATGGTATCACTTACCCCATATAATAACACCATCACCTGTGCATTTCTCCACCTCCATTCCAAATCATTGGTTGCCACTGGCAGGAGTAGATAAGCAATATTATATGTTATGGAGGAAAACTTGAACAAAGGCATTCCCATCTCATTTGTGACATCCAACCCTGTGCATAAAGATTCATTGAATGACCAGAAAACTCCACTAGTAGGACACACATAGTTGGTGCAACAGATTTCCCCTCTCCCTACCGTCCCCATCCCCAATAACCCAAAAATCTGCTTTAGAGATTTGGTGATCTTCTGGAGCAGATGTGGACAGAGGGGCCCATCAGGGTTGGAAAGGAAGAGGAAGAAGAAGATAAGGAAGAAGAAGAAGATAAGGAAGAAGAAGAAGAAGAAGTCAGCTCACTTGACATTGGATGTTATCCAGAATATTCATCTCAACTAGGAAAAGTTTGTCCAAAATTTGTCTTCGTGGTCTCTTTTCAGAATTTCACATGGAATTTTCTCCCAGGAGAAAACATCCATAAGCTTTCTAGAAAGTTATAGAACTCTGTCATGCTCAGAGTAGATCCGCTGATATCAATGGATCTACTCTGAGTTTGACTTAGATACTATTTTATATATGTCTTGGGGAAGTACTGGGCCCCCTTGCTTAGTTGGGTTGAAGGTCTTTTTGTGTCTTCTTGAACCATTTTTACTTTTGAGTTATTTTGTAGAATTTAAAAATAAATGAATGAATTCTGAGGAGCACGGAGAATTGTGATTTTAACCATCAGTGGGAGAACTTTGGCAGTTACTCAGAAATCCCAATTCAGTCTTCACTAGTCTTGCATCTTTTATACATGTCTCTGTCCCATAAATTTGGGAAGAATTTACCCATGGCCACACATCCAAAAGACATACTTGCATGTCAGAGTTATTTTTATTTTATTTTTTCCTATCAACAGTTCCTCTACTAAATCCAAAAATTGCTTGATAAGCTTACCCCCTTCGCTTGAATGCCATTTGGGGGAACGAGACAGAGCGTCTCCCTCACCTGCAGCAGCAGAGCGGCAAGTGGACATGCCTGGTCTACAAATGCAGAGGAACGGAGGGGCATTTTCCTTGGAGTGTCCTGCACCACTTCAGACGGCAGGTGGAGCGGGAATCTCAGTTTTGAATGCTGCTCCTCTACACAAAAAACCACCAAAGAACCCAAACATCTCCCTGAAACCAGGAAACTGACATGGCAGGGGGTGGCTTGCTTAGAACTTGTCTCTTGAGAAGTGAAAAGTTTTCTTTGCAGGGAGCTTTTAATGTGGGGAAACATTCAAAAATGACATTTCCTACCTCTAGTATGCAATAGTATTGTCATCTTTATTACCCCATTTTGCTCCATGTGTACACCAAGTCACAGTCTCTCAAAGCTATATGATGACGTTGTACAAGATTCAGAGATACATTTCAATGCTGTGGGAAGGAAGTCAGCAAATATGACTCATTAAATTTTGGCTTGCATTTGTATTTTGCGGGTCTTCAGTCAGTGTTCTTGCTGCCAAAGAGAAGGTTGGATGCATAGATAAGAACAAACAGGCAAACAAAGATAGCAAAAAGCAGCAGGTATGTTATCAACAGAATATATAAGCAATTTACAATGACAATGTCCCGTGGCGGCATCATACACTTTGTAGGGTACGATACTTGGATAATGTTACTGGTGTCTTCACTCTACAAAACAAACAAACAAAAAAATGCATTTATTAATCTGTTGTGGAAAAGGAACAAAGAGAAGCTTGAGTTAGGAGGACAAAAATAGAAAGTTGAGTTTTGGAGTCTAAGGTAGCAGCAATTTTGTGGGGGTGTCCGCCTCTCTCTGGGGACCAAATATGAGGTAGTAGAGCTTTCTGTAGGGAGTTTTTGAACTGAGTGCCTCTATCAAAACTCAACTTGTTTATTTGTAAATAAATTCAGATTACAAAATACCATAAGTGATTTTCTCAACAAAATCAAGCACAGGCAAGTGTGGCAGTCCTGAGCTTCTCACTCACAACAGAAGTCAGAGCAAATGTACAATAACCTCACATCACAAAAGTTTTTCATTTAAATATATGGTATTAAGCCTACCAAATTCATTTATTCAAAAGCAAAAACATTTTCATCCTTTTTCTCCTTCCCTAACAAATGATAGTTTTCCTGTTATACATAGAATCAGAATGGCAGAGTAGGACAGGACCCTGAGAGTCATCTAGTCCAACCCCCTGCATTGCAGGAATCTTGCCCAATGTGGGGCTCGAACCCACAACCCTGAGATTAAGAGTTTCATGCTCTACTTTTTAGTAAATAGTTGGTATTTCTTCATGTATGTTAGTAGGTTTCCTTTCAATTAAAAAAACTGGTTCCAGAATTAAAACATACACTTATTCTATAATTTGTGGCCCAACTGTATGCATATTTGGCTTCTTTCAAAAGCTAGAACACCTATTTGAGCATATTTTCACAGGAGTAAAAGAAAATACTCTCTACTCCTGAACTACAAGTGGTAAATTAAAAAGTGGAATCACCTGAAATATAGAACTTCTGATTCTGCCTTATACTGGGTGATGCCATTTGGCTGCAGTTGTCCCAAGGTATTTCCTAGCTCTGCTACCCAAAATAATCCTTTGAACTGGAGATGCTTGGAATCATACCTGACATATTTTGCATGTGAGGTATGTGTTACAGTACTGAGCCCAACTGGCCATTAAAAAAAAAAAGAATTTTTTTATCAGTGCCTCAGCATTGTGACTTACCTTATGCTGTTCCCTGGAAAATTTCCGTAATCACCTATTATTTTACTTCAGATCTGAAGCCAGCAGCTGGTAGATACTACCATCTCTTTTTCTTCTATAACTAAACAGATGAAGCTGGAATCAGTGACAGATGTATAAGTCTCACTATTTCACATCCCTTTCATGCTTAGGAGCCTCATTTACCAAGAGAAAATAAGATTAGCGACTCAGTTCAGAATCCTCCTTTTGTATTAACACTTTGAAAAGGAGGCAAGATGAACTACTTGCCGTTAATTTTTACAGAAGTCCATTCTTCTTTCAGTCATTTATGTCTCCTCCATGCATTGAGAGGGAGATACAGTTGTTTGGAACAGGAGTGTGAAACCTTCGCCTCTCCAGATTGTCATTGGGCTACAACTCCCATCATCCCTGACCATTGGGCTGGCTGGGACTTCTGGGAGGTGGACATACAACAACAACAACAGGAGAGCCACAGATTGTCTACCCCAACTTTGGAAGCACTGAAAAATGTCAGAAGCTGAAATCCATGCTTTCCTAATGGAGTGGCACACACTGTTGGCATCTGTCAGTCTTGAGAGACAGTGGAGTGTGCCTCTGGGGGTGAACTCAAGCTGTTGTGTTAGCAGCACTGAAGTGCCCTCCTTGGGGCTCAAGTCTGGTCAGTGTGTAAGGAAGTCCTGGGCTGCCCAGACAACAAGACCTCATGGCCTCACTGAAGTGGTCCAAAGGAAAGCAGAGCAAGACATTGGGCACCAGCTGGGCTGCAGGAGTTGCCGGAAGGAGGCGTACAAGGCACCATCCAACCATCTTGAGGACTCAACTCCAGATTTGTGTAGAGTTTAATCCTTAGCCTTTTCTTCTCCTGAAGATATTACTCAAGGCAGCAGAGATTTAGGATGATAGTTTTCCTTCTAGATGGGCTACCTTCCCAGGTGGATGAGTGCCATCTGCCTCTCACTTCCCTCTACAGCACATGCAGAAACTGCCTTCTTAACTATTGGACCCACTATTGGTCCCATCTGCTCAATCCCCTGGAGGTGTCTTCACATGCAGGGGAAGTCCCTAACTCACCGAGGGTTTGAGACCCATCGGCTACCCTCACCTGGCTTAGTTGGCCAGCCAAAGCCATTTGTGGGCTGTGACCGCTGTCGCATGCTGACAGCTTCTAGGAGCCACAGCTGAGAGCTGACTGCGGGGTGGGAACCGAAGGTGGACAAACTACCCCAGAAGGAACAGCATGTGTCCCCCACCAGGACTACTACCCCTCCCTTAATACCCCATAGACCCCAGAGGCATATATATATATATATATATATATATATATATATATATATATAAATAAAATAAGTAACCACACAAAATCCAGAGGTTTGAAGCATCATGGCTTGAAAGCTCTGTTAAAGAAAAAAAAGTCAACCCCTCTTAAGTGTAGGAATCTGCACATTGTTATCTAGACAACACTACACAGTGCAGCATGAAATAATGCAAGTGAATAATAGGCTTGAGAAATCTATTTCCTGTGCCTTATTAGTAATCCAGCCTTTTCACAAAAGGCACCACAAAAATCCTTCCATATAAAAAACCACAAGAAAATAAGCAGTCTTACATTGTCAGTTTGTAACCCTTTAAAAAATGGCATATCACAAGATTCTGGGCTGATTCACTACCCTTTTTTCCTAGCTTTATCTGCGTTTGGACAGGAAAAGAATGCTTACAAGCAGCTCTGTTTTAGTAACAAAGCAAGGTCTAATTTGATTACCCCATTCTTCTGGGATACAGAAATGCAAAAGAGGATTAAACATGTTTTAATCAGCTGGGGGGGGGACCTTTTTCAGCTTGGCCACATTTCCTAATAGGCAACTTTGAGAGAACAGGGTTACAGCCAAAAGCAGGCAGCGCAACAGATGTGGCATACTTTTCCATCGTGGGCCACATTCCAGAAACATAAAAGCCAGAAGTTTCCACACACCTTTTCCCGCCATCCAGGCAAGAAAGAGGCATTATTATCTGAGTTCAGGAACACATTCCAGCCAGAAAGAGGTACTTGAGAAGAGCCTGGAGTCTGGTCTGGTGAAGGATGTGACCTGCGGAGCAGGTACTGTGGCCTGGGAAGGGTCTGAGGGCCAAAAAGGCCTGGAGGGCCACATTTGGCCTGGGGGCTAGAGATTCCCCACCCTCGCTCTATGCATGAACATAGGGCCAAAAGAGAAGTTTTGAGGGAAATAGGTTTCCCAACATCATGTTTTCCTTGTAATACTAATATGGGACAGAAGCCAGGGAGATTTGCAGTGGAGACTCAGGGAAAAGATGGGCTGGGGGGAATTGTAGCCTTTCCCGCGCTCACCCATTTTCTACAAAAAAAAAAAAAAAAGCCAAAACACCATTTCCAGAGAAACAAGGGAGACTAAGCACTTCTGTTTCCCTACCTTCCCCACCACCATCACATTCTCACTTATCTTGGGAATCATAGAATAGAATCATAGAATCCTAGAGTTGGAAGAGACCACAAGGGCCATTGAGTCCAACCCCCTGCCAAGCAGGAAACACCATCAGAGCACTCCTGACATATGGTCGTCAAGCCTCTGCTTAAAGACCTCCAAAGAAGGAGACTCCACCACACTCCTTGGCAGCAAATTCCACTGTCAAACAGCTCTTACTGTCAGGAAGTTCTTCCTAATGTTTAGGTGGAATCTTCTTTCTTGTAGTTTGGATCCATTGCTCCATGTCCGCTTCTCTGGAGCAGCAGAAAACAACCTTTCTCCCTCCTCTATGTGACATCCTTTTATATATTTGAAGATGGCTATCATATCACCCCTTAACCTCCTCTTCTCCAGGCTAAACATGCCCAGCTCCCTTAGCCGTTCCTCATAAGGCATCGTTTCCAGGCCTTTGACCATTTTGGTTGCCCTCCTCTGGACACGTTTCAGTTTGTCAGTGTCCTTCTTGAACTGTGGTGCCCAGAACTGGACACAGTACTCCAGGTGAGGTCTGACCAGAAGCATGGGGATGGGAGTGTATCATTGTTAAATCTGGCCCAAAGAAGATCCCTTTCTGTGATTTGCTTGCCAGGGCACTAAAAGGAATGCTGGTAAGTACAGGTTTTATTATTATTATTATTAAGGGTTTTCTTGTTTTACAGTGTAAGTGTAATGCCTCGTATTTTTCCCCCCATGTAATATTTTTACAAATCCATTTCATTTGTTGAGGCATTAGGGGGAGAAGAAAAAGAAAAGAAAAAAAAGAAAAGAAAGGGGGTGGAGGGAGGGGAGATGGATGGGGGTGGGGTCGGGTAGCGGTGTTTCTATTATTCTTAATGTATGTAGTTTGGTGTCAGCGTGCTTGTGTTGTTCACTTGTGTTCCTTTGGTGGTGAGAGAGGTTGGGGTTGGCCTAGGATGTGATTGTTTGCTTGTGATTGGCTGTGGTGATCTTTGTTTTCGTGTGTGAGTGAGGTGGGTGGGTGTTTTGGATCAGGTTAGCCATATTGATTTGTATGCTGTTGGTGGATTATTGTCATTGTCCTGTTGGGCTGTGTATGTGATAAAGGGGAGCCATACTGGGGTGAAGGTGTCTTCTTCTGTTTGTCCCCGTGTCAGTTTCAGTTTATTAGTTAATTTTTCTAGTAGGGCTGTTTCCCATACTATTTGGTACCATTGGTCCATGCTTACTCCTGACAGGTCTCTCCAGTGTCTGGTTATGGTGTTTCTGGCTGCTGAAAGTAGGTGGGTTATGAGTTCTTTGTGGTGTAAATGGGCATTGTTGTCTTGGAAGATGTTTAGTAGGGCCAATTCTGGGGTGAAGTCTAATACTTGCTTAGTTATTTTACATATTTCTTGTATGGCTGTTGTCCAGAATAGTTGGATTTTGGGACACTCCCACCACATGTGAAGGTATGTGCCTGTGGAGGTGCACCCTCTCCAGCATTTTGGTGAGGTTCCTGGGTGTATTAGCGCTAGTTTCCTTGGTGTTAGGTACCACCTGTAGGTGAGTTTCAGTGTGAGTTCTTTTCTTTTCGTTGATATGGATTTAAAGGGGGGTTTAGACCACATTCTGGTCCATTGAGTGGGGTTAATCTCATAGCCTATGTCATTCTCCCATTGTTTTTTGATTGCGTCTAGGGGATTTGCGGGATTTTGGAGTAGTATTTTGTATATTGCGGATACCGTCCCTTTACCATTTCCCTTTGTTGTTAGGAGGAGGTTTTCAAAGATTGTTAGGGGCCTAGTTGCTGCTGATTTTACTGTTGGGTTGTTTAAGAGGGCATGTAGTTGGTGTTGTGTTAACCAGGGCATTTGGGTGTTTTCTAGTTTGTCTTGTATTTCTTGTGTTGACAAGGGTTTGTTATTTTTATAAAAGTCTATTAGGCGATATAAGCCTTTGGTTCGCCAGGTTTTTATCTGGAGGTTTTGTGCTGCATGGTGGAATAATGGGTGGTACGCCAGGGGGATTAGTGGGGATGGGGTTGGGGATAGTTTGCCTGTTTGTGTTTTCCATGCTTTGAGCATGGTCTGTGTGTACCTGTTAAGTGTTGTGGGAATTTTCTTTAGTTTGTTTGGGAGGAGTGGGTATGTTGTGGTGCAGGTATTTTCAATTGTGTCCCTCTCTAGGTATACCCATTGTTTTGTCTCATCTTCTAGTATGTATGGGATTATATGACGTATTTGGTTGGCAATGTAATATGCTTCTATGTTGGGGATTCCCCATCCTCCTTCTGAGGTGGGGAGGTGCAGGTATTTGGGGCTTATTCTTGGTTTTTTATGTGAGAAGATGAAAGAGTGTAGTTTTCTCTGCCAACTGCGAAGTTGGGTTGAGGGGATCCAGATTGGGAGGGTTTGGAATAGGTAGGTTAGTTTTGGGAGTGTGATCATTTTGATCATGGCTATTTTGTCTGAGAGAGTGAAATTCGTGTTAGTCCATCTCTTTAGGTCTTTGTTAATTTGTCGCCACAGGGGCTTGTAGTTGTGGAGGTACAATTTATTGAGGTTTCTGGTTATTTGTACCCCTAGGTATCTGAACTTGGTGTTGCAGAGTTTTATTTTGGTGAACTTCGTGAGTTCTTTTTGGGTGTGAGGAGGGGTGTTGAAGCACATAGCTTCTGACTTTGTAAAATTTACCTGTAGGCCCGACACCATTGCAAATTTGTTGAGTTCTCTGATTAGGGAGGTTGCTGTGCTTATGGGGTCTGGTGTTGTCACCATTAGGTCATCTGCAAAGAGCCCTAATTTGTAGGTTCTGCCTTTTATTTCCATTCCCTTGATGTCTGTGGCTGCTCGGATGCGGATTGCTAAGGGTTCCAGAGCCAGGATAAATAAGAAGGGAGACAGTGGGCATCCTTGTTTCGTGCCTCTTTGGATAGCTATAGTATTAGAATCCATATTGTTAATTCTGCATTTTGCTGAGGCTTGGGAGTATATTTGTTGAAGGATTTGTAGGAAGTTGGGGCCAAATTTCATGTTAGTTAGTACTGCTAATATGTATTTCCACTCTAAGCAGTCAAAGGCTTTGAGGATGTCTAGGGACATAATTGTCAATGGGAGTTTCGTTGCCTTGCTGTGTTCGATCAGGTTCAGTAGTTTCCTGATGGGGTCTGTTATATTGCGGCCAGGGACAAAGCCAGTCTGGTCTGGGGCTATTAACTTGTGTAGGAAGATTTTTAGGCGGTTGGCCAAGATTGATGTGAATATCTTGTAGTCTTGGTTTATTAATGAGATTGGGCGGTATGATTCTACTTTGAGGCTGTCTTTTAGTGGTTTTGGGATGGAGACTATTTTGGAGTGGGTCCAGGTTTTGGGGATGGGGCCCCCTTTTATGATGTCGTTGAATAGGCGGGTCATGTAGGGCATCAAGGGTTCTTTGAATTTCCTATAGAATTCTGCTGTGAAGCCATCTGGGCCTGGGGCTTTGTGTGGTTTCAGGTTTTTGAGGACCACATCTATTTCCTCTGGGGTGATAGGGCTGTCCATGAATTCCTGTTCCTCATCAGTTAGGGTAGGCATGGTCAGTCCTGCTAGAAATGTTCTGATTTCCTTCTCTGGTGGGTTATGGGAGGTGTATCGGTTGGAGTAGAATTCTGCAAATTCTGAGGTTATTTCTTCAGGGGAGAATGTTATGTTGCCGTCTTTTTTGGTGATGCAGTGTATTCTTGTTTTGAGTGCTTTTTTCCTACTGGTAAGTACAGGTTAAGCAATACTGGTTGTACTTTCCATACATTGAGAGTTTGACCATATAGGATGACTGTCTCTCCATAAATAAAATTTAAAGCCTAATCCAATGAGTTCTAACACAGGAGTTGAAATCACAGAAAGCATAGTGACATACAGACACATACATGTGCTGCTTCACATTCTGGGTTCATTTTTTGGGGGTGGGGATAACCTCTTTATGTGGTAGAAATGTAATAATTAGTAATGTAGCCTTTTCACTATCTTTTGAATCCCCAAATATCTACCTGTGTTCTTCTTGCTTCTACATGGAATAACATATGAATTTGGCCTTTTGAGTTTGTAAGTAAGGCATTTTAACTTTCTAAATGGTGTGGTCTGTTCATTGCAAGAGGGGAAGAGACGGGAAGCACTGTAAGTGGCTAGAGAATGATATTTAAACAGTCTAACAGTCCCATGATTCTGTGATTTTTAACTGATATGGTCTCTCTCTTGCTAGAGAGTATCTTTAGCCCCATGTTTTAGATCTAGGGATCCAGCCAATTAAGTAATTGATTGATTACCTCACATGAGTGATCTATCTTTATCATTGGCTCATTGGCTAGCATTGCCAGTGGCAATGGAGGCAGTGGGGAAGCCCAGAGTGCTGAAGCCCCTCCATCACCACCAGCAGAGCTGAGAGAGGGTCACTTTTGCCTGATTCTAACTCACTGTGGGAGAGCAGATCAGGAGTTCATTTCTCTGTAACATTTTAGGATCACCTTATAGGACAAAGTGCTCTCGGGGGAGCTAAAAATGAGCATCATAGTCTTGCTCCTGCAGAGTTTCCATAGCACTATAACACCTGTCAACTCTGCGACCAGAAATGGAGGTGGAATATAGGAAAAGAAATCCACATGCTACCATCAGTCCTTTGCTAATTTATTTCTGCAGTCCAATTTCTACTTCTTCTTTTCTTTACCAAAAATACTCACAATGGCTTACCATTTCAGTACAGATGACACAAATTAGATAAAGAATACAAAGCAGCAGCAGGCTAAAAGCAAATTAATAGAGAAAATATAATGTAAAGAGAGGCAAACTAAAACTTTATTCAATGCCTGCCTAGAAGTAGACAACTGTATTGTCTGCCCCCAGCTTCCAGTCAGTGAAACCTAGTCATCATATAGCATTCACATTTTTAAAGTAAATGGTAAAATCATTTAATGCATTAGCACTGACGTAACATAGTTTGCAATCCCAAACGGTGCTCTCATTCTTGGCAAGTTTAATGAAATACTGTTTGGTTTCCATAAACTGCTTGGATTCAGAAGAATTGGGGCTTAGAAAAACAGGATTATGATGTTGTGTCTAGGAGGTGCTATTTATCCCTGAAATGGAGCCACTCTAATGATTTGAATATGCTCTGCTGTCAGGTATCCCATCAGATTAAATCCTGATTATCCCCACTGATGGGAGAACCATGCTGCTATTTTTTTGTATGAGAAGTCCAAGGAACTAAACTTTGCTGCATGCGGCAATTAGTGGCCTCAGAATTCAGTGAGAACCAGATATAATTGCAGTGCATGACATCAGTTAAGTGGACGGATCTAATTTGCTGGATTGGGACCAGAATATATCAATTCAGCCATTTTTTATTTCTGCAGTTGATGCTAAAACTAACTGTTAATGTATATAAAGAGGGTGTCTGTGGTTTTGCTGAACTAAATGTTTCCACTCCAACAGTTTCACATATTTTCCAAACCTATGTTGCAGTCCAACTATTCTCCTCATTCCAAACTTCTGATAACAGAGAGATTTTTTCCCTAGATTAAAATTGAAGCATACTCTTAATACCGGGGGGGGGGGGGGGAGCCCAGAGCAGGCTCCTAGGAGAGAGCAAGTAATTCTACTACATTTCTGCAACCAATGCAGAAAAGGGGCAGAATTACCTGCTCCCAGCAGGGATTAACTGAGGTGGAGGAGACAAAGGTTGGAGAAGGGAGTCATGCAGAGATGTAGCAGGAAGCCTCCATCATAGGTGGGTACTTCGGGCTCACAGAGTTCAAATGCACACAACATACACAATGGAAATAACTGTGCTATTCTCAATTCTCGTTCCATTCAACATACAATTTTGATGTATGTAAATAGCATCGCTTTATCTCAGATATGAGTTTAAAATTGTAAGGAAGAGTTGGAGGGTGAAGAGAAAAACAGCAGAAAAATATACTGGAGAATTTCTGCCCCCTTGCTAACAGTGCTTTTAATGTTGATATATGCAAAGCTGCAGCTGTTTGTTGTTAATGTATTTATTTCTACCCCACCTTTTTCCCTGGTTGGACTCAAGGTGGCTTATTGATAATAAAAAACGTTGCAAAAACATAGAAGAAACAGCAATTAAAAAACAATTAAACACTGATAGAATTAAAACTACTGTATATACATATAAGTACTTAATTCGTTTCAGAGGTCCGTTCTTAACCTGAAACTGTTCTTAACCTGAAGCACCACTTTAGCTAATGAGGCCTCCTGCTGCCACTGTGCCGCCGGAGCACGATTTCTGTTGTCATCCTGAAGCAAAGTTCTTAACCTGAAGCACTATTTCTGGGTTTGCGGAGTCTGTAACCTGAAGCGTATGTAACCTGAGGTACCACTGTAAGTTGAAAACATACAAATAATTACAATAAAAACAGCACGGCACCTGCCCTTTCATTAAAAGCAGTCAGTTCAGACCACTGTTTGCAATGCAGTTCATAGTAGCTGGAAGCTAGGAAGAGCAGACAAGCCCCTATTTCTCTTGATGATGTAGATAGGAATCCTTCCAGCCCCAGCACAGGGAGGGCCTCTAAGGCTTTTAGGCTCAGTCCTTTAAGAATGTTCTGGCCAGCTGAGTTCTTCTCATATTAACATAACCTTGGAAATTCCATGGCTTTTAGGAAGCAACTGGTCAAATTCTATTGACTACAAATTATAACCAGGGGCAAATATTTCCAGACTGCTTTCTGATGTAGTGCCCTGTCAGCTTACATATGCACCTCTCTCCTACTTTCCGAGATTTAACTTCTAGGGAACCAGGGGAAGGAAAGGAATTAAAACTGTAGCGATTTACAGTAACATGTTTTTAAAAAACCGATTTTGTCAAAACCCACTTGAAAGACAAAACAGGGATAGTGGTCTACCAGGGGTAGGTTTAAGAAATTTGGAACTGAGGAACCAGTGCAGAGTATGCCATTACCCTTCTCAAAATGTCCAAGATTTTCTTCAGAGATCTTTGCAACCAGCTTCGTTTGGAGGTATTTGCCATCAGTACGTTTTTATGTTTCTAGAACTGTACCTTGTGCTGCCTTGTGTTGAAAATAATGCTATCCTATTGTATGGTGTAGTGGATTGTAGATGTTCCCTGCTTAAGCTTCCTAGAACTTAATGAGGGGTAAAAACCCAACATAGCGTAGATGCAAGAACCAATGCTTATTAAGGGAATGGCATCACTAATAGAAAGGGATTAAGAGATGGATTAAGAGATGTAAAACACCGTTTAAAAATGAAGATGATCATCTGGGATAGGGATGCAGCACATATAGAATTCTACATCCCCACAACTTAGTTCTTTCTCTTTCAGCAAGAGGTAATATTTATTTATTTAAATTTTTATCCACTTTTCAACCCAAGGCCCCAGGGCGGGTGACAGTCATTTAAAATTCTGTATTAAAAACAGTTAAAATGAATGACAGTCACAGGAATTTATTACACATGCTTATTAAGGCTCTGCCTGGAAAATAAAAAGAAGGATTGTGTGGAGGCTTAAGCAGATGCAGGCCTCCACCCCTATTTTTCTTTTCCATACAGAGCTGTGCACATTGCAGAGAGGAAGGACGTCACCCGATAACTAAGCTTCTTGTGCCAAGTCCTTGTTTAGGTGGTAAACCTGTGACTGAGCTGTACCACTTCAGACATCAACTAGGGTCTCACATGACTGAATGTTCCTTCATAATAAAAATAAATAAATCCCTGCACATAGAAAAGTAGTTTGTCAGCAGACAAGCGTCTTTCCCCTGATATCGTGTTCTCTGCATGGGGAGAATAGTTTATAGAAAGAAGCGTTCAGTCTTGTGAGCTCCCACCAGACGTCTGAGTTGCCTTCCTCAATAAGAAGCAGCCAGCCTCCTTGAAGCAGGTCAGGGTTCTTTTTCTATAATCTCCCCTTTAGCTCCATAGTTATGCCATTGTGTTTAGTATATAACATGTGTATCTGGATTTATATCATATTGGCATATTATTTAAAGGGAAGAGGAATTTAAGTTCTCCCTGAATAATCTTAAACTAGTGCTCCAAAGCAGCATGCATCTCCCCAGCATCTTATCGTAGCTTCTTGTTGCCATGCTTTTCAACTCATATCCTGACTAACAAAGCATATGGTGAGGATGCTGTAATTGCAGCATGCTCCCTCCTTGCCTGGAGTCATTTTGGCAGCAGTGTTTCAAAAGCCTTTGTGAAGGATACCATATGGTTTTCCACACTTCCATGCTGCCTGAAATCTGGCTCTTTTACAACAGACCTGCCAACTAATGTCTATTGTTCATGCCTCTGATGAAGTGGAGTTCGTCCACTTATGCCGTAATAAAATAGTTTTTAACAGGCATAAATAAATTCTCAGCAGATTGCATTATTTGGATCTTTTTCAGAGATGGTTGCACATTTAGCAACTTTCCTTCCTGGATCCATTGTGCTGGGTACTCTACCTTCGTCTTCTTCTAGTCACTTATAAGCCTTGCACCTGGGGGACATGTGAATACTCCTAAAACTCTTGGGCATATTTCCTTGTTCAGGCCATGGAGTTTAAAAAGGGTCTGACTTCCTTAGTTCCCATTCCCAAATGCAGAGAGGAAATGCAGTCCTAAGGATGAAGGGAGCGGGATTAGAAGTCTTACATTTATAGGTGGGTATATGTATTGCAATTGAATCATAGAATCATAGAATCATAGAGTTGGAAGAGACCCCAAGGGCCATCGAGTCCAACCCCCTGCCAAGCAGGAAACACCATCAGAGCACTCCTGACATATGGTTGTCAAGCCTCTGCTTAAAGACCTCCAAAGAAGGAGACTCCACCACACTCCTTGGCAGCAAATTCCACTGTCAAACAGCTCTTACTGTCAGGAAGTTCCTCCTAATGTTTAGGTGGAATCTTCTTTCTTGTAGTTTGGATCCATTGCTCCGTGTCCGCTTCTCTGGAGCAGCAGAATACAACCTTTCTCCCTCCTCTATGTGACATCCTTTTATATATTTGAACATGGCTATCATATCACCCCTTAATCTCCTCTTCTCCAGGCTAAACATGCCCAGCTCCCTTAGCCGTTCTTCATAAGGCATCATTTCCAGGCCTTTGACCATTTTGTTTGCCCTCCTCTGGACCCGTTTCAGTTTGTCAGTGTCCTTCTTG
Organism: Podarcis erhardii; assembly: GCF_964252035.2. Classification (NCBI taxonomy): domain Eukaryota; kingdom Metazoa; phylum Chordata; class Lepidosauria; order Squamata; family Lacertidae; genus Podarcis; species Podarcis erhardii. The sequence continues at coordinate 3,170,417 of NC_138509.1, read as the reverse complement.
AACTGTGGTGCCCAGAACTGGACACAGTGGTGTTGTGTATTGAGTCAAAGGATTTTATATCTGTATTATTATTGTCTGTATTTGCATTAGGGTAAAGTAACTGCCTTTTGGTTCCAGAGGGTACAGCTACTATTGGTTCATTTAAGCTGCTGTATTTGGATCCTCTGTCTTATTGGTTGCCTCCAAAAGGCAGGACTGTGATTGCCTGATATTGTTCCCTCCAAAATGTATCCTTTCTAGCTAGTTCCCTGTCCCTATAAATGTAGCTCTCCCCTCCTCAGGTCCTAGTCTTGTTGCTTTAATAAAGAAGTGTTACTAGAGAACTGTCTCCAGCATATTATGTCAAGAGAGCTGAAATCACAAACCCCACGTCACAACAAGTACTCCAGGTGAGGTCTGACCAGAGCAGAATACAGTGGCACTATTACTTCCCTTGATCTAGATGCTATACTCCTATTGATGCAGCCCAGAATTGCATTGGCTTTTTTAGCTGCCGCGTCACACTGTTGGCTCATGTCAAGTTTGTGGTCAACCAAGACTCCTAGATCCTTTTCACATGTACTGCTCTCAAGCCAGGTGTCACCCATCTTGTATTTGTGCCTCTCATTTTTTTTGCCCAAGTGCAATACTTTACATTTCTCCCTGTTAAAATTCATCTTGTTTGTTTTGGCCCAGTTCTCTAATCTGTCAAGGTCGTTTTGAAGTGTGATCCTGTCCTCTGGGGTGTTAGCCACCCCTCCCAGTTTGGTGTCATCTGCAAATTTGATCAGGATGCCCTTGAGTCCATCATCCAAGTCGTTGATAAAGATGTTGAAGAAGACCGGGCCCAAGACAGAACCCTGTGGCACCCCACTAGTCACTCTTCTCCAGGATGAAGAGGAACCATTGATGAGCACCCTTTGGGTTTGGTCAGTCAGCCAGTTACAAATCCACTGAGTGGTAGCATAGTCAAGACCGCATTTTACCAGCTTCTTTACAAGAATATCATGGGGCACCTTGTGAAATGCCTTGCTGAAATCAAGGTAGGCTACATCCACTGCGTTCCCTTCATCTACCAGGCTTGTAATTCTGTCAAAAAACAAGATCAGGTTAGCAATAAAGACAGCCTACTGTGTTAAGCCGTCCCCGTCCCCGTCCCCGTCCCCATCCCCTGGTCATCCTCATGTCTCTCTGTCCCACATTTGCACTAGTCATGATTACATAAATACATTGGGGTTCTCCCTGCCCGAGCCCCAGGAGCAGGAGGACAAGACAGAATGCGCAGAAAGGTCCCATAGCACAGCAGCATTGGATGAACACATTTTGAACGTGGATAATGGATAAGACCATAAGACCATTATGTTCAGAGTCTAAAATTAACTAACCATCATTGTATATGTGTAACAAGCAAGTACCTCTGACAGAATGCAGTCTTCTATTTGATATTTATGTATCTATGGTAAAGTTGTGTTGTGTGAATTAATGCGATATTGACTGTAAAAGTGCTTCCATACCCTCCAGTCCTATACAGTGGTACCTCGGGTTACAGACACTTCAGGTTACATACGCTTCAGGTTACAGACTCCGCTAACCCAGAAATATTACCTCGGGTTAAGAACTTTGCTTCAGGATGAGAACAGAAATCACGTGGCGGCAGCGGGAGGCCCCGTTAGCTAAAATGGTACCTCAGGTTAAGAACAGTTTCAGGTTAAGAACAGACCTCCAGAACGAATTAAGATCTTAACCCGAGGCACCACTGTAAATGCATTAATTTAAAAGGCAAAAATTAATTTACATATATTTATTTATTTATTCACTCACTTATGTACAGTACTCCAAAATGGCTTGCAAGCTGACATGCAGACTGGCCTAGTCTTATTTCCAGGGTTGGGTGTGTGCTGTGATTCTGAGAGAGTACAGAAAAAGTGCACAGAAATTTGGTATTCTTTGTTATTTTTCCTTGGTTAGGTAATCCTTAATGTCATTTGTATGTATTTAATTCACTTCTCAATCCAAAGTATTAAAATACACAGGGTGTTCTTTATATATATTCTTTTCAGCTAAATCAAACGTTAATGTTTTGTCAATCCTGATAATACAAAGGAAACAAGACATAAAATTTACTTGGACATACAAAATTAAAAATAACAGATGTCTCCGAAAGCCTCAGTAACAAATGCTTTCAGAATGGTGCATGTCTGAGGAATTCTTATGGCACTTTGGATAGTCTTTTTTGTTTCTGCATGCCCCCTCCCTCCGCTTATGTGGTTATCTTTTGATAATAAGAACCAAATGTTGTCTGTGGAAGTGACTGGAAATGACAATCATGATCAGCAGGCCTGGTTCTCCACCCTCTCCTTTGAAAAGCAAATGTACAGGGCATAATTTAAATCGTTTCAAAATGTCGCAACCCTTGCATGTGCTTGCCTCTTTAATCTCTGCAGACAGAGCTGGAGAGGGAACCCCAAACAATGATTTGAAGGATTACTGGTTCCCTGTGTCTTGGCCTGAGGGGAAAGGGGGCTGCGTCAGCCATGTTCAAGGCCGAGAGACTGTGTTAATTTGTGTCATGATTTCTTACTACATTTGGACCCCAGCTTTCAGACTGATACAGGCTCACATGCAACATGTTTAATGTGATTATTAAGAATTTCCTTGTTGATGTGACGCTTATGTGGAAAGGAAATGGTTTCCAGCTTGAGGGAAAGTGACATGTGTGGAGAGGGAGGCGTGAGGGGTGGTCCAGAAATTCCAGGTTTCAGGAAGAAGAGCTGAGGGACTTAAGGGGAAGCGAAGAAGAAGAAGAAGAAGAAGAAGAAGAAGAAGAAGAAGAAGAAAGATGCATGTGTGGATCTACAACACAAGCACAATTTCTCAGGAGACTTCCTGCCAAAGTTGTGATACAATTTCCCCGAACACAGCCAACTTGACTGGCTGAAATGGAGGGCCAAAGAGCACCTCAGTCCCCTTTGGGCTGAGCGCCTCAGCGCCACCACCTGCTCAGCATCCTCATGTTCATGCGCTGCTTCTTGGTTGAACTGAAACTGCCCTGTAGGAGAGCCAGAGAAATCTGGGGGGCGGGGGAGCGCTGAAGGGAATTAGAAAGAGAGATGAATGGTTCATAGCTCTTAAAATAATAAAGTGGGAAGAGAAAGGAAGAGGATAAGAGAGGGAAGCTAGTGGTTGTTTTGCAGGGGGAATGGATTTAAAAGGAGGGATGAAATAAAGTTTGAGGGTGGAAGTTAAGTGTGAAAGAAGGCAGAGAGAAGAAATGGCAGAAGAGGAGCAAAAACAGCTTGAGAGACGTGGGGGAAGGGAAAGATATAAAATGAAAAGCTGTATTCTTTTGAGGCTCCGGAGCAGCAAATTCCCCTTAAAATGGAGAGCTGAGTCACAGGGCTTCCAGAGTGAATATATGTATTTAACTTGGAGAAAGCTGAACTGCAGAACTCCTTGCTACAAGAAAACTGCTCTGGCAAATAATTTAGCAATTTCAAAAGAGGAAATCTGATTTCCAAACTAGCTTCACTTGGCTCAGTATAGGCAGCCTGCGCAAACTAGGACTTGGTAACTTCTATTAAGAATTCTTTTTTTAATCTGTGCCTTCTGCCCCAGAGAGGAACACCAAGTCTTTTTAATGCCCCACTATGCCCCCAACATAGCAGTGCATCACTGGTGCTGGGGAAGAATGAAAAAGAAGGCCCAAGCATTTGTTTGCTACAAGGGGGGGGGGGACGGACCCTGAAAGGATTCCCTTAAGCCCAGTGGTGGGGGTCCCAGGAAGGGCTCTGGGCCCAGACCCTTCCCCAAAGATGGAACGTGCTCCTGCGGGGCCTTCTAGCCAGGCCTCCCTAAATGGTAGGTTATCATATCATAAATTACATATTTTAACATTAAACTACTTATTTTTAAGCCTCTCTCCTCACGTGTTCCCAATTATAGACTGTTCTGCTTTTCATATATTTACAGCAGCATTTATTAAGTCTTTTTTCCTCCAAAAAACTTATGGGAAATGTATTAACAGAAGAAATCCAACTGCTATATTAGGTTTTAAGTTGGTGTCAATAATTCATAGTGTAACAGCTAAAAAGCAGATCTTTTCTTCATGTGAAGTATTTTAAAAGCCTATTTATAGGGTGATTGAACTCAAGTCTATTTTTTAAAATGCTGCTTTTCAAAGCAAATTATTAAATTGTGGATGTATACAAAATGACATTAATATTCTTATTTCAAGGATCATATGTCCATTAAATAGAGGGAGATTGGGCAGCTACCCCATTGCCCTGGCACTCTCTCAGAATGAACGCTCAGTTTTCCAGAAACAGGAGGCTGAGGCTGAGATACTGCTCTTCCCAGCCTCCTACCCAGCTTGGCACGGCCTTGGATTTGGTAGTTCCACCTCTTTGAAGTGCCCTGCAATTCTACATACAATTTGCATACAAATTAAGCCTTAGTTCTGATTTAAATACATACTTATTTTGGATGATGCATGCACACATCACAGTAGGCACCATCTTAGAAGAGATGGTGTTGTTGTGCGATGAGAGAGAATGCATCTTTCAAGACGTTTTGTTTTGAACTAAAAATTATATTTTTTAATTTTTTTAAAATATAAATACTCAGTAATTAATCAGCAGCTCCTTTTCTGTTGATCAATTTTTAAATCAAATTTTCTTTATATATTTTTTTCCTATGGTTTTCAAACTTTGTTCTTTATCATTAGCTCTTTCTACATTTATGTTCTGTGACAGATGGAAGATGAAAGGCCCTCCGTGAGAGGCAGGGTAGAGAGGATCTCCCAGGGTGGGAGGCTGGGGGGAGAGGGAGAAGCCCCCAGGCGAGAGCTGGGATGGCTTACTTCCCTTTGTGTGGACTAAGAGTAAAGATAGAGAGGGCTTTGTATTTCCTCCAATTATTCCTTCCTTCCTTCCTTCTTCTCTTCTCTTCTCATTCCTCATTTTCTTTTCTTTTTATGCTTTTACTCCCCCCCACCTGTTTTACTTTTATTGTATTCTAAAACTTTTAATAAAAATTGATTATAAAAATATCAATCAGTATAGTAGATTTATCAACCTAATAAGAATATTTCCTGGCTGCCTATATAAGTAAAAAATAAAGAACCCCTGGATGGTTAAGTCCAGTCAAACTTGACTATGGGGTGCGGTGCTCATCTCGCTTTCAGGCCAAGGGAGCCGGCGTTTGTCTGCAGACAGCTTTCTGGGTCATGTGGCCAGCAGGACTAAACCGCTTCTGGTGCAGCAGGACACTGTGAAAGAAGCCAGAGTGCACAGAAACGCCATCTACCTTCCTACCACAGTGTTACCTATTTATCTACTTGCACTTTGTGCTTTCAAATTGCTAGGTTGGCAGGACCTGGGACAGAGCAACAGGAGCTCACCCCGTCACACACATTTGAACTGGCAACCTTATAGTCTGCAAGTCCGAGAGGCTCGGTGGTTTAGACCACAGCGCCACCTGCGTCCCGTTGGCTGCCTGTATGTCCCTGTATTAGCTGAACTGGACCTGTACAAATGGGAAACCAGTGTGTTTGCTGAAAAATAAGAAGGGTAGAAGTTGCAATCATTTGCGGATTACAGTGGTACCTCGGGTTACGAAGCGTTTGTAACTCGAGGTACCACTGTACTGTCTCAGGCCAGTCCCCTGTAGATAAGTCTTGCACTGGATTTTATTATATTTTTTAGTTCTATCCAGAGCAATCTTATTTTTATTGTTAGCACTCAGGTGCCTGTAACCAGAATGGAATAAGACTAAATATAAACAAAAGTGATCAGTGACCAGAAGTATGAGGCTACCAGCTCCCCGGTGGTAGGTTTATCTGGGAAATTATTCACTGCAAATTCCTTACACAGATACTTACTGGAAATGTCTCCTGACTCCCACCTCAAACAATTGCACTCCATATTTCCTGTAGTGTATAAGCTGCCAGTTATGAGATAAATCAGCCAATCAAACGTGGATGGAAGGAAAAATGGTTTTAATCATACACTTGAAAAAGTGTAGTCTCCCTTTATGGTTGTCAAATCTCAATAGCATCAGACCCTGGTACTCAAAGTGAAGGCATCTGGGTAACAGGAGGTGGTTGCCGGCAGATGGTGGGCTGTGGGTTGGAGCCTAGGGACAGCTGGAAGAGACCCGGGACCCACCTGCAGATCAGTGGTCAGAGCCTGGCTATGCTTGGTGGCTTAGCAGAAGAACCAAACCAAGCAGAACTGTCTGACTTTGCGTTCTGGCACATCGCCCCAAGGTTTTACACTTCATTTTTTAGACCTGCAAAAGAAGGCCTAAGCTATAAAACTGTGTGCTACATGCAGTAGTAATCAATAAAATCATTTCAAAACATTTTCTTTCACAACACATGCAAAAAGTTATTAGAAGCTCCTTATGAAGAGAGCTTTCATGCAAACATTGCAATATATAGCACATACTCTAAGTTGCACATGAAGCAAAGGTGCTAATATTGGAAGCAAACAGAGTAAAGGCAACAGGGAACAAATTTCCATTATGTCACCATCCTGACTGCAGGTTTGTTTTAGTTTTGCTCTGCGACAGTTCAATTTTACCTCCAAATAGTTTGGCTTCCGATAAAGCCAGCAGCAGCCTGGGGGACAGATGCTCTGTGGAGATTTGGGTTGAGATGGAAAGGAGCAGATTTGTTTTGCTCCTTAGTTAAAAAAACCCAAATACTCACTTTTGTACTATTTTTATTTGTGAAGTGTGGCACCAGACAAACGAACTCCCAAGACTTGGGTTTGCTTGGACTGGAAATGTCAGAGGTTTGGCTTGCTTCTCAGGATTTCCAGGGCAAGGCGTTAAATTTCAGGATGCGCAGAGGACTATTTTCAGAAGTTTAATTTGCAGACTATCCTAAAAGTTAGCCTCCTTCCCTTTTCTCGTCATATTGTTCCAGTCTCACTTGCCTTTTCTCTTAGAGGAAATTGAGACAGGTGCCAATAAAGTCTAATAAATATATTTTGAAAACTTATGAGAAGGAGGGCAAGAATCCTGTTCTGAAGACAGCAAGTCGTCAAGAGATGACTGGCTCCATTCGTTTTGTCTGGCATTGCCCTTGAGTTTTCAAGCTCTGCTCCTTGAGCCTCAGGAACCTGGCATTGAGGAAATATGCAAATGTGTATGCAGATATGCCAATGCATGTGTGCATCATCCAAGCTGCCCAAAAAGGCACAGTGGCCAGGGTAACGGGGGCGGGTGGGCTGGAGCCTACACCATGAGAAGGAGGGCAGACAAGTGAAACAGCTAGCTTAGCACCTCCTTCCTTGGTCCTCACTACTGCTACCAAGTGGGTATCTCTGTATTTCCTTTCTGCCTCCACTAAACAACCCTTTAACCCAGGGGTAGGCAACCTAAGGCCCGTGGGCCAGATGCGGCCCGATTGCCTTCTAAATCTGGCCCATGGACGGTCTGGGAATCAGCGTGTTTTTACATGAGTAGAATGTGTGCTTTTATTTAAAATACATCTCTGGGTTATTTGTGGGGCATATGAATTTATTAATCCCCCCCAAAAAAATAGTCCGGCCCACCACATAGTCTGAGGGACTGTGGACTGGCCCATGGCTGAAAAAGGTTGCTGACCCCTGCTTTAACCTTTGGAACTGATTTCCTGTCCCAGGCAACTCTCTATGCTGTGCAATGTGGTAAGCCAGTGCCAGATTTAGAAGGCACCAAGCCGAGGCGGCGCAATATTCAGAAGATCCATACTTGTGAAGATCTATTTGGGGGCGCCTTGCGCAAGGTGTCATTTTACAAAAAATGACCAGATTCCACTCCTGTGATAATGAAATAATAATAGGGGGGAAACAATAGAAGGCAGTTATCAGTTGCTAACAGCACCCATATTAATTGCCTTGTCCATGGACCAGCAGAGGCAGGTGGTCCCCTCCAGGCATTGCTTGGAATCAGCCCACAGCTGGACACAGAATGCTGGACGAGATGGGCATTGGTCTGATCAGATGGCAGTTCATAGAGCCTTAACAAACCATCCAGATGGGCAGGGTATAAGTAATGATGATAATAATAACATCTTAGAGTTCCAACTAAACCATTAAACGAATTAACTACAATACTTTGGGGCTCACTGGTTGAAGATTAAATGTGGATGTAGAACAGTCCAGTTTTGTAAGTCATGGCCTGCTGGTCACTTGGGATGATTACTAGAGTTCTGTGTAAATGGGAAGCCCAGGACACTCTTGGAGGAATGGGGAGGGGGTAACCTGCGTGCCTAGGAAGCAGCTCCTCTCTTCAAATAGGACTGAGCACTATCTGCTCTTATTGAAATAACATTTGACCCTCAGTTAAGCTAATCCCCACACAAACAGCGCAGCCGGGGGGAGACTGACGGGCTCCGGGCAGATCCTCCTTTTGACCAAAGATCACTCTGCATCTTGTTTGGATAAGATAAAAATGAGATACCCTTTAAGCGAGTGTGCTGTAATTGGAGAATTTTTGCCTCCTTTGCCTCCTTTTTTCAGCTCCAGATTTTCTCTCCGTCATTAAGACATATACATTCAGGACAATCTGTAGGAAGAACGGAGACTTTTAAACTTTCCACTGAGCGGCCAGGAAGCGGCCTTGACTTTTTCCGACATCCCACTTTTTTGTGTATGTGGGATTTTGCTTGCGCTGAAGGTATTTCGAGAATTCCCTTTCTGTTTGGAGGAGGAAACCTGAACCAAACAGTCTTGGCCACGAGGTTGTTTCCCCAGGTTCCTAAGTTGGTTGAGAGAGAGAGAGAGAGAGAGAGAGACTCTGTACTAAGAAGAAAACCGGGGGGGGGGGGGGGGAGAAGGACCACCCCGGGATCCAGCCGAGGACTTTTCAAAGCCCCGCCTCCCGGCTATGTTTCGCCTTAAAGGTCCGCAAGCGGGATAATTGAAAGGCAGGCAGGAAGGCGGCAAATTAACGCCTCACACAGTTACTTTGTAGCGGGGAATCCTCGCAGCTTCCTTCCTTCTCGACCCGCCCTGAGTGGCCGAGGTAGGAGCAAGAAAGGCAACTCCGACTCCAACCGAGAGAGGGCCAGGGAGGGAGGGAGGGAGGGAGGGAGCCAGAGTGAAGCCCCTGCCTGCGGTTGCTGCGCTCTCCTTCCCGGGACTTTTCCTGATGGAGAATCTGCGCAGGATCCGGCTTCTCCTCTTTCTGGCTTCGGTGCCTTTGTGCGGCGCGCAAGGTAAGCAAGCAGCTGCAATGCTGCAAAATGTTTGAATTGCAGGGGGAGGAGGACGAGGAGGAGGAGAAGACCGGCTGGGAAAGCCAAGATTTGACCCGGGGCAAAAGAGTCTGCTCTCGTGGAAAGTGTGTGTGTGGGGTGTGTGTGTGTGTGTGTGTGTGTGTGTGTGTTTTGGGGGTGTCTTCTAATCTTTGAAGCCCCTCGAGCTGGCGTGCAGGTTACTAGTTTCTTGCAACTAAACCAAAGCGCCCTAGTCTGCCCGATTCTGAGTGTAGTTGATTTCGACGAGACTGAAGTTATTTTTCCTTGAGGTTATTTTACGATACCCAATACTTGGAAAATTCGGCATTCAGAAACATTTTCAAGAAAGGAGAAAGGAGGAGAGAAATTCATTTCGGAAGCCAGCTCTTGCTCACTTATGTGGTGCCGCTTACTTCCGAGTAAATATGCATATCGATAATCGATAAATCTGTAAGGTGCAACATTATTTATAACTTAAGCATAAGAGATGCTTTTTGCCTTTGCCTTTCTGGTCATCCATGCTCCGAGTGTGGATGTGAGCAGGGCTTTTTTCAAGCCGGAACTCTCTGGAACTCAGGTCCTGCCCCCTCAGGTGGGCGCCATTGCCATTCTAAGAGAACCAGGGGGGCATTCAGGGTGAGCTCTGGCACCTCTTCTGCTAGAAAAATAGCACTGGGTGTGACCCTAGTGTAAACCAGGCATTCCTCATAAATGCCCTGTTAAACAGATGCCCAGTTTACACCATGGTGCGCATTCAGTGTTCTCTGTGTGGTGGAAGAAGGAAGAGTATGGCCTTGTTAAATGCACGAAGGTTTAGGTGTTGATCTGTATGCTCCGCCTTGGGGAAACCTGTGGCCCTCCAGATGCCCCTGTCACCCCAGTCATTCGCCCTGCTGGCTGAGGAGAGTTGGAGTCCAGCAACATCTGAGGAGCCATAGGTTCTCAACCCCTTCTGATGCGTAAGGGGGGAAGCATTTTTCTGGAGGAAACTGTGATTCCGTTAAGATTAAGAACACAAGTAGATTCTCAAGGGGGCTTGCAGCAGGTTATAATAACTCAGAAAAAACCCCTCCACATGTACATGTGGCACACACGTGGCCCAGCACCCAAATTCTTCTGGCTGATGTTTGTGGCTAGAGAATGTCTCCCTATCAGTGGCGTAGCGTGGGTTGTCAGCACCCGGGGCAAGGCAAGTAATTTGCGCCCCCTAACCCTACCCCTACCCCTAACCCCCAGATGTTGCGCCCGGTGCGGCCGGCCCCCCCTGCACCCCCCACGCTACGCCACTGCTCCCTATGGATTCCCTCTGCATTCCCAGAGCTATGGGCAGGTGGAGCTGTGTGCTCTGTCTGACAGGGCTGGGGAGGCAAAGTTCCTCGCAGCTGCTCTCCCCTGGCTGATGGCTGGAAACAGGCTGGTCTCCCCTTTGCCAGGATGTTCTTAGGCCTGGGCTGCCAGCCTACCAGGGGCTCTTGAGCCACTGTTGGATCATTAGAATATTTTAATTTAATGAGATTAAAATGACCCTTTATTAGGACCAACCCCCAAAAAATTCTGGTGTGGGGTGTAAGCTTCCAAGTTCACCAGGTCGATATTCAAGTTAGATGTTGCCATAGTGTCTGCACATAGGAGAGGAAATGTGGGTTGGCCACTTTGGCCAGGCGTACTACTGGTGTGCAATCCTCAGTGTGGACCCAAATGCCACCCCTGAGCCAGACTAGGATAATAGAACTGTAGAGTCGGAAGGGACCCTGAGGGTCATCTAGTCCAACCCCCTGCACTACACTGCAGTGTGTAGTGTAGTTGGGTATTAGAGTTGGCCTCTGGGAGGTCTACATTCACATTTGTGGTCTTGGGCAATCAGTCTAATCCACAGAGGGGTTGTGAAAATAACCTAGGAAGGACCCAGGTAAGATTAATGCTACTTACTGTTTATGTTGTCATGCACCTGAAAGGTTCAAATAAGATTCTTCCTCAGTAACCCTTACTCTTGTGAGGTGGGCCAGCACTATTTCCCCCGTGTTTCCAGTGCAGTGGTTGAGAGATAGCAAAGTCACCTTGCAAGTTCATGACCGAGATGACATTTCAACTTAAGACTTTCAGGTCACAGAGCCACATTGCTAACTAATGACTAGATATCTAGCAGTTCGAAAGCAGACCAGCGTGAGCAGAAAAATAAGTAGCACTGTGGCAGGAAGGTAGATGGCATTTCCATGCACTCTGGCTTCTGTCACGGTGTCCTGTTGCACCAGAAGCAGTTTAGTCATGCTGGCCACATGACCCAGAAAGCTGTCTGCAGACAAGTGCCTGCTCCCTTGGCCTGAAAGCGGAGATGAGGGCCACACCCCATATTCAAAGCATTTACAAAGCACCTTTGTTGTTTGAGGAATTCCAAAGTTATCATCTTGTTCCGACAACCCTGGCAGATAGATTAATAATTCCAACTTTACAAGCGGACCCCTGAGACTGATCATGAGGGTTTCAGTCCAGAGTGAATCATCCAGTGCACAATACTGTAAACTGGTTCATCTGGGTACGTAAAACAGCCAGCTTAGTAATATAGCCAAGTAACCATCTGGAAATGTGTGCAATGGGGTTAATGGGTGAGCTTATGGTTTGTAACAGGAAAAAGATCACCACAACCTTGTGCAGTTGTGTTTTTGGAGGCTATGATTTGTTCCTGCTTTGGGTTGGAGCTCATAAAGGCCTTTCCCATCCTGCCAGTCTAAACATTTTTAGACCTTGTCTCTCTTCCAGCTCTACAAGTCTGTGATTCTCTAGATATAGATCTCCATACATATAGTACTCTGAAGGAGAAAAGGAACTGTCTCAACAGGGTGTGCCCACCCACCCCTAAATTCTGTGCCAACACAACATTTGAAGGGGCAGCTGATGGGTAGACTCTCCATGCAATTGGGAACCCTGAGGGCTATAGGTGTACATTTGTATGACTGTAGGCTTTCATTCCAGGCATTGCGCTGAGTGCATAGCTGTTGAGGCTGGTCCAGTGGGTGTTGCCTGCTTCCCCTTCCATGCACTTGCTCCCTTTGTGTGCTGGTGAGGTGAAGTGTGGGGGCAGGATGAGTAAATGGCGCTACTGCAATCCCAGGTTTTCTTCTCCGCTGGTACTGTCAAATGGCATAGTCCATTAGGGCATATCGTTTTAGGGGGTAGGAGATCAGGGTGACCTGATCTCCTCCCACCTGGTCTCTCAGAACCAGAAGGGGTATGAAGAGGGTGAAGCAAAAACAATCAAGGCGACAAAGTCTCAGGTTGCCTGGGAAGGACCTGGGGGAGGAGAAGACTTAGGGAACTATGGGAAGGTGGGACCTTCAGTCCCCACAACGGCTCATAGGGGCACAATCTACCGGGATGAGTTGCTGTGCTCACTAGGCCTCGCCTCCTGAGTTGACCATGTTTCTTTGAATAAACTTGTGATTTATTGCCAGCGGCGTAGCGTGGGTTGTCAGCACCCGGGGCAAGGCAAGTAATTTGCGCCCCCTAACCTGGGGCAAGGCAAGTAATTTGCGCCCATAACCCCTAACCTGCCGCCGCTGCCAGCTTCTTCTTGCTGCTGCCTGGGCTGGTCGGGTGTGGTTCTCTCCCGCGCTCAGCGCTGCGCTGGGCAGCCACTGCACTGTCCCTCCCCCAGATAGTCCCTCCCTCGCTCTCTCCCCGCTCCGCACCACACCGCACGCCTGGCACCCTCCCCCTCCACAGTGGGCGGCGACCCGGCAGCTCGGATCGGATTCGCACAGCCAGCACTGCAGTGAGAGAGAGTGAGTGAGCCAGGTAGGGGCAGAGAGCTGCGAGTGCGAGTGCGCCCCCCCAAATGTTGCACCTGGTGTGGCTGGCCCCCCCTGCACCCCCACGCTACGCCACTGTTTATTGCCAACCTGCTCCTGACATTCAGCATGAAATAGATGTGTTATCTGCATGCTTGCTCTCTGTTTGGTGCACTCAATATGGCAGTAGATGCTTGGGTTGCTGTATTTTGAAGACACATTTGCCGACTTCTTTTAACTATGGATCACTATGATGACTCTCATTTTACATATCCATGAAAAAGAGGATGTGTCCTGGAAAAAGAGGACATATGGCAACCCTACTAGATGCAAGATTGCATCATCCACTATTGGGGGTCATTGCAACCACAAATTTTATCTGGCTATACATGCTGGCTCAAGTATGTGAATGGCGGTAGCATGAGAAAGGCCCCCAGTTTGTTTGATATATATTTATAATATATGGGGCTTTGTTGGATATGTATACAGTGGTACCTCGGTTTAAGAACAGTCCTGTTTACAAATGATTCAGTTTATGAACTCCTCAAAACTGGAAGTAGTGTCCTGGTTTGTGAACTTTACCTCAGTCTAAGAACGGAATCAGAACGGTGGAAGGGCACCGGCGGCGGGAGGCCTCATTAGGGAAAGTGTGTCTCGGTTTAAGAACGGTTTCGGTTTAAGAATGGATTTCCGGAACGGATTAAGTTTGTAAACCGAGGTGCCACTGATTATGATAAGGGGCTAATTCTTCTGCAGTATTAGTGTCTGCTTTTTTCTTAAGGCTAGACTTTTCTCTCAGCCAAGATTGTAAATTCAGGTCATCTGATCAGTTTCAACGTTTTACACACAACAAAAACTGTCAAGGGCAGCTTGACATAAGATTTGCACCAGAATATTCATAATTTTGGAATGGTATGAAAGAAGGAAGACGGCTGTTGTAATGCCTACTGACTGACACCTTTGGAGTTACTTGAAGCTCTAATCCAGGCATGTCCAAAGTCTGTTTTGGGGGCCTAATCCAGCCCGCCAATCGGTTTAATCTGTTAAAATCCTAAAAACAACTGTCAACAACTTTGGTTGGCCCTCATGGCCCTTCACTTCATCAAATCTGGCCCTCTTTGAAAAAAGTTTGGACACCACTGTGTCTAATCCAATGTCATTGAAATTCTTTCAGCTGGAGTTTTGGCCAGCCTAGACAGTGATTTGAACCAGTTGCAAGACTGCAATAATTTTTAAAAAATAACAATTAGAGTGACTCGTTTATTAGTTCTAATGTTCCTGCTGCGTAGTGAACTTTTGTGCATGAAATATTAAGTATGTCTGTAATCCTGTTGCTCATTAACTGTGTTTATTTTGCTAGACCTGGCCATTGTCCACAAATAATCTGAAGTCCAAATAACTAAGGTTGCAATGTGCGCACAGTTAGGCTGCCTAAATGTCACAGTGTTCAGGATTGCAGTCTGTTCAGTTTAGTTCTTTTTGGTATTCTTTTTCCTTTTGATGTATTTGTCAGCTGTATAGTTAATTTCTTTTTCTTTGTAATTTTAAATTCCTTAATTTCCCACATGTGTTCTGTCTTTTCACTTCTGCATTTTTCATTTAAAAATAGTTTTTAATTCATCTTGATTTCATGAGATTTTACTGTTGTGTTAGGGTGCTTCTTCCACATCCTTCCTCCAACTGGATTATTTCAATCTAAGAGCAGAAATAGCATTTTTATGATTATATCTCAGATATACAGTTGAAAGCATTTTAAAAGAGGATCACTGAGACATTTTTCTTCATTCATTAGGTCACTTAAGAAAGCTGGTTGGCAGTAGGTTCAGGTTTGGCTCCCTGGTATACTCCAGAGTTTAGGGCAAGGAAACAAGCTGGGAGACAACTTAAATGCAAGTGGGAGAAAGGTCTGGCTGAATGCAACCGAACACTGGCGAGGGCTCAGCATCGAACCTTCGTAGTGTCAGTGAAGGCAGCAAAGGTGGCATACTTTGCTGCCTCCATTGCACCCTCATTATGTCATCCGGCGGAGGAAGGGGGGGTGCGGTGGCTGTGGCCCGCCCTGGGCATCACCCCTGGGGGGGTGACATCGCAGCTCCGCCCCCCTGGGACGCTTGCCACTTGCCCCGCCCCTGGGTGCACAGCATGTGTGCCACTCTGGGTGCCAGAGCAGCTAGCTCCGCCTCTGCAGGGAGGGTGGACAGATGATTCCTCAATGTCATAGAATCATAGAATCATAGAGTTGGAAGAGACCACAAGGGCCATCGAGTCCAACCCCCTGCCAAGCAGGAAACACCATCAGAGCACTCCTGACATATGGTCATCAAGCCTCTGCTTAAAGACCTCCAAAAAAGAAGACTCCACCACACTCCTTGGCAGCAAATTCCACTGTCGAACAGCTCTTACTATCAGAAAGTTCTTCCTAATGTTTAGGTGGAATCTTCTTTCTTGTAGTTTGGAACCATTGCTCCGTGTCCGCTTCTCTGGAGCAGCAGAAAACAACCTTTCTCCCTCCTCTATGTGACATCCTTTTATATATTTGAACATGGCTATCATATCACCCCTTAACCTCCTCTTCTCCAGGCTAAACATGCCCAGCTCCCTTAGCCGTTCCTCATAAGGCATCGTTTCCAGGCCTTTGACCATTTTGGTTGCCCTCCTCTGGACACGTTCCAGTTTGTCAGTGTCCTTCTTGAACTGTGGTGCCCAGAACTGGACACAGTACTCCAGGTGAGGTCTGACCAGAGCAGAATACAGTGGCACTATTACTTCCCTTGATCTAGATGCTATACTCCTATTGATGCAGCCCAGAATTGCATTGGCTTTTTTAGCTGCCGCGGCACACTGTTGGCTCATGTCAAGTTTGCGGTCAACCAAGACTCCTAGATCCTTTTCACATGTACTGCTCTCAAGCCAGGTGTCACCCATCTTGTATTTGTGCCTCTCATTTTTTTTGCCCAAGTGCAATACTTTACATTTCTCCCTGTTAAAAGTCATCTTGTTTGTTTTGGCCCAGTTCTCTAATCTGTCAAGGTCGTTTTGAAGTGTGATCCTGTCCTCTGGGGTGTTAGCCAGCCCTCCCAGTTTAGTGTCATCTGCAAATTTGATCAGGATGCCCTTGAGTCCATCATCCAAGTCGTTGATAAAGATGTTGAATAAGACCGGGCCCAAGACAGAACCCTGTGGCACCCCACTAGTCACTCTTCTCCAGGATGAAGAGGAACCATTGATGAGCACCCTTTGGGTCATTTCCTGAGTGCTTCTAAAACACACTTGTTTTTTCTTTCTGCAGAAACTTCAGTGGAGAGCTGCTGCTCACATGGATATGAATGGGCAAGTCAAAAGAGAGACTGTAGTTCTCTGCCATCACATCCTGATTCCAAAGAATGCAGGTATTCTTCAAAGCAGCTTGCTTGCTTGTTGTTATAGCAACAGATAGACTACTCCTCTGGGATAAAGCATTGGCCTCGAAAGCCCAGTGTCCTAAGTTTTCTCTTCACTGCTACTGTAGGGTCCCATTTCAGACACTGACCTGGAATTTCTTCCCATGATAGTAGTTTTTAGTGGAAAAATAGGGGCCTCCTGCCCAATCTATAAACAGCACTCTGAAAGAACCTTTTTGGGGAAAATATTTGTTGTCTTGCTTTTCAGATTTGTAATTGTAGATGTCCTGGCTTGATTTCTTTTTAAGAATGGAAAGAATGTGTTTTGCAATCCTGTCTGCTAGTACTTGGTGAATTTTTGCATTTATATTGGCATTGAATACGGCCTCCTACACAAAGTGGTTGACAGATAAAACTTAACTTGATTTGAAGTTGCTTGAATAACAATAAAAATGTAAAAAGTTGAAACATACACAGGGGTCAGGAAAAGGGGAAATCCTGTTGAGAAATCAAATTGAGGAATGCAGCCTAGCTCCTCTTGGTGCCTCAAGTCACATGGCCCTGGCACCATAGGGATGGCACTGCAGTATTTTGTCCCCCTGGTGGGTAGTCATACTTCGTTCAATATTATTATTACTTGAACTGTGTTTTATATTTTAAATATTTTTTTTTTTACTTTTTTAGGTCACTTTGTACATAGTCAACATGGTGTATAACTGTTTTAACTGTGTGATCTTGGGGCTGCATGGACCCTCATTTCCAGGATCTTTCAGCCTAAAAATCACTCAAACCCAGTTGCTGTGCCTTTGGGCTCTGCATTCAAGGCTCCATGTCACTTGTGTATTTTGATGTAATGTGTAGGGAGTTCACTCCACTCCACTCCACATATGAGATTGCCACCAGCACACGGGTTTCGCCTGGGCCTAGGTTATTACAACTGCTACTCCTTTAACGTCACATAATGGGCATGTTTGTTGCCAGAGCCGTCGCTGGGTGATCTTGCGCCCCTGGCAGAACTGTCCCGATTGCGCCCCATAGCCATGGACAAATTAGCTCTTCTTTCCGCCTCTCCTCCAACCCCCCCATTCAATTCACCCTTTATTTAAAACCATTTCTTATGAGGCAATAATCAATATTTATATTTATGGACATATTTTAAAGCCAATTTTGCCCCCCCCCAATTGCCTGTGCCCCTGGCAGGGGCCCACCTCACCATCCCCTAGCCGAGGTGGTATATTTGTGACTTGACTGTACCACTTGTACAAATTGAAGCTGAGGTCCACTAAGAATGAGTGTTCCTCTGTGCAACCCCCCCCCCATTAAAATCCCTCTGGGGATGAAAAACTGGCACGTCAGAGAGAAACTTGAGCTAGAATAGGTTTACTGCCTTACACAGAATTAGGCTGATATTGCTTACATGTACCCTGTAAACACCCTGTTCAAATTGATTTCCATAAATGAGTTTGTTGAAAAGAGCAGCAGGTCTCTCCTTTTGTATTTAATGTTGAAATGCTAAATACCAACTTAGCAAGTTCCTTATTTAACCACAATGTTCTCTGGAAAATGATGGAAATGAGAAGGTGAGGGACTCCCCTCCCAATCACTTGAAACTAGATTGGTGCTAGAGGAATTTTCCCCCTTAAGTTATAGCCTGCACTTTGAATGGTTTTTATGGAAATGAATGAAAGGGAAATAAGAGCAGTCCTGATGCAGTTAGGAAATTATTGCTGTTTTTAAGCATTCACCCTCTGGAGGGGATAGCAGAAGACATGAAAGAGTTCTGGAGCTACAGTTCATTTAATGAACAGGAATGCAGGCTTTCTCTGCTAATTGTAAATCTGATGAAGAGGTGAAGTAAAAGCCCACAATTCTGTTTCTTTAAAGATCTCTTGGTTGGCTTTATTCATTGGACAAAGACTTACTTTTTTAAAAGAATTGTACCCAACGCGGGTGGCGCTGTGGGTAAAAGCCTCAGCGTCTAGGGCTTGCCGATCGAAAGGTCGGCGGTTCGAATCCCCGCGGCGGGGTGCGCTCCCGCTGCTCGGTCCCAGCGCCTGCCAACCTAGCAGTTCGAAAGCACCCCCGGGTGCAAGTAGATAAATAGGGACCGCTTACTGGCGGGAAGGTAAACGGCGTTTCCATGTGCTGCTCTGGTGCCGGTTCGCCGGAGCAGCTTCGTCACGCTGGCCACATGACCCGGAAGTGTCTGCGGACAGCGCTGGCCCCCGGCCTCTTGAGTGAGATGGGCGCACCAACCCCAGAGTCTGTCAAGACTGGCCCGTACGGGCAGGGGTACCTTTACCTTTTTAAGCTATACTCTGAGTAGATCAATGCACTTAGTTTGTCAAGTCATTGCTTTCAGTAGGTCTGATCTACATGTGACTTAGCTGGATATAAAACATAACATTTAACTACAGATTATGTTGCTTGGTGTTATGTATGTATCTAAACCAGGAGGAGCCAGTGTGAAGTTCTTCAGGTGTTGTTGGACTACAATTCCCATCATCCATAGCTAACATAGCCAATGGTCATGGATGATGGAAGCTGTAGTCCAAGAACATTTGGAGGGTGTTACACCGGCTAACCTTAATTAAACTAAAAGCAACCAGATTGTCTAGCTGGTTTGGTGCAGATGTATGGTTTCCTGAGCTCTTAACCATGATTAGGAAATCAGGACACGACTCAGGCTCATGTATCTCTGCTCTCTTGTGAACCCCCACTCCCCGCTTCTCTTGCCCACACTAAGCTGCCCTAAGTGGAATACTAACCATACTTGGCTGAAAGCAGATGTCAAATTCTAATTTAGAACTATGGTTTTTTCTAACTCAGGGCAGGTGTGACACTAATCATCATCATCAACATCTTCAGGGCAGTTTCCCTACCTCTCCATACTTTGCTTTTAAACTCTCAGTAAAGCCTAACTAAATATAGATTTCACTGGCCCAGTTCACACGTAACACCAAGCCAAACCACAATTTAGCGACCTCTTCAGGCGGAAATCATGACCACTTTGTTCTTCCTCTGGTCTTGCTATTGTTGTGCTGCTGCAAGCTAAACTATGGTTTGGGCTTGGTGCGTTGTCTGAACATGGACTCGTGGTTTGTCTCCTCCAGACAAACCATAAGCCATTAGAAAGAAGCCTTGGCTACAGCTTGTGGACTGTCTGAAGATGCTGAGATTTTGGCTTGAGGCAAATATTACCATACAAGCCTTTATGTGCTTGGCCTCAGACACACCCACCTCCGCTCCCATTCTTTTTACTTATTTGTAGCATAGCTCAGGAACAATGCTGCCTCAATCAACTGGAAGAGCTGCGTTGCACAGCAGGAATAGCGATTGCTAGCAAGCATGAAGACTGTGATTCCAATGAAGGCAATACTACCTGTGAAGACAAAGTCATTAAGGTGAGATTTCAGAGTTGCCATTATTTGATATCAACCGTTTGCCTTGAATTATGGCTCAGAATTTAACCTCTCAGGCACAGCATTGTATTCAAGCCTCCTGGAGTCTAGCTTTCCACAGTGTTACTGAAACCTGGCATTCTGGGGATCATATCAGCTCCTCAGTAAGAAGACTGGTAGGAGGAGGCAGCTTGCCCTTTATTATATTATACCTATATTATACTATATTATATTATATTTAATATATTCATATTTGTATTTATTCCCCTATAGTGTGTAGCATTTAGGTTGGGTGTGCCCTAAGGCACCCGGCCAGTACCCCACATTAGATGAATGGTGTGTTCTAAAGCATTGTAATTCTTAAGTTTTCCTATATACTTCCACCTACAACATTGTTTGAGTCAACAAGCAAGAGCTCTCTTGTGGCAACTCCTTAATGTACCGTTAGCACAATGTTTGCTTCTCGACGCTGCTGGTGATTGCTAATTGGCAATATCACCCATTGTTGAGATTACAAAGCTTTATGCTGCTCTTTCTTATATTGGAACTAAATATTATGGCTGATGTGTGGCAGCTACCCAAAATAACCTTCCCTGTGTCCCAGAATTGGTTCTAGGGCGTGAAATAGATTAATGCACCAACGTGGGTGAAACTAAGCAGGTCTGAATCTGGTCAAGAGCCAGATGGGAGACTACTTTGGTGCCCATCACAGAACAAAGGCAAGATTTAAATGTAATAAATGAAAATAATTGGGATCCTCAGCACATCGAGAGTTTCCCCTGTAGTGAGACGCACCAGCTGGTGGTGAAGGTGGGGAAAATCTTGTTGCATTGACATCTCAGCATGAGTATCCATGGATGTTGAGGAGGTTAGAGGAGTGGTAAAGGGCTGCTGTTATTTCAGTGCTTCGTCAGAGCCTAACTTACAACTTGTCCACCAGCCACAGCCATCTTTGGGGGTGGGGATAGCACAGCTGGATACAGCCGACAAGCATACTAGTCATTTATATTATTTATCTCTACTGTCCATCAAAATGGGATTAGCCATTTCTCCCCTATTGTGTTTATATGAAGATTTATTTTTTAAAGTCATAGTTAAGATCTGTTCTTGTATATGTATTAAGTGGGCATCAAAGAAGCAAAAATAATGTATGGAGTATGAGAGCAAAAATATTCTTTAGGGAACCACTGGACTGAGAGCAACATATAGGCCTTTGGTAATGTATGAAATATGCCACAGGATGACTTTTGGTTATCTGTGAAATATATGTTGGGAATAGCAAGGAGAGACAAGAAGGCCTTCCTAAACGAGCAATGCAAAGAAATAGAGGAAAACAATAGAATGGGAAAAAACAGAGATCTGTTCAAGAAAATTGGAGATATGAAAGGAACATTTCGTACAAAAATTACCATAATAAAGGAGAAAAGTGGTAAGGACCTAACAGAAGCAGAAGACATCAAGAAGAGGTGGCAAGAATACACAGAGGAACTATACCAGAAAGAAATGGATGTCTCGTATACCCCAGGTAGTGTGGTTGCTGACCTTGAGCCAGACATCCTGGAGAGTGAAGTCAAATGGGCCTTAGAAAGCACTGCTAATAACAAGGCCAGTGGAAGTGATGATATTCCAGCTGAACTATTTAAAATTTTAAAAGATGATGCTGTTAAGGTGCTACACTCAATATGCCAGCAAATTTGGAAAACTCAGCAGTGACCAGAGGATTGGAGAAGATCGGTCTACATCCCAGTCCCCAAGAAGGGCAGTGCCAAAGAATGCTCCAAGTACCGCACAATTGCACTCATTTCACACGCTAGCAAGGTTATGCTTAAAATTCTACAAGGAAGGCTCAAGCAGTATGTGGACTGAGAACTCCCAGAAGTGCAAGCTGGATTTCGAAGGGGCAGAGGAACCAGAGACCAAATTGCAAACATGTGCTGGATTATGGAGAAAGCTAGAGAGTTCCAGAAAGACATCTACTTCTGCTTCATTGACTATGCAAAATCCTTTGACTGTGTCGACCACAGCAAACTATGGCAAGTTCTCAAAGAAATGGGAGTGCCTGATCACCTCATCTGTCTCCTGAGAAATCTCTATGTGGGACAAGAAGCTACAGTTAGAACTGGATATGGAACAACTGATTGGTTCAAAATTGGGAAAGGAGTACGGCAAGGCTGCATATTGTCTCCCTGCTTATTTAACTTATATGCAGAATTCATCATGCGAAAGGCTGGGCTGGATGAATCCCAAGCCGGAATTAAGATCGCCGGAAGAAATATCAACAACCTCAGATATGCAGATGATACAACCTTGATGGCAGAAAGTGAAGAGGAATTAAAGAACCTTTTAATGAGGGTGAAAGAGGAGAGCGCAAAATATGGTCTGAAGCTCAACATCAAAAAAACGAAGATCATGGCCACTGGGCCCATCACCTCCTGGCAAATAGAAGGGGAAGAAATGGAGGCAGTGAGAGATTTTACTTTCTTGGGCTCCATGATCACTGCAGATGGTGACAGCAGTCACGAAATTAAAAGACGCCTGCTCCTTGGGAGAAAGGCGATGGCAAACCTAGACAGCATCTTAAAAAGCAGAGACATCACCTTGCCAGCAAAGGTCCATATAGTTAAAGCCATGGTTTTCTCAGTAGTGATGTATGGAAGTGAGAGCTGGACCATAAAGAAGGCTGATCGCCGAAGAATTGATGCTTTTGAATTATGGTGCTGGAGGAGACTCTTGAGAGTCCCATGGACTGCAAGAAGATCAAACCTCTCCATTCTGAAGGAAATCAGCCCTGAGTGGTCACTGGAAGGACAGATCATGAAGCTGAGGCTCCAGTACTTTGGCTACCTCATGAGAAGAGAAGACTCCTTGGAAAAGACCCTGATGTTGGGAAAGTTTGAAGGCACAAGGAGAAGGGGACGACAGAGGACGAGATGGTGGGACAGTGTTCTCGAAGCCACAAACATGAGTCTGACCAAACTGCGGGAGGCAGTGGAAGACAGGAGTGCCTGGCGTGCTCTGGTCCATGGGGTCACGAAGAGTTGGACACGAATAAACGACTAAACAACAACAATGTTGGAAAATGTACTACAAATTATTCTTATTGTATTACATTACATCACAGCTTCTTTCAATTTCCCCAGAGACCCCCCAAAATACATTATGAGAACTTATCCGTATAGAAATATTTTAAAAATAAATACATGATGTGATGAACACCAGGGGAGGGGAGGAGGACTGAGGGAAAGAGGAGAGGACATGGTTTAGAGTAGCATCCAACCTGAGGGGCCACTGTGCTGCAAAAAGGAACCTGAATGTGGCTGCTAATACAATACTATAAAGCTCATTGATAATGTCTGTATTGCGTTTTGGCAGAAATGTTGTTATTGCTGCTTTATGGGGAAGGTGGCCCAAAAGCAAGGGAACAGCTGTGAGCAGAGCCTCCTGATGGGATACCAGTGTGGTTTGGTCTTCCGAGCTTGCTGTGTTGAGGGGCAAGAAAACTCTGACACGTTAATTGTTGATGATCCTAACAAAGAACTAGGTAAGTTACACCCCCCTCCAGCACAACTTTATTTTTGAAATACATAGAGGGGAATTGTTTCAGATTAAGTTCAGTTCAGAACTAATGAGATTAAATGAGATTGTGCTAGGAATTCACCATGTGCAGAAATGGTTGATGTCTCAGAGCTGGGGTTTTGAAGTTGTCTACCTTCAGGGAACACCTTCCAAATCAGCTTGTCTTGCTTGGGCATTTCCACATATCCTCTGTGCATGGCAAGTGTTTTAGGGGCAGATCCTGGCCTAGTTTACACACCTGAGTACATACTTAGCTCACCTGAAGGAGTGGCCAGTTATGAGGCTTCATCATTGCCTCACTTTCTGCTGATGCACACACCAAAGAGAAGACAGTGTTGGGGACTCCAGCATCACCCCTGAACAGTGCATTGAAAGCTACTGCCCTAGAGGAGCCATTCTTGTAAAACTCAGTGCAATGCGCAATGGACCTTGTGAGGGAGGTATGTATCCATAGCTGCCCAATGACATTGTGGATGGTTATATACCAAGACCACGGTCACCACTTCCTTCTTCATGGATAACCTCACCAAGGGAAGGGCTTCCACATGCATGCCAAGTAAGCACATCACCCTTGTGAACACATCTGGAATCAATTAGCTTGAAAGCAGCATCTTGAAAATGAGCATGAATGATTCTGGGTTAAGAAAAAATACATTTTCTGCAAACAGGTTCATGTCGACACAGCCTTAGTGGGCAGCAAACTGCCACTTCTGTGGTTACTCTATGAAATATCTGTGTGTTCCTAAACAACACCTTCAAAAGTTGCTTGATCAGGTTGCTGCTGTTGGTGTGGTTCACAACTGCACTAGCCATCGGTCAGTGTTTTGTTTCACTCTCTGCCAATAGCTGGAGTTTCAGTGTGCTACAGCAATGCTGAAAGAAGTAAAAAAGCTCCCCTTTTATCTAAATCTTTAACAACTCCATGTTCTAGGTAATCCTTAACCATTACGAGGCTTGCATTGCCATGTGGCATCCCAATCTCCCGCCCTTAAATCTCATGAGATGCCAGAGAAACAAAAAGAACATGAAGTGCTAGTGGTCAAAGTTACCTCACAAAATGTTGTTTTTGTTACTGTTTTGTTACTCTCCTTGCCTAGCCTCTACAGACACTTAATTCAGAACCATTCAGTCCATTTGTGAGAAAGGAGCATACAGAGTGGGAAAAAACAAAACAAAACAAATCTATTTTTTAAACATTATAACTCAAATAACTCTGTTACTAAATAACTCTGTTGATGTTCAACAATACTTACTGAGTCTGCTTTTGGAGTCATTTTAACTTCAGTTGCATCTGCAAATATTTAGAAGCGACCTGTGTGGTTGAGGTTCATGGCAATTCTCAGTCAAGGACCTGTTTGATGACCCCTTGTCTTTGTTTAATTCTCAGTCAAAGACATTTAGACAACGCCTTTCCTGAGACAGCATGTAATGAGTTAGCCTCAGCAACTAAAAATCTAGGCCAGACAGCAGTTGAGGAACTAACAACCACATATACAAAACCCTGGATGGAATAGGACTACAGATAACATTCTCACTCTGAGGCAGATTTGACCTAAATCCAACTATCTTGGGAGGTACCCTTAAAAAGCATCTCTACGAGAAAATGTCTAGCAGGAGTCACTGTGTGGTAATTGACCTGTTACAAATGGTCATATAAACCTCAGATTTAAAACAGAGTCATAAACAAGACTTCGTACATCAAGATCTAGTCCAAATAACAGGACAAAGGGCCATTTTATTTTAGCAGGCTTGACCTTTCTGTCTCACTCTCCTGATGTTTGGCTTTTTTCTCCCTTGAGATGCAGCATCACCAGTGGAAGTTGATAATGAGGATCATTACCTTAATGACCGCTGCAGAGGTAATTTACTAATTTGGGGGGAGGGCTGAGAGAGAGAAGCTGTTTGTCAGACCAGCTTGTGAGTTTGTGACTGAATCTGTTCAGAGGCCTCCTAGCTCAATGAGAAACCACTACAATCATAGAATCGTAGAGTTGAAGGGACCACAAGGGTCATCTCGTCTAACCCCTGCAATGCAGAAATATTTTGCCCAACATGGGGCGCGAACCCATGAGCCTGAGATAAGGGGTGTCTTGCTTTATTGACTGAGCCACCCCAGCTCTACTGCATTTGTCCATATTGCATAGTTTGCTCTTAATACTAATGTCACTCTCAAGCCTTTAGTCGGGTACCCTGTAAAATTAATATTGTCTACCATGTTTTGGTTGAGTGGGCTGTGTAGAAGGCACATTACAAGTCCTCCACAGCAGCTTAGCTCTATTTTGTTGGCAATGCATGCAGACTGCTAGCTATCGTCAGTGTTGCCATTTCATGTGCACTGCATTGCAGGGGGTTGGACTAGATGATCCTTGGTGTCCCAACTCTACAATTCGATGAATTCATGAATGATGGCAACCATCCCATTCACAGATCCCTCTTTCCATTTTGGGCTTACCTTGACTGAACAATGCAAGTTTAGGATACACATAATAGTGGAAACACAGAGTATTCTGTTCTGGTTTTGAACCACTAATTTGTAGTTAATTGTTTGCTTTCTCCAAAAGAAATTAAGGAAGATACAATACTGTTAAAGGGCAAATGCTTGATGCTGGTCTTTGGGTTTCTTAATGACGAACTTTAAAAGAACTAGCTATCTTCTGCTGTTGTCCTTCTCAGGAGGTGGCCCTTGCACCCAGCAATGCAGGGACTCCGGCTCAAGTGTTCTCTGCTCTTGCTTCATGGGCTACCAGCTTCAGCCTGATGGCTTCACTTGCGAAGGTAAAGAAAGGTTGCCGTTTGCTTTTCTTTTATAGTTTTGTCCTTTATTTAGAGAAATAACTCTGGCTATGTGTCTCCTGCTGTTCAAGTACTCAAAGTAAGCTTGCGGAGTAAATCAAGAGAGGAACAGAACATAAGAGTGAGTTTGTGCACACATTGTATCACTGTGTTTAGGGCAGCACTAAAGCCTTGTTCTTGGTGAAGCAGAAAGCCTGTATATCTCAGCGATACCACTTCAGTATGCAGGTGTGAACTACCTCCAGTGAGTGCTCCTTCATAAAAGAGCAATCGTGCACAGAGAACACTCGCTGGGAAAGTGATGCTGCAACACTTCTTGCTGCCATTTAGTTTTCTATATGCAGCAGTGTGTGTGTGTGTGTGTGTGTGTGTGTGTGTGTGTGTGTGTGTGTTGAAAAATACTCTCCTACTGCCTGGGGTACTTCATCCTAGCCAGTGGCGTAGCGTGGGTTGTCAGCACCCGGGGCAAGGCAAGTAATTTGTGCCCCCTAACCCGTGGATTTGCGCCCCCTAACCCTAACCCCCAGATGTTGCGCCCGGTGCGCCCGGCCCCCCCTGCACCCCCCACGCTACGCCACTGATCCTAGCTACAGGTTATTAGATTAGTAAGAGTACGACCCACGAGGGGCTTTAGATGCTGCAGGGAAGAACAGACAGTGCAGGTGCCTTATCCTTCCTCTCTCTCCCTAAAGCCATTAGGTTTGAAGTCATGGCTTTAGAGAGAGAGTTTGGAGCTGCGCAGGGACAACCTATTACTTCAAGGGGGATTCTTTCCATGCTGCATTTCTTGCAGCCCACCTTCCTTCAAGGAACTTGGTTTTTTTGAAAATAGGGAACCAGTGACTGGTCCAAGGTAGCTCAGTAATAGTCGTAGCTGAGTAAGGATTTGAACCCAGGTCTCCTAAATTCCCACCTATTACACTAAGAAGTGGAGAATACTGCCCAGAATAGAAATGACGTGCACACACACAACACATACAGTGAAGAATCAGCTAGTGGCCCCTTTTCTTCATCCCTTATTTGTCTCACCTTATATCTCTGTGTAGAAGCTAATTTCCCCTGCTCCTTTCGGTGTTGTGTAGCTTTCTCTGGCTGCTGCAGGAGCTTTCAGAATTTCTCATGGCTTGCCTGCTCTCACATGGCAAATGTAACATGTGACCAAGATAGGCAGACCCAAATCCCTGAAAGCTAACTTGGCATAGGATTAGGCTGAATAGGAGGCTAATATATGCACTGGGGGTGCAGGGTGTCAGGACTGCAGCAAACATGAATTGAAATGGATCAGAAAAATCTTTGGCACTAGGGACAGAAAGAATATTACATCATCATCATCATCATCATCATCCCATCTTTTCCCTAGAACCGGGACTCAAGGCATATTACAAAAACTGAATCAACATGGATTAAACACCGAAAGCTAAAAACATATATAAGATAATTGTTTAAAAGCTAATTAAACTATTATTACATACTGGGTATAACTGAGTTCCGTTATATGCACTGGGTCTTTTGCAGTTGACTAATGAGATGCAGATTTTCAACTGAATAGGAGGAAATAGGCAACTTGCACATTTATGAAAGGATAAGAGGGATAAAAGAATAAACTTTTAGTTAAGATTGAGTTCAGACAAACTGTGGCTCAGTTATTTTGGTTAGCTTTCTTAGCTCTGGGAAAGCAGAAATCATTATGTTGTGCATTTTCTTGCTCCGACCACCGCCACCAGCGCCACCAGCATCAGCCAGGGCTGTGCAGCGCATGCAGGCAGTAGGGAATCCACAGGATGGGATGTTGTGGCATGAGGTGTATTTTGCTGAGGATTAGTATCAGTGTGTGGAATTTGATTCTTTTCCTCTGAAGAAACTGCCATGAGATTGGCAGGAGGTCAGCAGAGCTGGGGAAACTGGAGGGACATAAAGTGTATCTAACCAAAAAGGAGAAGAATGACTCTCTTTGTCAAGTTTAGTTTTGCTTTCCTTCCCTCTTTCTTTTGTGAATATTACATGAGAAATAAGTTTTTGTTACTTTGAGAGTCTAATCATACACACTGCTTACTTCCCGAACACCAGCGAGCATTCTCTGACTTCCTGATGGTCGTATGGTATGGCAAAGTTGCCGTTTCACATATTTCCCCCTTGATTATTTCTAGATATGAATGAATGCCTTACCAACCCTTGTGCCATTGGACAAATTTGTATCAATACAGCAGGATCTTTCCGCTGTCAGCGGGAGACCAGCTGTGGGACTGGTTATGAACTGACGGAGAACAACCTTTGCAAAGGTATGTTTCAGACTTCTCACAAGAGAGACAGGTGGTTGCTGTAGTTCTTAGCCACTACTAATGTATCCTGTTCTCTTGAAATTTGCTGTGTTAGGCCCAGTTCACACATAATGCAGGAAGCTTGTTTGCCACATGTACACTAGTGTTTGCCGTAGTATATGCTACAAAGCGGGACACCTTTTCTCATGCTGGGCTCTGAAATTAGAAGCCCACCCAGCTGAGGTGAAAATGAATTTGGGGAGCATTTTCAGAGTAGCGAAGGCAGGATAAGCCCTCCTACCGTTAGTCCTTAAAAGTGTAGCCCTTTGCCAGCTTGATTCCTGTTATAGTGACTAATGTGGCTTTGGCACCACATGTTTGCTGCTATAACACCTAGTTCTACCTTAATCCTGCAGTGTGGTTATACCTTTAGAATAATAATTTAAAAACCCACATTTGGTCTGATTTGCTTAAATGTTGCTTGTGTCTGAAGCATGACAAGATGGCTCTGCAAGACCTTACGCTAACAAATTCTTTCTTTTGTGATGTACCAGATATTGACGAGTGTGAGACTGATACTCATAACTGCCTCCCCGATTTTATCTGTCAGAATACTCCAGGATCCTTCCGTTGCCGACCCAAGCAACAGTGCAGGAGCGGCTTTATACAAGATGCACTGGGCAACTGTATTGGTAAGGCATGTTGCGCCTGAAAGCCAGTACCATTGAACTGCATGTCATTCCTGAGAGGCTAGCTGCTGTTACAGCTGCCCCACTATTGCCACTGGGAAATTTCCTCTGTTTATGCTGTCCCTGCCTATGCTTTGTCTTTTCAAGGGAGCATGCTCAGTTAAGATTTTAAGGTTGGTGTTCAGCTCTTAAAAGTTTCCCTTTTAATTTAATGTTTGTACTGTTGTAGATATCAATGAATGCTTGAGTGCGAACGCACCTTGTCCTCCTGGACAGACTTGCATCAACACGGATGGGTCTTACGCTTGCCAGAGGAATGTGCCAAACTGTGGGCGAGGCTACCATCTAAACGAAGAAGGCACAAGATGTGTAGGTTAGTACAAAAGGTCCATTTAATCCGGCATCCTTCCTCCTGGAGAGATGCCCCTGGAGAGGTGAGGCATGGTGACAGCCACCCTGCCATTGGTGCTCCCTGGTATATTGCCTCTGGACAGAAGCTCAGTTCCGCTGTTGATGTACCTGTTCACAAACAGCCACCTAAGCCGGAAGCCACTACTGCAACCTGTGGGTGTTGCATGAAAAAGTACTTAAATGTCCATTACATAAAGAAGTGATGCTCACACCCTCCTTTTTGTTTTGTTTCCTTTTAAAAATTGCCATATTTTAGAATAGAGCTGAGCCACAACAGTCTTTTTAATGTCATTTTCACTTCTGCTATTTTCCAAGAGATTTTTTTGCTAAAAAATCTTGAGTGCTATATAACATTCCTAAATAAATATTTAGGACCCCAAAGGCTGTTTTATAAAACTCTAAGGAGCTGTGTAATACCTACCCAAGTGATTGCCCCACAGGGCAGAGCTCAAAGGAGCTTCGGAACCGTGGGAGCAAAAGTGCTGTGAAATACAGGGCCATCCAGACAGAGCAGGGTTCCATGGTATGTGCTGTCTCTCTCAGCCCAAGAGTTATTAGTGGCCGTGCACCGATCTCCAGCCCTGCCTACAATTAGTAGGCTGGAAGCTCTGCCTAAGATTTGGTTCTGTGTTCTTGGAGAGTTTCCAGCCCAAGGATTGCATAGTCCCCCTTGATCCTCAGGTTTCTCTGAGCAGTACTCAGTGGACCCATGGATCAGGTAGTAGACAGATCTTTGGAGTCTTGAAAACCTGGCATCTTAAGAATAAGCTTAAGAATAAGCTTAAGAATAAGACAGTAAGAGCTGTTCGACAGTGGAATTTGCTGCCAAGGAGTGTGGTGGAGTCTCCTTCTTTGGAGGTCTTTAAGCAGAGGCTTGACAACCATATGTCAGGAGTGCTCTGATGGTGTTTCCTGCTTGGCAGGGGATTGGACTCGAGGGCCCTTGTGGTCTCTTCCAACTCTATGATTCTATGATTCTAAGCTTTTTGCATTGCAATTTGCATGGCCTTGTCCGCCTGTAGTGCCCAGGACTTGGACAAAATGCAGAGAAAGGCTTTGGATTTTTTTGCAGGTTTGCTTGACTGTTCAACAAAAAGTTTCTTCAGCGTACTCACTTCAACATAAATGGAAATTTTGCTGCATTATAGAATGTTTCCTTGGGTGTGTAATCAACATTAATATTTGCAAAGGAATCAACACAGTAAAGCAATTAAATGCCAAGTTACAATAGCTCAGAACAGGTCAAGAACAGTCCCAAAATCTAAAAGTTATTTCTAGCAGCCACTTAACATTCCAAAGACCAAAAGACCTCCAAGTGTTTTTGCAGATCACTTTAAAAAGGATAGAGAACTGGCCAAGGCAGCATTTGTCAGCAAAGGTTCCCCTAGGTGGCATGGCAGCATCAAGAATGCCCTAGACCACATAAACACCCACTGTGCTCCAAGGACACTCTTGGCATGACTGGTCTATGTACAGTTGTGAGATGAGTTGGGAAACCCATGCACTCCATCCGCAAACCTGTGTGTAGATTCTCTGAACCAGAGCCCTTTTGTTTTTTCTTACTTTGTCATGTTATGCTTTCACCTCAAATTGTTTTTCTAACCCTTCTGTATTACAAGATGTGGACGAGTGTTTGCCACCGAATCAGCCTTGCGGAGAGGGCCACACTTGTGCCAATTCCCCTGGAAGCTACCGCTGTGAATGCCGAGCTGGCTACTATTTTGAGGGAATCAGTAGAACCTGCGCTGGTAAGTGACAGGACATGCATTGGCTCATGCCCTTCCTTTAGTTCAGCCATCTAAACCTTAAAAAAAAAGATAAATCAGTAGTATTCTGCTTTATTTGGGTATTCCTATGCCACACTTCACCACGAAGTCACAGGAAGGCATACACCACTTTAAAACACACCACTACATGTTTCTAAGAACAGTTGAAATAGCATTACAAAGTAAACAACAGCATAAACAAAAATAACAGAAATAACATAGAATAGCAATGGAGACAACGCCATCACCATCACCATCAACAATACATTTTTTTATTTATACCCCACCCATCTGGCTGGGTTTCCTCAGCCACTCTGGGCAGCTTACAGCACATATAAAACATAGTAAAACATCAAACATTAAAAACCTCCTGATGCAGGGCTGCCTTCTAATAGTTGTGTAGCTCTTTATGTCCTTGACATCTGATGGGAGGGTGTTCCACAGGGAGGACACCACACTGCCGAGAAGGCCCTCTGCCTGTTTCCTTGTAACTTCACTTCTCGCAGTGAGGGAACCAGCAGAAGACGCTTGGAGCTATATCTCTGTGTTCAGTGGGGGTAGAGACGCTCCTTCAGGTATACTGGGCTGAGGCCATTTAGGGCTTCAAAGGTCAGCACCAATGCTTTGAAATGTACTCGGAAACATACTGGGAGCCAGTGAAGATCCTGGCTCTGATATTAGAATACAACTTTTCAGCAGCTACCACACTGACTTGCTACAATATAAAACAAATTCCTTCCAGTAGCACCTTAAAGACCAACTAAGTCAGTTCTTGGTATGAGCTTTCGTGTGCATGCACACTTCTTCAGATACCATGCACACGAAAGCTCATACCAAGAACTGACTTAGTTGGTCTTTAAGGTGCTACTGGAAGGAATTTGTTTTGTTTTGACTATGGCAGACCAACACGGCTACCTATCTGTAATTGCTACAATATGAATAAGGTCTAAGGTAGAATAATGTGCTCAAGCCAAAGTTATAGTGAAGTGTGAATCATTCAGAAATTGACTAAAATGTTTTTGTGAACTCTCTGATTTATATGCTTTTCTTGAAATCTTCAGAATGACATGTTTATTTCCGTAGATATTAATGAATGCCGACGATACCCTGGTCACCTATGTGCTCACAAATGTGAAAACACGGCTGGCTCTTATTACTGCAGCTGTACGATGGGCTTCAAACTTTCAACTGACGGGCGGTCATGTGAAGGTAACATTGACAGTGCAGTCGTAAAGGACTAAGTAAAAATAGACTGTTAATAGATGAAAGGAGGAAAGGTAAAGCTACATTATATTAAGATAAATTATAGGATAAAAATTGGGAAAGATGGAAAGGATTTGCTGAAATAGCAAACTGAACTAGAATACAAAAAAGGGAGGTGCGAGGAGGTCAAGGAAACAAGCAAATGAAAGATGTTATGGGAAGGCTCGTTGTGTTTTTTAAATTGTTTATATTTTTCTGTTTTTCTGTTTTTTATAATTATTTTTTTTCTTTTTTCTATTATTTTTTTTTCTATATTGTGATGTGTTGTTTAGTTTTTGTTTAACTTGGTGTTCTCTCTTTTTCTTTTTGTAACCTTTAAAACCTTAATAAATATTATTTTTTTAAAAAAAAAAAGACAGTGCAATCGTATCCTTGCCTACCGCAAAGTACATTCCATTGGGTTCAGTAGAGCTTACTCCTGGGCATGTGTTCAGCAGGGTTTCCCAAATGTCTGAGTTTATTGGTCTCTTCATGAGGTTATCAGCAACCCCAAACCAAATTCATAGGAGTGTAGATAAAGTTAAGTCAAGAAATATTGATATATAATCAGCATTTATTATTAGTCAAGTCACCATTACTAGGAATCATAAAATACAAAATGTAAGGAATACTGTTGGATTGTGGAATAACCTTATTAAATACAGAAGTTCCTCACTGTTAAAGGATGCACACTCTGTACATGCCCACACCCTTTATTTCTGAGGCTCATAATTTCTAATTAATTTTATCACACTGTATCTTGTAAGCTGCTTTGCCCACCCTTTCCCCCCTTTTGACCCCTAACTCTTTATTCACTCCCCTGCACAACCTCATTGACCTCAGGGGATTAATACTGACCACCTTGGGAAATTCTGGTGTGGTTTATAGAATTGCAGCCCTATAGTGTGAGTGTGAAGGAATGGTTAGACTATCAGGCCAGGACTGGAGTGACCTAGATTCAAGCAATGAAACTTGCTTAGCCATGAAGCTCACTAGATGACCTTGGGCCAATCACTGGATCTCAGACTAGCCCACCTCCCAGGTTTGTTGTGAGGGTAAAAATGGATGAGGCATTTTGTGGTGTCTTGAACTCCCTGGATGAAAGCCAGGATATGAAAGGAATGGAATTAAATTAATTCAGCTGCTCAACAATTCATATGGTTGCTGACAAATAAGGTAAAAAATATTGCTTTGCATTAATGCATTTTTGTTGGTTTCAGACTTGAATGAATGTGAAAGTAATCCCTGCAGCCAGGAGTGTGCTAATGTATATGGTTCTTATCAGTGCTACTGTCGTCGGGGCTACCAGCTGAGTGACATAGATGGCATCACCTGTGAAGGTGGGTAGCAATCTTTATGCACACGGCTCATATTAACTTATGGAAGCTGCACTGTTCTAATGAAGACCATTGGTCCATCTATCCCAATGAGACTGGCAGCAGCTCCCCAAGGGTTCAGGCAGGAGAGTCTTCTGTGGAGGCCTCACTCCCTCACGTGGGCACTTGAAGAACATAGGAAGAGTCATGCTGGATCAGGCCATAGGCCCCTCTAGTCCAACATCCTGCTGTCATAGTGACCAGCCAGATGCCATGGGAAGCCTGCAAGCAGGTCTACAAGACCAGAACATCCCTCTCCCGAATTTGGGATACTCAGCAGCTGGTACTGAGAGGCATACTGCCTCTGACACGGGAGAGAGAACCTATCTGCCAGGGCCAGTAGTCATGGATTTGTCTGATTCTCTTTTAAAGCCATCCAGTAATGGGAGTGAATTCCAGTTTCTGCTATTCTTCCAGAAGTGTTCTCCTAGAAACTGCTGAAGCTAGCTGAATTGATTACCTTGGAATTTTGAGGGGAGCGGGGAGCAGGACTGTTTCCATGGAAGTCTAAGATCCAATTTACCCATCGTTTAGTTAGGTAAAATGTAATGTGTACTCAAGCGTTATATCATCCATTCTGTAGAGGCGTAAGAGTTGAGCAACAAGGCAGTAAACAGTCTCTCGTGTACTTGCTAATTGGTGAATATGCTTTTCAGATATTGATGAATGTGCCTTGCCCACTGGAGGACATATCTGTGCCTATCGATGCATTAATGTTCCGGGGAGTTTTCAGTGTACTTGCCCCTCCTCCGGTTACAAAGTGGCCCCCAATGCACGAAACTGTCAAGGTATGTTTAAAGCATAATGATGTGCAAGTGTGACATTCATAAGAAAGAAGCTTGTGGTCTAGAGAAGGCAGAATTCTTTTGTCATGTTCTGTTACAAAGAAATAACTTCTTGATCGAATGCATTTGACAACACATTTGACAAATCATTCCCAAAGTTCGTTCTCAAAATGCTTCTTCACTGGCCTTCTGAATTCAGAAATTTCTTGTCTTCTTCTTAAGGGTATATCAAAACTGGCAGGGTTTTTTTGTGTATGACTAATGCACAATGTTGTTATAACGATGAGAAGCTTGGTGCAGTTCAGCTTGAGATCTGTCCCTCTTTGGAGGGAGCGGGTTAAAGATGTTAAATAGCACAACAAATCTAAGATGTTTGTATTATCCCTGTTGTGTAGGGCTTCCATATCCAGACAGAAAAGTTGTTGAGGGGGGGAAATGCTGTTTTTGAGCTATTTTTAAGGAAAAGCGGCACTGTTGACATAGGCTGCCATACGTTCAGATTTCACCCAACATTCCCCCAATTTCCTCCTGGACACTGCTACTGGCTGCAGTATTCCACATATGTCTGGGGAAATCTGTATGATGTAGGGCAACCCTACCATTGTGGATGATCACTGCGGAATAATCTCAGACTGCTTGACCACCCTGCTTGTATTTCTTTTTCTTTCCGCCTCCACTCTCACCTATATTTAAACTGGCAGCTAAAGAGAGCCTTTCTTGCATCTAGTCTATGGAAGTTTATGCCCTATCTCTCTGATAGGCTAGCTTTCTAGGTGGAGGGTTGTCCAGTCTTGTGTGAAGTAGTCCAGCTGAGGCACAAAGCAAACTTCATCATTGCCAAATCTATACCCTCACAATAAGCAATCTCTGTCCTCCTCTCCTGCTTTTACAGATATTGATGAGTGTGTTACAGAAACACATAGCTGCTCATACAATGAGACCTGCTTTAATATTCAGGGTGGTTTTCGCTGCCTTTCATTGGAATGCCCAGAAAATTATCGCAAATCTGGAGATACGTAAGTACATTTCTTTCTTTCATTAGGCAACCTGTACTAGTCCCCATCATCATCATCAAAGTGAGGAAAGAAAGAAAAGAAAAAAATGCAAATAAAACTAAAAATACAATAAGAAAAAAGATATAATGTGATA
This sequence comes from Podarcis erhardii, assembly GCF_964252035.2. Lineage (NCBI taxonomy): Eukaryota > Metazoa > Chordata > Lepidosauria > Squamata > Lacertidae > Podarcis > Podarcis erhardii. The sequence continues at coordinate 3,134,601 of NC_138509.1, read as the reverse complement.
CACTGAATACAGTGGTGCCCCGCAAGACGAATGCCTCGCAAGACGGAAAACTCGCTAGACGAAAGAATTTTCCGTTTTGGAGGTGCTTCGCAAAACGAATTTCCTATGGGCTTGCTTCGCAAGACGAGAATGTCTTGCGAGTTCCTGCGGGGTTTTTCCCCTCCCCCCCCTTTTTCTAAGCCGCTAAGACGCTTATCCACTTATCCGCTAAGCCGCTAATAGCGCTAATCCGCTAAGACCTCAATGGGCTTGCTTCGCAAGACGAAAAAACCGCTAGACGAAGAGAATCGCGGAACGGATTCTTTTTGTCTTGCGAGGCACCACTGTATAAACAAGTACACTTCCATACATAGATACATAAGTAATGTTATTGTCCTAACATATATATGATTATTAATCATCTACTATATTCTGTATAAACTCATTCCAAATATCAATATATTCATCCCAACAAAGTCTGCATCTATAAGCAACCCGTTCATATGTTGTGAGTGTTGTCATGTTTGCAGTCCTTTGGATAAGGGGATCATATCGCTATTCTTCCAGGCACTTCTACATGGCAGTTTATCTGCTCATACATGGCTACATGGCACAGTCCACATCAAAATGATATACCATATTATTGGCCATAGTTAGGGCACGTAGAATCCATTTTCATCGTCTGATTGTTACAATACAATAGGCATATAATTCAGAAAAATACACGAGGAGGCTGAATTCTATATGTATACTGCTTTAAGGACTAAATTACATGTATCAGATGCAGCCCAGCAGCAATATCTGCAGCTCCAATGTCTTGTAATAGCCTTGTCTGGACCGCTGGCTTTCTCAGCTTCTGAGACACCAGAGATATTTGAACAATTGAACAAACTTTTTGAAACTAAAAAACAGTGATCACTAGAACAGAAATTTGTTACTAACAAATAAGTTTGATATGAAGATTTTAAAAAATGATTAGAATAAAGAATTGGGTTTTCCAATATTACCTAGACAATGTGAAAGTGTTTTAGCTTCTGTAGCAAAGGTATTGATGGATTTTAAATTATGACTTATACAACAGTGCTAGTACCAAACCTGACCAACTAAGCCACACAATGAGAGCCTCCCTTTATGTTCCCACTGATGAATGAATCATAGAATCATAGAATCATAGAATCATAGAGTTGGAAGAGACCACAAGGGCCATTGAGTCCAACCCCCTGCCAAGCAGGAAACGCCATCAGAGCACTCCTGACATATGATTGTCAAGCCTCTGCTTAAAGACCTCCAAAGAAGGAGACTCCACCACACTCCTTGGCAGCAAATTCCACTGTCAAACAGCTCTTACTGTCAGGAAGCTCTTCCTAATGTTTAGGTGGAATCTTCTTTCTTGTAGTTTGGAACCATTGCTCTGTGTCCGCTTCTCTGGAGCAGCAGAAAACAACCTTTCTCCCTCCTCTATGTGACATCCTTTTATATATTTGAACATGGCTATCATATCACCCCTTAACCTCCTCTGTCGTGGTAGTGAATTCTGTAGCTTAACAGCATGCTTCTTAAAATGAGATAAAATTGCAATCCTGGGTCATAGACTGGCATGAGAAACAATGGATATGAAGATGACATATGTAAGCCATCTGTTATACCTGCCGAAGTATGCTTTTGCCAGTATAATATACTTGTCTGATTGTAGCTGCCTGCTTCTAAACATTTAATTCAAAAGCTGTTTGCTAAGAAAAGGTTAACAATGATTGGTATTGAGAGAGTTTAAAGTAAGCAAGGCATGAGAGTGATACACAAACTCTTCATTTCTTGCCCACTAGGAAAACCCTGGGACTGGTTATGTATAGAATGTACTCAGATTTATTCAATGAGCTCTGCCAGTTGTGTGGTGCAGTTCATTGAGTGAAGGCGTGCAGCACCCTGGCTGCATGGAAGAGACAACGAGTTGAGGTGGAATGCCCAAAGTCAAGCAAACAACTAGAAAGTTACTGCACAGCACAAAGCCCTGAACCACTGGATCCAAAGTCCCCGTGGATCCCCTGAGGGGCCTGATCCATGTGCCTTTCACCTAAGCCAACCTGGAGCTGGCATAGTGAAAGCAATGCAAACTAAGGTTACCAGACGCCCCTGGATTTACAAATCTGTCCCCTGACAAAATCCATGGATTTAGAAGGAAGTAAAGTGTCCCTGGATTCATTGAAAAAAATCTGGTAACCTTAATGCAAACGCATGTTCTAATCTTCCACCCTGGCTAATGCAAGCCTGCAGGGTTTTCAGGGGGGCTCCATATTCACCCCTCTCTCACCTGAATTTCATAGGCTTTGCCTAGGCTCTGTATTAGCTTCAGTTGCCCTCAGTGCAGAGACGCCAGCTGGCGAGTACAATTGGGGGCAAGGCCTGAGGCGGAGCTGAATGGAGAGGCTGCGCGGCTTCAATGGCCAGCAGCTCCTCCTCCTCTGCCTCCTGGAGCCCCCACTGGGGGGAGGCTGCTTTGACCCTCCTGACCCTCCACAGTAGGCGGGGAGGAGCTGGCCACTGGAGCCGCACTGTGCTTTGCCTCTGCCATTTTGGACATAGGGCCCCCCGACCCTCACCTCCAAAATATTTGGGGGACCCAAAAGGGCTCTGCCCCCAGGAGTTGGCGCCCCTGCTCCAGTGACTCACATACCTCAGTCTGATTGGCCAAGTCACGTAATGGTTGAGGGGAAGAAGGCATTCAGTTTGAGATAAGAAAGACGCTGAGAGCGGCAGCCGTCAGGGATGCTGAGAGGCCAATTACGAAATGTTGTAGGAATGCCTGACCCAAAGGAGGGCAGCCCTTGATGTGTGCATGTGACTGGAGCAGGGGGCCACAGCACTAATACAATTGCTTCCTTCTGCACCACCGAAAATGTCAGGAGAAGCATGTGGGGGTTTGAGGGGGGTGTATGGAAAATTTGTGGAACTTGCCTGCCATTTCTGATTACTATGGTTGTAGAGAGACAAATGAGGTAAGTTTATCTAAAGATGACATTGGCACTGTGGTCTAAACCACTGAGCCTCTTGGGCTTGCTGATCGGCAGGTCGGTGGTTCAAATCCCCTTAACAGGGTGAGCTCCCGTTGCTCTGTCCCAGCTCCTGCCAACCTAGCAGTTCAAAAGCACGTCAAAGTGCAAGCAGATAAATAGGTACCGCTCCGGCGGGAAGGTAAACGGCATTTCTGTGCACTCTGGTTTCTGTCACTGTGTCCCGCTGCACCAGAAGCAGTTTAGTCTGGAAAGCTGTCTGTGGACAAACGCCGGCTCCCTCGGCCTGAAAGTGAGATGAGCACTGCAACCCCAGTCGCCTTTGACTGGACTTAACCATCCAGGGGTCTTTTATCTTTACCTTACCTTTTATACTATTTTCTGTTCCTCATAAGACTTCAAGGTAATTAATACACCTCAGTGGTCTGCCATTCAAAAACTCTCAGTGGTCTGCCATTCAAAAACTGACACAGCTCACAAACAATAAACTTCAACAGTGCTAAATTTGTGCTCTCTCTAAAGAACAAGGAATTTGGCATTTTTTGTTAATTTTTGTTCTTTATAAATGACCCAATATTTAACATTAAAAAAAACAAACATTCATGCTCTGTGGCTTGGAATCAAGTCAAGTATAATCATTGATTGTGGGGTGGGGGGGAGGGAGTGGTTTTTTTTAAAAAAAATCAACCCCAAATGGTAAGCTAAATGATCAGAAATGAAACCCAAGAGTATTTTTTTGCACTAACATTTATTTTTCAGATTTCTGTGACTAACACTACAACACAAGGCTGACGAGGTTGCAAAGAGCTCTTTAGAACTATTCATAGCTGTCAACATTTCCCTTTTTTAAAGGAAAATTCCCTTATTCTGAATAGGATTCCTTACAAGAAAAGGGAAAAGTTGACAGCTATGGAACTACAGTGGTACCTCGGGTTACATACGCTTTAGGTTACATACGCTTCAGGTTACAGACTCCGCTAACCCAGAAATAGTACCTCGGGTTAAGAACTTTGCTTCAGGATGAGAACAGAAATCATAGGAGGCCCCATTAGCTAAAGTGGTGCTTCAGGTTAAGAACAGTTTCAGGTTAAGAACGGACCTCCAGAATGAATTAAGTACTTAACCCGAGGTACCACTGTATTGTGATGCATGAAATCCTTTTCTGCCTTTTTAGCTCAGCATTTGTTTCCTCCTCTTGGAAAACATCTACAGTGACACCTACAGACAACCCATGGAATAGCAGCATGCTAGGCAGATCCCTAGGAGAATGTTGTGGGTTTGGATTCACCTCAGGCGCTTTAGTGTGCTGGGCCCCAGTATTGAGGTTACATGTCCCCACGGCACACTTTGCCTCTGCCCATGCAAGCCAGAGGCCAGATTGGTCTTTCAGTGCTAGCCGCTTATAGTCATTATGGTGGACGACCTAGGCCTGAACTTTTGGTCTGCCAGATCTCTTTGTGGCTACAGGATGGAATCATTAGCACACATTTAAGTAAACCCACAATGAAGTGTGTGGTGAATATATGGGGTACCAAACAATAAGATAAGGAGATTGATGATTTCTAAACAATTCTAATTCGCCACAGGCAAATCTGCTTCCAACAATATATTTCAGAATCAGCAGAATTTCATTCTACATTTCCCACTATTTTTGCTTTCCAGCATTATTCTAAATCACAGGAAAAGGACAGCATGGGGCGTATTCAGAAATATGGCATGGGGATTCCCAGAAGCATCTGCATTGCATGGTCCCATCACCAAAGTCTAAGTACATGGGCAAAGAAGAGGGGAGATTTGCTTAAAAGCAGAATCATTTGAGCTATTTCACAGTCGCAATGAGGATTGCTACCCAGTACTCTGGGAGTTAATCACTATACACGGGGGGTGGGAGTGGGGAGAGGTGGACAGAAGCTGCCCCATAAGCTATACATTTTATAGTTGTGTTTTTAAAAATTGTATCATGTTCTCGCAGTGCTGTCAAGGCAGTTTTATTTTCCCAAAAATATTGCCCAATCTTAGGCCTCCATAAGCAGTCCACCATTTGACCTGGAAGAAAGCCCTCTCTCTCATTCTATGGCCTGATTCTCATTGGAGTGGCAAACAGGATTTGTGGCCATATGACTTCAGAATGCACGACTGAATGTTCCTCTATGCGGAAAAAAAGAGAAATTCCTTCACATACAAATCTAGCATGTGAGGGGGGATGATAGATAGCCTATAACACTAAGCTTTGGTGTCTAGCTTTATATGCAGATTGATTTGTTATTTTCTTATTGGGAAGCTGAGATTCAAGTATGTCTGACATGGTACAGCCCAGACCCAGGTTGATTCCCGCAAGTAGAATTAAGTGCGTAGGGCTAGTCAGCAGTTGCTCTGTGGTGAGGAAAAGACATCAGTCTTCCAGGTAATTCACTATGTAATATAATATTTGTATCTGTTTCCTGAAAGTGAGAGTGTGGCTGCAGATGTGGGGAGACCTGCACCTATGCTTCATCCTTGGGGGCATGGGCGTAGCCGGGGGGGGGCAGGAAGGGGCAGCTGCCCCCCCAAATCAATTAAAATATATAGCTAACTGAAGTTCTGCACCCCTAACAAAAGGTCTGCTCCCCCCAACAAAATGCCTGCCCCCCCTAACAAAAATCCTGGCTACGCCCATGCTTGGGGGTTTCCCGAATTGAAGACTCTTTTGCTTTTCTCCAAATACCTGATAAGACATACTCTCGATTTACCTGTGGAATGAAGGAAAGGGGGCTGCAGTCAAGGAAAATGGAACACCCCACTTCAGAAGACATTGAGATGGGAGGGGCTCTGCATACCCCAATGAGGGATTTTCAAAGTTAGCCTGGAGCCATTGGAACTTGGCTCCCTCTGCCCTGCTGATTAGGCTACGCCAGCTCTGTTGCGTAAAACTCTGCCACTGAGCTATGATTCCTCCTTCGCTTCATGGGCCAGTAGGTTACAAGTCAAGATACGCTTGGCTTCTCTGCTTTCCTTTCCTTTCCTCCTTATGGAATGGTTGCTAATCCTCCTCCCTTGTCTTTTCACTTTTCTTGCAGTCGTTGCGACCGCTTGCCTTGTCATGAAAATATGGAATGCCAGAGCCTGCCCTTGAGAATAACTTCTTATCACCTCTCTTTTCCTACCAACATTCAAGTTCCCATTGATATTTTCCGCATGGGCCCCACCAGTGCTGTCCCAGGGGATAAAATTCAGCTCTCCATCATCAGCGGGAATGAGGAGGGCTTTTTCACTACCAAAAAAGTCAGCAGCCACAGCCACGTAGTGTCCATGCAGCAGCCGATCACAGAGCCCAGAGATCTTCTTCTGACGATTCAGATGCAGCTCTTCCGCCACGGAACTGTCACCACCTTCATAGCCAAGCTGTTTGTCTTTGTCTCTGCGCAGCTTTGATTCCTTGCATGCTGGCACCCATTGCAGTTTCTCCCCCGCTCCCCTTCTCTCTCTTTTGACACTGGTTCCCTTCTTACCATTTAAAAAAATAAAGTTTGAGTGGTAAATCACTTCCTGCATGCTGTGCATTTGCATTTTATTTGTCACCACTCATTTTGCCATATCATTTTTAACATTCCAGTTTTCCTGTTTACTTCTCATTTTGATGAGCTCTGCCTATAAGTCAGCTTTTGCTGATAGATGCTGAAGACAGGGATAGCATCTATCAACAAGCAGTTGGGGTGGCGTCAGGGGTGGGGGGCTCAGATCCTGCATGCCCAACTCCCTGTATATCCCCTTTTAGTGGGGCACTTTCGCTGCTTTCTGCTGTAACAGCCAAGCCACAAGCAAAGGGCTATTTCATTCTCCATCAGCAGTGTAGTCTGGTTTTCTGGCACATGTATGCCAGGGGGGTGGGGCAGGGTGTGTGGGTAGGTGAACAGAGTCCACCACGCTGGACGAGGCAAAGTGAGGGTGAGACTAGGACTGAAGGCTGCATGACTTGCATCCTTCTCACACTGCCCTACCAGCCCTGCACTGCTTTGGGAGGCTGGGATCGCAGTCATTCAGATCAGATTCCAGCCTTGCAAAGCGCTGCAGGGCTGGCAGGATGGCAAGAGGAGCCAAATGCGCAGTGCCCCCTTAAAAAGGTGCCTGGGTCCATTGCCCTGGCAGCCCCCCCCCCACTTTGCCCTTGTTCTCCATGCACCCATGGGAAAAGCAACGATTCTCTCTTGTATTTAACCACTTCAGCACCAACGAAGACATAGGCAAAGAGCTCTTAGCCACACTGTTCCTCAGCCAGTTTCCCAAGGCACAGGCAAAGGAGATTGAGTTGCTAGGGCATGGGGCTTGTGTGCTCTCTCTCTCTCTCTCTCTCTCTCTCTCTCTCTCTCTGTGTAAACTTTACCAGTGTCTCATCCTGGGTGGGAGGATGCCAGTTGGCAAATCCAGCATTGCTGACCTTTCAGTCTTTACTAAGCTGAAAATGAGTTGTTGACTTTGACTGTAAGTCAGGACTGGAGAAGTTCAGAAGTGTGTGTCATTTCTAGATTGAGTGGACTTGTTAAGTGCACCCCATAAATAACAATTAGGGATCTATTTTCACAGAAAGAATCAGGTGTGGGAACTATAGTTAAAATGCCGTAGGGCAATCCAGGGTTCATCATGGCACATACAGGAGTGTTAAAGGCTTCCATGGACTTTTGTCCTGTATGAAGTAACTGGACTTTCTCTGCTGCCCCACTTACACTCTTGGGGGCAGCCGATGAGCCTGATCTGGACAGAGACTATTAGGGTGCTGGGTGAACTCTCCCAAAGTAGTCAAAATCTGTTCCGGAATTATTTTAAGTCCCCTTTAAATCCTATGGCTGACATTGCCTAAGGTGAAATGCCGAAGTCTGATTGGAATCCACCTTCAAACAGAACATATCATTTCCTATTTATAATTACCACAACATAAGGAAAAAAACTATGCAGAAGCTTTGTTGGAATCAAAGTGATTCATGCAGGGCACAGGTGTGATGGAAAACTTTCCTGAATATTCTGCACATTTCTTAAGAAGAGAACTTTTTTGCCAGGGATAACGCACCCAGCTTTTATCATTTATGCATAATATTTAACTTACTGGCAATTCTTGGACCTTTTGCACACCTGGCCATGCCCCATCAAATGTAACCATTCATCTAGCAAGTGCTTCAAAGCATGTCCAATGGGTTGGCACTGTTCGATTTATGTCTGCAGACATCCAAATCCACTAATGTTTTAGGACTTGTAGTAGTATTTGCATGGCGTTCTGTTAAGGAGGTCTGATGTACAGAGCACAAGTTCTTGGCACATCCTTAAAGGGGGATGTTTTCAATATTTCCACAGGATAGATCCTACAAAATTATGTGCACTATGGTCAGGATATCCCATGTGCCAAAGAAATCAAAGCTATATAGTGAGAGAGAACATCATGTAGTTCAATGACATATACTCTTTGAATGATCTTAACTGGACTGCAGTTTTTGAGTTTTCACCATACTGCCCTGAAAACCTTTCAGTTACAAATGCTATTGTTAAGCAATTCCCATTAACTTTAGTACATCCTGTATGTATCTCCAGGCTGCTTTGACAGAGCCATGTAGATGTCTCAGCTAAATTCAAACACTTCTGTTACTTGGGCCAAATCAGGACTGTACATTAAACTGCATGTCTTCAGTGTGGACCAAGAGGACTACTTTGGCCAAAGTTCGGCAGCAAAGGTCTATCAAAGTCTCCTAAAAAGTGTTGAAAAGCATAAGAGAATGAAGTTGGATGTACATCTCTGCGAAGTGCCTCCACAATTCAGAGGAGAGCAGACTATACTATATGCACTCAGCTGCTTGTGTCTGCAGAAATGACCACTTTGCAAATGCTACATAATGTTTATTCTCCACTTAATCCTTCAGTGTGGCGGCACCTGCACTGTGAAACTCTCTGCTAATTGATCTTAAGCGGGTGCCTTCACTGTATCCCCCCCCCCCCCACCAGCACTTGGCAGAATTTTTGTTTGTTTAGGCAAGTCTACCCAGACATGCAAATTTGGCATGTATTTTAATGTGTAGTTTTATTTCATAATTTTATTTTTTACTTCTATATTTTGAAATATTTTAGGTCAACTTGTTTTCAACATATGAGTTGACTGATAATTTTAAAGTATATTTCATATAAACTGCTTAGAGGTTTTGATGATTAAGTAGCATATAAATCCTGTTAAATAAATATTACATATCTATGTGCATCACAGAGACTCTGCCCTCTGATCCCGTGAGCAGCCAGAAACATGCCAGGGAGGCAAACTGCTGCCTCAGCACCAGCCTGGCTGCTTCTGTTTCTCTTCTGTTCCAGCTCCCACCTTGCTGGCAACGGTCCAGAGAGAGGCTGCGAATCATAGACAGGAGTTCTCTCAGGATTGCAAGCCAAAGAGTTTGGGTGGAAGAAAAAAGAGGGGGGCTTGCCTGGCCTCTCCCCAGTCATTCTTGTGTGGCTTCTGCTTCACTGTTGCTGCCGGCTGCCTTTTGCTTCCCACCATATTTATGGGATTTCATGGGATGGCATATGTTGTATGTTGCCAGATAATCCTCAGGCACATGGCACCACATCTCACAAACTCTCCATATCCTCTCCCTCCTTCCCTTCCCCCCTCTCTCTCACACCCTAAATAATTCCTCTCCACCTACTTTTTTAGTTGTATGCATAAACATTTTAGCCATTGCAACAGATGCATCTGCAAACATGTCTAGCATACTTGTCAGGTAGCCAGAGCTGCCCAAAGCTCATTGTTGACTGCATAGTCCTTTGCAAATACAGGCCCTTTAGCTCCAAGGACAATGTGCATCCATAGATATGTGGTCACAGGTTCATTGCATGGTCAACTGTACACAATGCCTCAGCAAGCCAGTAGCAAAAACTAAAGCTTAGATTGGCTTCAAAGTCTTTAAACGAAGCCTTATTTGAGCTACAAAATAAGGAATGCAAGACTTTGGCCCAGTGCCTTGAAAAATACTGCTGCATTCTAGTATATTACTGAATGCATATATTAATCTAGTTGCCTTTAAAAACATACTGCAGTCCAGATTAAATCATATTAGATGGATAATTCTATGTTGCATCTAACTGGAACATTTAAATAGACATAATTATATGGCACCATTGGGGGGCCTGTCTGGATGAGAATGATAACATGATTCCTTGCTTGAAAGATTTAACAAATTAAATGGAAAAGATACACCCCCCCAAAAAGGTAGCAAGCAGAAGTTCAGAACAGGAAAGAAAAATATTGGAATGTACCATGTTCCAAAATAGAAAATGTTTAAATCAAGATTGGACCATCCTTTAGAGGAAGAAGGACAAGGCCCATTTGTCCATTGCTGGAGTAGAAGAGGAAGCCTATCTGCATAACTGGATCTCACCTGTAAGGAGGTGCCAAGGGGCTGAGGTGTGTGACGTAGTTCCTTATTATTTTAATTGTAATTTTGCAGTTTGTTTTAAAATGCTTTCATGCCGTATTCCACTTGGGGAAGGCAGCTTAGAAGTCCTTTAAGCAATCCTCACGGGGAGAACTTTTTCTCCTTCTCTAAAAATAGCAGGTAATCCAAAGAAGCTGAATATATAGGAAAAATCAAGGCAAACAAAGGGAGCCTCCCCTCCCCCCCTGCATGGACTGGAATGTGCTGCCACTGATTTAAAAGGGAGGGAGGCAGAACCATGGAGGAAAAGCCTATCCGTGGCTGCTTGCCATGACGGCTGCGCTGGAGGCAGGGGGCCTCCAATTGGTGTGGAACATGTGAGCACATTTATGTACAGTGGTACCTCTAGTTATGAACTTAATTCGTTCCGGAGGTCCGTTCTTAACCTGAAACTGTTCCTAACAAGAGGTGTGCTTTTGCTAATGGGGCCTCTTGCTGCCGCTGTGCCACTGGCACACGATTTCCGTTCTCATCCTGGGGCAAAGTTCTCAACTCGAGGTAACTCTTCCAGATTAGCGGAGTTTGTAACCTGAAGCGTTTGTAACCTGTGGCATTTGTAACTCGAGGTACCACTGTATTGCAAATGGGCTTTGCACAGGCATCTGGCTTGGCCGCTGTGAGACCAGGGGCCATTGTCTGGTCCAGCAGCCAGGCTCCTATGTTCTTACGTGTTTACACCAGGCCTGGCCAGCGCAGTGGCTGAAGATCGCCTGCTATACAGGGGCTGATGTGGCATATCCTTTTTCCTTTCTGGTCCAAAAGGAAGGGCTAAAGTTAGCAGCCTCATACGCTACACCATTTCACTAGGTTGGGCTCTGGCTTCTCCACACGAAGCCCCCTCAACCCTTGTTTCTTCCACTTACTGATGCTGCATACCCTCCAACACTCCTCAGATGAAAATAGGGACATTTCTCCCTCCCTCCCACTGACCCTCCTCAACCCCCCCATTGTTTGTGCCCCCCTGCAGAGCATTTCCACCACCACTACGCCAACGGCAGGGCACATGCATCCTCCACCACCCTGAGAAAACCCCTTAATCCCGGTTTTATTTTATTCTTTGGTAAATTTACAAAAAGAAAAACACACACTAAATACATTTTAGAAAGGGGCAAGATTAGGTGCAGATGCACAAAGCATTTTTTTAAGCAAGACTCCTTGTGCTCCCCCTTACTCCCTGCCCTCTGCCTGCCCCCCAGAGCTGGCCTTGGAGCAGCAGCTTCTCCCGTCGTCCTCCTCTCCCGCTTTCCAGCAGTCACTTTGAGATGCCCAAGGGAGGGGAAACAGTCACATCCTGGGATTAAATCAGAAGCCAGGATGGCTTTTGCAATTCCAGAACACTTGGAGGGTATGCCACTGCCACCTTCTATTTGTTTCTTGCAAACCCAGTTCAAGTTATACTGGATTTATTTACTTTTGGCTGCCAACTGGATTTGGCTTGTTCAGATCTGAGCAAGTGTTAAGCAGTTGACTGCAAAACTTGTTCAATATAGCATAAAACCATTGGTGGTTTGGGGGGGGGGTTGGGAGTGGATGTGCCTTGAATTCAGTTTAAAAATTGTTCATGAGAATCCACCCTAAGTAGTTTTTTGGACAAATTGGCTTTAGGTTATGGATGAATAATGCTGGCAACATTTAAAAAAAGATCTGTTCTGATGGTGCTGGTGTGGGAATGGAAATTTAAATGAAATGGTTGCATATTAGTCATGCAGCCAATCCATTCTTCTTGGCTCCCTGCTAACACCTGCTGAGTTGTAATATTCTTATGCTACCCACAACATTACCTGGAAAGAGTTCAACTTGTACACAAAGGAGTTAGATAAAATCTGCAACTAAAACCCCAGAGCAACCTCAGAAGCCCCCCCCCCCTTCCCGGTAAAAGCACAATTTCATTTCACATCTTCAGCTTGGTTCCAACTCCAACCTTTCCCCCAAACTTTAGTTATGGATCCTTTGAAGAAATGATTGCTTCCTGCTGGTATTCAGCCATGACCATTTTTTTTCAGCTTCAATAAATAACAAGATGCTATCTTACTCTCATCTTGCCACTGGTCCAAGGATGACTGTTGCCAAGTCCAAAACACTGAAACCGTTCTGAGCAGAAAATGTAGGAAAATTGTTTCAGTCGATTTTTGTTCTTGTTCCATAATTAGACAGTTCTATACATAGCTTTATTCTATTTATATTTTATTGTTCACCTTCTCCCAAGGGATCAGGGAGTTATGACAGCATCAAAAAGAGTTCCCAGTCCAAAAACTCATTACTTGAACATAGCAAAGCCGAGCACCTCTCCCTTGGTCTTCACCAAACTGCAGATCTTCATAAACCGTCCAGTCCTACTGGTGGAAGTTGCCAACTTCAAAAATTCTGCTGCGCAGGCAGGACAAAGGTGGGGCCCACATCAGGTCAAAGCCTGGCAGGCTCCAAGAGGGGTATGGGGAATAAGGAAAGCTTTGTGTCAACTCCCAGGGCTGCTGCTGCTGCTCTATATGGTGGACTCAGTCTCTGCTGGATTCTGGTGCAGGGTGAAGAAGCTCTCCAGGTGGTCATTGGACTTGACTGTCCAGGGCAATTTCTTTAAACTATTTTTGTGACTTGTAGCTTTTCTGACCCAGTGGTAGTTGGATCTACCCAAGTTGCCTTTAGAATTAGTCCAGTGTAAGTTGTATGTCCGAAACATAGACCAGACCCCAGAGACTAGGAAAAATATACATACGCATAGTGTTTCACAGTGAGATCAGGATCTAAAATAAGAATTTCCATCTTTACTGCACCTTGCTTGTTTGATCCTTGCAATGCGACACAACTGAATTAATGTTCCATATTTCTCTTTCCCTTCTCTCCCTCAGAGTCAGACATGAGAAGACAGATACTGTTCGCTGCATTAAGTCCTGCCGACCGAATGACGTCAACTGCATGTTAGATCCAGTTCACACCATTTCCCACACAGTCATTTCATTGCCCACATTCAGGGATTTCACGAGGCCTGAAGGTAAATGCTTTCCCTCACTCTGCAGAAGTAGCCTATGGTATAAACATCCCAGAAGCTCCACCTACAGAAAGAATTGCTAAGAGCCAAATGCATAGCAAGGCTGAGAAGGTCTTGTCATCTGGGCAGCCCAGGAGACCTCCAGACTCATTGCTAGGTGCCCCCCCCCCCATGTCCATGCTGCTGGAACGTAGCACAGCAGTCATATAGCAGGGGACCTATGCCTAAATTGCTTCCTTTTATGGTTTTATTTTATTTCAGGTATTAATATACTGTACTCCTTTTCAGGCCGACTTCAAAAAGCAATTTACATATTATTACAATAAGTATCAGTGAAATGGAAAAAATGTTGTTGTAGTTGTTCAAAAAATGAAGTTGTTGTTTTACAAAAAACACAATAAAATTGAAAAGACAATGAAGAGGTGCTGTAATGGCTTTTTCTCTCCTCCCCTCAGGGCAAGATGATTCTGCAGAGTTGCAGATGATGGGAGGTGTTGTGACGTGGGGTTTGTGATTTCAGCTCTCTTGACATAATATGCTGGAGACAGTTCTCTAGTAACACTTCTTTATTAAAGCAACAAGACTGAGACCTGAGGAGGGGAGAGCTACATTTATAGGGACAGGGAACTAGCTAGAAGGGATACATTTTGGAGGGAACAATATCAGGCAATCACAGTCCTGCCTTTTGGAGGAAACCAATAAGACAGAGGATCCAAATACAGCAGCTTAAATGAACCAATAGTAGCTGTACCCTCTGGAACCAAAAGGCAGTCACTTTACCCTAATGCAAATACAGACAATAATAATACAGATATAAAATCCTTTGACTCAATACACAACAGGAGGGAGGGAATTAATTAACACCCCTGTGTAGGTTCTAGGCCAGGGCTAGGCAACCTAAAGCCCGGGGGCCGGATGTGGCCCAATCACCTTCTCAATCCAGCCTACGGACGGTCCAGGAATCAGCGTGTTTTTACAGGAGTAGAATGTGTCCTTTTATTTAAAATGCATCTCTGGGTTATTTGCGGCACATAGGAATTCGTTCATCCCCCCGCAAATATAGTTCGGGCCCCCCCCCACAAGGTCTGAGGGACGGTGGAGTGACCCACGGCTGAAAAAGGTTGCTGAGCCCTGTTCTAGGCTGCAGGATGAGGGTCTGTCATTCCAGGGTCTTCGTATTCCTCTTGCAGTATTAAGTCACTGGCAGCTCCTGTCCTTCCACCCCCAGCCAGACTTTTCTGTAAGTCTCATGAAGGAGAAGACAACCTGAAGTATAATCTTGCTTTCTTATTTCTCTGCTTTAACTTTTCTGATTTGCAATTGCTGAATAGGTTGCACTGCACTGATTTAAATGTTTTATTGTTGCCATTTTTAGCTTACTTCCGGTATCTTTCCCCTCAGAGATTATTTTCCTTCGTGCCATCACGCCAGCATACCCAGGCAACCAGGCAGACATCATATTTGACATCACCGAAGGAAATCTGCGGGATTCCTTTGACATCATCAAGCGCTACATGGATGGCATCACTGTGGGTGAGGAAAAAGTTATCCTATTATTATTGAATTCAAGGAAATAATCAATAAACATTGGCTTATTGCATCCTTTATTAATTTTTATTTATTTATACATTATATACACCTAGCCTTTAGGGTTACAAATCCTACAAGGCATCTTACAAGCAAATTAAAGAAATAAAAATGAAATCACAATATCAAATCAAATGATACTTTTTGCCTCCCCTGTTTGAAAAACAACGATATTTTTCTGTTCAGTGCCACCAAGTGAATGTATGGAGTACATAGGCAAAGCTAAAGAAGCTCAAGCATGTGTATCTCTTTCCTAAATTGTCGTAATATTGTTACTGAACAAAAACAACACAAGAAGCTGCATGTTGATCTGCAATTCTCTAGAGAAGGAAAACCTGTGGCTGTCTAGATGTTGCCACGATAAACCTCCAATCACTTCTGTTCATTGGTCATCCAGCCTGAGGATGATGGTGGGGTTAGCTATTGAGAAGCAATTGTATTTTAATTTGTATTTTTATGCTGTATATATATATATATATATATGCAGGTTTTGGTGTCCTCGGGTGTCTTCCCGTGTAAAAGTTGGGGTATATATATATATATATATATATATATATATATATATATATATATAAAAAGTGTAAAAGTTGTAAAAGTTGGGGTATATATATATATATATATATGCAGGTTTTGGTGTCCTCGGGTGTCTTCCCGTGTAAAAGTTGGGGTGTCTAGGCGACGTTTCGACGAGGTCTCACTCGTCATCTTCAGGCTGGTGCTTTCGGCTTCTTGTTACTGGAACAGAGCAGGATCTCAGTGTTTGAGTTCCTATAAATACTGTAGAGGGGGTGTGGTGTATAGCCTCCAATGTTCTGGGCAGAGAGGAAGTTCCCAGGCTAGTGTGCCTTTTCTTCTTTTGTTCCTTAATTACTTGAGAGATATCTTGAGTGATTTCTTGAGTGATATCCTGAGTACCACTTAGGTGGGTCATTAGGTGTGGATTAGTTGTTAAACTATATTAGTTGTTACCCCTATACACGAAGCCAAGCCAGAGCACAACTAAGTACAGTACAGCCATCTTCTCAGGAAAACTCTTCACAAAGTTCTAGAGGTCAAGACACAAAGACTTTAACAACTAATCCACACCTAATGACCCACCTAAGTGGTACTCAGGATATCACTCAAGAAATCACTCAAGATATCTCTCAAGTAATTAAGGAACAAAAGAAGAAAAGGCACACTAGCCTGGGAACTTCCTCTCTGCCCAGAACATTGGAGGCTATACACCACACCCCCTCTACAGTATTTATAGGAACTCAAACACTGAGATCCTGCTCTGTTCCAGTAACAAGAAGCCGAAAGCACCAGCCTGAAGATGACGAGTGAGACCTCGTCGAAACGTCGCCTAGACACCCCAACTTTTACACGGGAAGACACCCGAGGACACCAAAACCTGCATTCCTGTACCCGTGAAAATCTACGAAAGCAAATATATATATATATATATATATGTGTGTGTGTGTGTGTGTGTGTATGTGTGTGTGTATGTGTGTGTGTGTGTGTGTGTGTGTGTGTATGTGTATGTGTGTGTGTGTGTGTGTGTGTATATATATATATATATATATATATTCTTAATTAATTGTGTATACCACACTTCAGCCATAGATCTCAGGGCGGTCCACAGCATAAAAATACAAGATAAAAACACAAAACACACAATAAAGACAAGAACGAGAATGAAACAGTAACCCCCTCCCTAAGAGGCTTCAGTGTAAGTGATGCACATATCTGCTGAATGTGACTATTTCTGCTAACGTTGTCGCTGCTGCTGCTGCTGCTGCTGCTGCTGCTGCTGGTATCTGGGCAGACCAGGCTGCTATTTTGTGCACATTGCAAGAGTTGGACTAGTTATCTTGGTGATGGTCACATAACAAGAGTCCTTCTGTATTTTTGCTTTGAACTTATATGGATAGTAGTTTCTTAAATAAATATTGCTAGAAGCTGCACTGGGGTGAAATAGCTGCCACACACAACATAGAGAGGCACCTTTTGTAGCTCAGCCTGAAGGTGGCGCTGTTGGCTTTCCTGTCTTGTAGCAACCCAAATCCTTGTAACATAAATCCAGGTTTATTTCATAATTTATTGAGCAGAAATGTGAGGCTGCATGCCAAGAGGCAACATGTTAATGCAGGCTTATAAGCTCCCACGTCTTAAACAGAGTTTGTTGATGAAAATGACAGTTAAATAACTGGAGGGTTGTTTTGTGTTTACGATGAAGATTATGTAAAAATGGTGGACGGGGTTCTTTGCTTTCCTTGTTTATATGCTACTGGCCTGCTTTTTGCTGTGATGGGTGGGGCTCTTTATTGTATTGCGGTCAATGGAAGGACTTGAGGGGGCTCCCGGAGAAGAAGGTATTTCTCTCTGTGACCTGAACGTTGTCTCTCCTCGCAGCGTCTCTGTCAGGCTTCCCTCTCTTCACCAAGAGCACCCACAAGGCCAGGGCCTTAGCTTTCCCCACAGAAGTGAATGGCAACCATTTGCTTAAACAGGATAAAAAGGGCTCCACTCAGGATGCCAATCCCTACGCTTTGCCACCCCAAACCTTTGAAAACCAGGCCTGCTGTTATCTGCATGGCTTTGCAGAGCAGCCGGTGGCCCTCCAGGCTCAGGAACTGGAGCCCAACATCTGGAGGGGCACCAGCTTGGGCAACACTGGGCTACAGCTTGAAACTTTTAGATACTGTTTAAAAATTGCCCCACGTTTCTGTCCAAAATTTGACATCCACAGTAGCTGATAACAAATGGAATAAAGCAGACAGAAAAACTATAGTAAAGATTGAAGGACCAATTTCTCCAAAACTCCCCTGAGCTGCCAGCCAGGAAAAGAAGCAAAGATGTCAGTAGCTGTCCTCCTTCCCTGGGAGGTACAATGGAGGGGCAGCTAGAGACTGAAAAAGCACTTTCACGCATGGCTGTCTGGCAAATTTCAGTCAGCAGCAGGAGAAGATGATCAGATCTCTGATGCTGAGGGCAAGGGAAGCACATGGCATGGGAAGAGGCAGTCCCTACATCTTGAGTAGTTCTTTTTATCTGCATTAACCACTGTAAATGGCACCCAAGGCACCTGCACAAGTTGAAATTAAACAGCTCCTTCAGGTGACCTGTTTACTGAGCCTTTATCCTGATTTTATGCAGCAGTTATACAATGCCTGCTCTTTATTGAACATCCATTCCAGTTGATTTGTTGGGAGATTATACATTTTCCCATCAACCAATCATTTCCCCACAATACTGTACATTTTAATGCATTTCCTCCTTACTTTCCTAACTGTGAGAGGTGGTGGTGTACCCTCCCCCCCCCCCAGTGGATTGCTGCACCAGAGTGCTTTAATCCACTTTAATTGCACAAACTGATATTGTCCAGAATGCAACTGAATCCTTCCTGAAAACCAGTACAGTGGTATCTCGGGTTAAGTACTTAATTCGTTCTGGAGGTCCGTACTTAACCTGAAACTGTTCTTAACCTGAAGCACCACTTTAGCTAATGGGGCCTCCTGTTGCCGTCGCGGCACAATTTCTGTTCTCATCCTGAAGCAAAGTTCTTAACCTGAAGCACTATTTCTGGGTTAGCGGAGTCTGTAACCTGAAGCGTATGTAACCCGAGGTACCACTATAACAACCTCCAGGGGAACCTTGTACTTAAGAGTTACTAAAAGCCAACAATAAAAAGCAGCAGCCCGTTGAGTGAAAAATGCCCCACAAGCCAGATCAGTCCACAGGAAACATCCTTAGAACACAAATGTCTTCGCCTGATGGCAAAATACTGTTCAAGGGCGGCTGCAGGGGAGCAGGAGAGATTGGTTTCCTTGGGGAGTGCATTCCACGATCCGGATGCCACTTTGAAGAATGGCCACTCTGTGCCCTCCTCACAGAGCTCCCCGAGTTGAAAGAGGGGAAACAAAGAGGAGCTTTGTAAGCACAGATGACTATCATACCATTGGTTTACAATATATACCGATATGTAAACAGACATTTCAGGTTCTGTCTCATTGCTTTCTGCTGTATGAGGATCACTCTTTGGTATTTTTGCTTAAATGGCTCAATCTCTTCGCCTGACAAGCTCCCCTTCCAGCTGGGGTTGCCAGGTCTCCCAAGCTCTGATGGTTAAAGTTCTGGAGCCTAACTAGGGAAGAAGGGGTGCAACACAGCAAATGGCCAAAGATATTGTCTTTGGGATCAGTGGGCAAAACCCCACCACATTTGGGGGCTCAGGGCAGAGCCTGATGGAAATGGGGTAGTAGATAGGGAACACCTATGCAACTATGGTTGGCAAAATTATCTGTCTGGGTCCCCCCCCCCCCCCAATATTCTAAGCTTTGGCACAGAAAACAGTTTCTGGGGCTAAGCCCTGGGTGAATTTTGGCTGTAATTTATCTGTGCCCTCAAAATTTAGCTCACTTTAGCCTAGGCTGGTGATGGTCACAATATACATGCTGTACCAGGCTGGGAAAGAACCAGACGTGCAGGATTCTCCCGCTGATTTCTACGCTTGGGTTCTGAGACCTGGCTGGCCCCTTTGCAAAGAGCCCCAAAGTTTAGCAGTTCATTCTGCAAGATATTCCTTGTAGCCTTAAATCACGGCTGAACTAGGGGAAAGGGTAAACAGAAGTAAAGCCTCAGCTTGTTCTCCTTAAGCCTTTTTACAGACTTTCTGCTACATAC
This sequence comes from Podarcis erhardii, assembly GCF_964252035.2. NCBI lineage: Eukaryota > Metazoa > Chordata > Lepidosauria > Squamata > Lacertidae > Podarcis > Podarcis erhardii. Next base: position 3,114,934 of record NC_138509.1, on the reverse strand, counting down.
CTTTTTGTTTTGTTTAGTTGCGCGCCCCCCCCCCCGGTACCTTTTAACCAGCTGTCAGTGAAGAATTCGTTTTCAGCTTGTACAAAAAGGTCCTATTAAAGCCTGGGGTATTAGAGAGCACTATGCAGCTTTCCCCCTCTGCCTTGTGTTGGGGTTCTGTGATACCACCTGTGTTCAGGCAGGGCATTCAACTGTAGGATGCTTTCTCTCCTTTTCCTCCCCCCCCCCCCCCGGCCCCAACCAGGCACTTACACACTTACGTTTGGTTAATGGAAAATGAAACTTTTGCCCTTGAACATTGCTGTTAGTAGGAAACTTTTTCTGAAACCAGCACCGTCAGGATATTTTGATGGGGCTCTCATTCGGAGAGTGGCCCTATAGCAGGCATATGGTTGGGTAATCACAGGCTTTCAATCCACTTTCTGTCTGACAGCATTTAATTTCTAGAAAAAGGAGATGTCAAGTGTGTTTTGGAACCCCCTTTCCCCAGTGTTGCCGCAGCAATCAAACCCTAGGGCTCTTCCTGCTTCCTTGATCCTGCCTCTTTTCACTGGGAAAACCTGCCTTTTACCACTGAATTGGATCAACGCTTGCTCTGATTCAGCGGTCAAGTGTAGCTATTCCCAGGGAAAAGAGGTGGGGCAAAAGGAAAACCACTCTGACCCATGCCTAGAAAGCAGGTGACATAGTGGTAAACCTCTCAAACTTGTGCTTTTTAGTGTAGACAGACAAATCCAAAATTGTATTAGGAGAGCATTTATCGAAAGCAAGAGGAGACAGTGGCAAGTCTATGGGTCTCTGCATCCACGACCATCTGGTTTTGTGCCTTACTGTTCCAGGGTTCAGTTTAGGCACTAAAAACAGATACTGGCACTGTGCCCTGATGTGCTCTGGCATAAATTAAGCCCTGCAATTAGCCTTATGAAAGCACAGCAAAATAATTATTCCTCTCTTCATCTGCATAGCCAGAACTGTGCGTAGGTATTAATTCTGCAGAGAAGGCACAGAATAGAGAGTGGGATGCTGAACTGAAGCTGAGTCAAAGGGCTTCTTCACACTTAGCAGGCTTTGTGTCCAAGTGCTTTTCCCCCTTGCCCTGAGCTTTCCCCACAATGCACCACTTTTTACCACCGAATTGGAGCAAATGTCAGTTGAGGATTTCCATGGATTCCCGTTTGCTCTGATTCAGCTTTAAAGACTGGGAAACTCTGGAGCAGAAAAGGGGTGCTTGGAAGTGGAGCTTTAACTAGCAGAACATGCCTGGAAAGAGCAGAGCAAAGCTAAGTGTGACTAAGACCAAACTGGGGGCAAGGCCTGATTTGTTCTGTGGCATCGCCATTCCTAACGCGACCCCAAATTAGCTGGAATGCTTAAAAGATTGTGCTGCCAAAGCAGCTGATCATGGAGACAATAGTAAGGAATGTGTATGAAAAATAGCACAAAATAGGTGAAATCCCCAAATATATTTGAACTGCGTAATCTTGGAACAAAGGAAACTGTTATGTACTAAGCTTGGATCCCAGAACAATAGGCAGGTAGGATCCTAGAATGCAACAACTGATTGGCTTGCAGGAGAAGACCAATCAGGCTCCAGGAGGAAGTTAATCAGCCAATCAGACGGGACTCATTGTGTAAATAATGTATATAAAAGCCTGAGGTTTGGGGGGGGGGGATTTCAATCACTCTTTTACAAGCTGCAATAAAGAGCATGAAATCACTGCACGACTCCGAGTATATTTCAGCAACATAAGCATTACTTTCAGTGCATAAGATGCTGCTCATCTGAGCTTTTTTAAATGTAATGCTAAGTAGTGGGGACCCATGATTTTCAACAGAACCACAGTTTGTGGAGGTTAAATAGGGTTAAATACCAACATTCTCTGCAATGTATCTTGGTCTCTTCACCTCCCCCCCCCAACCTACATTTAAAGGGTTTAAAGATGATGTAGAAGCCCCCTTCCCCAGTCTTATTCTTGGAATTTGGTCAGGGATTAGAATGCACAGCAGCTGAAAAGGATTCGTTCTTCAGAAATTCTGGGCTCTCATCTCTAGGTAATGATGGAGGGATTGTGCAATGGCTTCCAGGTCCAATCCTCTGGATTAGCCCTTTATTTTCCTTGGTAAATTGAATCACACAGACGTGGCCTGGTGTGCACCATGGTGCGGCTTATAGCCAAGAAATGGTCAAGGAGTGGCGCTTGCCACAGCCTTGGTGACATGACTATGCTATTCAGTTATGAACAGGATCCTGCTCTCCCCCACCCCTCCGCTCCCTCTCTTTGTGTCTCCCCTGAAACTAGAATTCGGGGCTACCCAGCTATATTGATTGGCAGTGGAATCAAGTAAAAATAAGCACTTCTTTATACAACATGTGATTAGTTTGGATGGTCCACAGCTGTGAGATGTGGCAGTGGTGATAAGGTTCTTTAAAAAGGATAGGTCTATCAATGGATATTAGCTATGACAGATGGAACCTCCATGTTCAGAGGTAGTAGAGCTGAATACACTGTCAAAAAGACGTGGGTGTTGCCTTTATGCCTTTCCTGTAAACTTCCGAAATAGTCAACCTGACCACCGTTCGAAAAATAACACTGGACTAGATGGGCCTTTGGCCAATCCAGCAGTTTTTATGTTCCCATGTACTGTGCCAAAGCTGAAATGACACTAAATAATGTGCAGCAAGGCTGTGTCTTTAAGGTGCCACAATATTATTTGCCATACATGCAGTGTGGTTTGAACTCTCCAAATTCCATATTCAGCGTAAGGCTAATATGTGTTGCGTAATTTTCTCCCTCTCTCCTCTCCCCACGTGCCCCCTTAATCTGTTCTTGGGGTTCCCCCCCACCCTCCAGAGCAGATTTAGAGATGGCGTGGGGGGCAGGAGGAGGGCGTGGGGGGCAGGAGGAGGGGAAGTTGCACTAGTGGGAATCCTTGCACTGGCTTCCACTAGCAGTATGATTCAGTTGAATATGGCTCAACACATTTTTATTAAGTATGTCCCAATTAGTGCAACCAAACTAACCAAAGCAAAATATTTCACGGTATGGTGAAGAAAATTAGTAAATCCAGAAAGTTGAGTGAGACATGAATGCAAACACAAATGCTGCATTAAGAGCGTTGTCCCATCTAATTGACATGGACTGTGTGTGCTAAGATGTCAGAGCCCACTTTTGGCACAAGAAGGAAACAGGGGTCTGCAACATCAACTGATGCAATTGGCAGGTAACATTTAGCCTTTTGGTTGGCCAGTCTTTCCAGAATAGGTCCCTGGCTCCTGCTTTTGTATAGTTCAAGTGATCTGCTTGCTACACTTCAGATCTAGTGGCCTCGGGGATCCTGTGCTGGATTCCAGGTCTAGATTCTGGGAGGATGCTCTGCAGCTCCGCATATTGCCAGCTCAGGAGTATTTGCGAGGAATGAGTTAAACAACAGAATGGCTCTTTTAAGTTTAAGATGCAAGGTTATTAGCAAACTGGCTAAGTGATACAAAATACAAGCAGAAACCAGACATGAAGGTGAACTGCCTGAGGGGCTGACATATTTTGAAGGCGGGCAAGAGGGAGGGAAATGTAATTATATCTTACAGCAACATAAATGAGCCAAAAGAATACCTTCAGCATCTGTCTGCAGTACCAGAAATCCCGATGAGGAGAAGAGTGAGAAGACAAACAATGCTAAGTTTAAAACCAGCGACCTCCTGGCACTTGCAACAAGTAATGTTAGATAATCTCTATATTTTCCCCATTCTTTTTGGAATTTTTGTTTAGATCATCCCCTAATTGTATCTGTCATTTTGGCCAATTCAAGGTAATCAAATAATTTATCTTGCCTCTCTTTTTTTGTTGGTACTATCTCTTTTTTCCAATTAAGATTCTCGCTACTGATGTTGCATACAGGAATATTCTCTTATTTTCATTTGCAATATTGGAGTCTAATACGCCCAGCAGAAAAGCTTCTGACTTTTTTTTAAAATAAAGGTTTGTTTAAATATTTTCTTCAGCTTATCATATACCATATCCCAGAAGCTCTTAATTTTATTATAGGTCCACCACATGTGTAGTAGCGCCCCCTCTGCTTGATTACACCTCCAACACATTTTGGATTTTGTTTTATACATCTTGAATATTTTGCTAGGTGTTATGTACCATCTATAGAACATCTTTAGAACAATTTCCTTTATGGCTGCTGCTTCCTTTCTTTTGCCACCTCCTGCAAGGCCAAATTTTACTTTCTCTTTTTGTGCAAAAGAGCTGCTTTAAAAATAGAAACATCACAGCCAGTGAGAAAAGGAAGGCTGTATCCTTTCCCTTTGGCTAATGAAAACCAAATGGAAGTAGTGGGTTTGGTAGCAGGCTGTGTGGCAGGAAAGCATCACCACACATGTAAGAAAACCCCACACCTACACCACATGCAGCGTGCAATTTTGTATTGACTTTTTTGCCCTTATTCAATTATTCACGGATTGGGATAATTCAGATTTATCAGAGCGGAATTGTGGCTGTCACTTGAATGAGGAGGATTTCATGAGAAGGATATTTAAGAATAAGAATAGAAGAGACACAGGAAGCTTCAGCTCCACATTGAACTTCAGTGTGGATGACCCCAAAGTTATTAGCCAAGAATAGTGAGACCTGACATGTGTGCCTCACTCCCACAGTCTAGTCCAATCTTTGGGAGAAGTGGGTTTGTTGCACGAGACCTCCCAATCACCAATTTGTCAGGATGTGATTGCCTTTACGCAAAGAGAGTGATGGTTTGGAAGTGCCTTGTGACTGACCTCAGACCAGAAGTGTGGCAGAGTGAGCCTTCAAACTCTGTGCCCTGGTCTCCCCTGTTTTTCCAATATTTTTGCCAGGGTTGGTTCTTGAAGACCAGGCACTAGGATGATGGTGTTTGTCATGCTTGCCTTGAAGAGAGCCTTACAAGCCCTTGAGATTCACATGACTGTATCAGGAAATATGCATCTTGGCACCTTCACGAAGCAAGAGTTACTCACTGAGCTTTGTAACATTTGTATACCAGAGTTCCAGTGCAGGGTTGTCAAGTTCCACTGATGTGCATCCTCTGATGAGGCTGCATGCTGGGCCCAAGGGCCTTTGCCTTGCCCTGTTGCAGGTAGAGTGGCAGGCTGTGTCTGAATAAAGGCAGGTCTGCTCCTGCTGCTCTGTCAGCATGGTTGACAGATGCCGCATCCCAGCCTGGAATGTACCTGTTGACAGGAGTGCGATGTTGTCCCGCTTGCAACTGACACAGCTGCAACTGACATAGCACAGAAAGTGAAACTTCAGTGCATGTAACTGTAGTTGTCATTTTAGCCTTAGTTCTTGCATTTCCCCCTCTCCCAGAATGGCTAGCTACCCATAAAACACAACAGTAAAAACGCTGTTGAAAATCGCAACAAAACCCCAACATTTTCACCCCCCCAAAACGGGACTTCAGTGCTCATCAGCAGGGTTGTGCCCAAGCACTGGACCTTTGGCACGGGACCTTTGCTAAGTGTCAGAGTGCTGGAATGAAAAGCGTTCTGGCGCTCATCAGTAGGATGCACCGGAGCTCTGGTGAGACCCTGCTGGCTTGTACCACAACAAAAAACGGGAAATCTCAGGATGCAAACAGAAGCTGGGATTGGCTTCTGTGATTCCCGGATGTCCCCCTTAAAACAGGACAGTTGAGGGGTATGTAATACAGTCCCACACAACACAGTAATCAAAGGCATAAAGTAATCAGTGCTGCAATTGACTCAATAGGACAGGGGTGTGGAAGCAGATTGTCTCCCCTATCGCTGTGGGTCAAAACTGAGAGAAGGGTGGGGTTATCCAACTATCAGTCACCTGACGGTGATGTCCGGTGACCCTTTTTCAGCTCTATGGTTTGAAATCAAACTATGTGGGGAAATGTGCAGCTTGAAAAGTGCTCTGAAAGAACCAAGTGCCAGCTGATACTTGGGTCTTGTGGAGCACTTTGCAAGATGCTTTGCAAGACCCAGTGATCAGGTGAAGATCAGCTGGGGTGTGGTATGGGCCAAAAATGGCCTTATGGGCCAGGTGAGGAGGCCTGAGGGGCTCCATTAGACCAGAGGACCCCCGCCCTTCAGTAAGGCCACTCTATGATCTGAAGGCCTGTGCAAATAAATAGGTTTTTAGCTGTCACTTGAATGAAAATCAGCTTGGGGCCACCAGATCTGTACAGGGAGGGAATTCTGCAGACAGGGTGCTGCCCCTGAGAATGCCCTACAGGGCTCCCCATCAAATCTGAGAACCTGGGTTGACAGGTGTGAGAGACGCCACCAGATAAAGTACTTTGGGTCTAAGCTCTTCAGGTCATTATGCACCTTGAATTGGGTCTTGATAAAGAGACCCACCTTGTCACTGGAAGTCCATGTGGCCTCACTGGGAGGAGGGCCTATGCCCAGTTTCAGATTTAGATGGAGGTAACTTGGCTACAGTAATCCAGCCTCTGAGAACTTCCCGGTTGTATTTCTGAGATGCCCTCTACATTGGACTTCCCTTGAAGACCAGTCGCTACAAGGACACTGCCCATTTGCTGCTTGGGGCAGCAAGGTGGCATTGCACGACCCCAATTGGCAGAGTATTGCACTGGCTGCCAGTGGGCTACCAGGACTCTTTAACATCTTTAGCTTGTCCCCAGTGTTGATGCTATAACAGAGGTTCACATATTCAAAACCTCTGCTGAGCTGAACATTTTGGTACAGAGTTGTTTCTTTCAGTTATTGGAATCCAACAGTGGCATTTAAGGAAAGATTATTTGATATATATTCCATTTCCCAGTTCACACTAGTGGTGGTTTTTTAAGCGGGGGGGATGATCTGATTTTTGCTGACCTTTCAGCCTTTGTGTAGTTTCAAACAAAGCCCTGACGAAAAATGAGTTGCTATTCTACTAGGACTCCAAATCTGCCTCCAAAATGTATGCTAGGCAGCCATGTCTCTTCCAGCTTGACCCGCCTCCACTCCAGTATCCTGAAAATTGCAATAAGCAAGATGTCAGGCAGGAGAGGATAACAGGATAACAAGAGCAGAGGAGGAATAGACAGGAGAAGCCATGGCTGCTTCATCTCTGACTGGATCAAGGAGGGGCCCAACCTTGCCTGCTGACCAGGGTATATGCAGAGTGGGAAAGAAATTGTCTGAATTAAATGATTGCATCCTATGGATTCATGTGTTATAGGTTAGAAGATAATGCCAAAGAGAGAACACGCTTCCATCGCCAGGGCTGTATTCCAGGGAGATTCCCTAACCCTCCACCCCCGTCTCAGTTCCTGCCAATACAAGTCAATTTTATAAGGGAGGGGAATCCGTCCAAGGAAATGAATCTTATGTGTAACATTTTAGGGACTGGGGGGAAAGGATGCTTAAAAAGAGAGGTGTGTTTATGGAATATGGCAAGCAAAATGAATGTGGTGAAAAGTCTGCTATTTCTTAGCATGCTGAAGATATTAGTCAGTATTTAAGTAGGACAAAACTCTAAGGTCATCACGGCATTCAGAAAAAAGGGTGCTGACAGCTGGCATAAGCAAACGTTTATCTCTCCCATCAGATCCTAAGCCAATGTGTTCTTAGGGAATTGGTAGGAGACTGCTTCTGGAATGCCATACACGCTGCCGAGCTCTCCACTTTTGAAACATGACCTCAACTAAGATCTAAATGGGACACATATCAAATAATCCTTCCTTAAACTGTACATTTCCTTCCAAATTAAATGCCACTGTTGGATTCTAATAACTGAAAGAAGCAATTCTATACCAAAATGTTCAGCTCAGCAGAGGTTTTGAATATGTGACCCTTCCTTATTCTGTATTTTGCACTTTCAGAAACTGACAGTGTAGGAGACAGTCAGCCATGTGTTCTGTTCATGGCGGAGGGCAGCAAACTGCAGGGAGAGAAGCAGAAGATGCTGTCAGGCAACCACAGGCCAGAGCCCAGAGTATTGGGGGTTTCATAGCAGAAAGCAGTTTGAAAGGCAGATTATATGCAACTACTGTATATATAAAATAGTCACCCAACAATATATATGAACAGCCAGCAATAAATATCCATTGGGCAGCTTACAAATAATATTTAAATTTCTTTTTATTATTAAACTCAACAATCAACAAGACAGCACCTGCAACCCCCTGTTGCAGCTTCTGGTAAATGGATTTTGTGGGGTTTTTTCTTTTTAAATTATTTCAAAAATCTGCTTATCCCAACTTAACAATGAAAGGAAAGGAACATTGGTGTTCATTGTGGCAATCAAAGCTTCTCTGAAGCTACAGTCTTTTTCCAAGTTTAGTTGCTTGTTTCCATTGTGAACAGTATATTTTCTACAGAGGAAAGTACCAGGGGTGGCCTATCCTGTTTTGGCACCTGAGATCAAATGGTAAGGTGCCCCCCACCCTGGCTTGCTTACCAGGATTGTGCAGAGGTGGCTTCCAGGTTCTGGAAGTAGGGCTCTCCCCTTGTGGGGGGGGGGGGAAGAGGCACCCATGCCGCTGCCAGAAAAGTGAGATGTGAGAAAAGACAGCAGCAGCAAGATCTTGAGCAGAGTCTGTGAGATCTCGCAAGAGCTCTTTAGGATCTCATGAGATTTTGCGGGGCTCTTGCAAGATCTTGCCAGAACCTACTGCTGCTTCTCCAGTGATGGCGGATGGGGGCCTGTGGGGGCGTGTGCTCCACTGAGATTCTGCTGCCTGAGGCAGGTGCTTCAGTCTGCCTCATGGGAGGGCTGGCCTTGAAAAACACAAACCTTGAAATGTGCAACAAGTGGGTGGGTTAAGAGCTTTCCCACTCCAATATCTCTCTATGAAGAAATGGTGGAAACTTCTTTTAAAGGGCTGCCTAATTAGGCAGATGTTAAGAGTTGAGTAGGGACACAGGTGGCACTGCGGTCTAAACCACTGAGCCTCTTGGGCTTGCCGGTCAGAAGGTTGGCGGTTCAAATCCCCACGACGGGGTGAGCTCCCATTGTTCGGTCCCTGCTCCTGCCCATCTAGCAGTTCAAAAGCACGTCAAAGTGCAAGTAGATCAATAGGTACCGCTCCGGCGGGAAGCTAAATGGCGTTTCCGTGTGCTGCTCTGGTTCACCAGAAGTGGCTTAGTCATGCTGGCCACATGACCTGGAAGCTGTACACCGGCTCCCTCAGCCAATAAAGCGAGATGAGCGCCACAACCCCAGAGTTGGTCATGACTGGACCTAATTGTCAGGGGTCCCTTTACCTTTAAGAGTTGAGTACCATTAATGCATCTTTCAAATTCACTACAGTTTTCATAATAAATGTTTTAAAATTTATTCCTAGCTAAAATGCCACCCAAGTTTGAGAAAGTGACATACTCTGGAGCCAAGAGGGAAATGGTTTGGGGGCATTCTCCCCTCCCCAGTTTGGCCTGAGAAAAAGAAAAAAGAGGCCGTGCCGTGAGCTGGCTGCTGCTGCAGCAGCATCCTTGGCTGATTCTGCTTTCTTTAGGAAGCTGTGAAAGGGATCATTAGGGGCTACACTATCTGCTCAAAGGAGGGTGAACGCCTCTACCGTGTTGTGCTTTTGCATTGTAAATAAAGCACATATTACAAGCAAACAAAAATCTTCTGCTACACGGTCCGTGGAACTTTTCATCACTTGTGGTAGTGGAGAGCAAACTTGAACTTTTTCTTTTTGTATAAGGAAGAAAACAAAGCCCATTAACGTCCCTATGTGCTTAAGAAAAAGAAAAAAAACAGTGTCTTTAATACTTTCTCAACCTCTGAGCCGCTCACTTTGTGTACAGCCTCCATGAGGTAGACACGTTTCTGGATTTGGTTAATTTCCTTATTCTACATCTACTTAGGCCTTATTCTGCTGGAGATGAGGACCAGCAAAACTCGCCCAAAGACACCATGGAAGACGAAGGTTTTAGCCTGGGGTGCGAAGGGCGAGAAGCCACCTCACAGGTGCTCTCAGACGCATTGTGAACACATCTGCAAATGGCTCTTTGTTTGCAGCATATTCAGCCGACCCTTCTCTTTAGAAACTACATTCATAGTGGCATTTTTCTCCATGGTGTCTTCTAAACTTCCTTGCTGCCACAGCTTCTTGTCTTCACCACCTGGAGCAGGGCATCAATGAATTGATCTTCATGACCATGTCATTTCATGTGGTTGGGAGCAGTGCTTAAGATCCTCTGGTCCCAAATTACTTTAAAATAAAAACCAGTCCTCTGAAACAGACTGCTAAAACAGCAGAACACCTCTCTTAAAGGCCCCATTCTTCCTGTCAACACCCTGGTAGTCGCATTGTAGGCAAACTGAAGTTTTCAAACTTGCCTCCAAAGGTAGGTTTTCCTACAGAATATTACAGGTATCTAACCTGAATATTACAGGTATCCTGCACTGCAGGGGATTGGACTAGATGGCCCTTGGTGGCCCCTCCCAATGCTGCTCTTCTATAATTCTGCAAGCAGGGCATGCATGGTGACTATGGCCTGTTGCACAGCCTGGGAGATAGGCTGGAAGCTTGTGACACTCCATAAGCCAAAGGCCACAGAATGGAATAGCCACATCCCTTGTGGGAAATGACCTGACCGGAAGGACTAAGGTCATTACTCGGTATGGCAGAGCTGAGCCCAGTAATATTTGTGGCACTAATTCTTCTTCCTCCTCCTCAACCCACAGGTGTGGTTCGCCAGGTGAAACCCATCATTGGCCCCTTCCATGCTACCTTGAAGCTGGAGATGAACTACGTCATTGGAGGGGTTGTCTCACACCGCAACGTTGTCAACGTGCACATCTTTGTTTCGGAGTACTGGTTCTGATCCACCTCGCCACCTGGGTGGAAGCAGGAGAGCTTCCAAGTGAAACTCTACCACAAACTCATAGAAACGTTATGCAGACCTACCTTTGGGGGCAGGGAGGGGTGAGATGGGGTTTGGGGTTGGGAGTGAGACCAAATAGCTTCTTTTTCAACATTTCTGTTGAACATTTCAAACATTTCAACATTTCTGTTGAACATTTCAAACATTTCTGGTTTATAGTTTAATTAAAGGACCAATAGCAAACTATCTAAAATAGAAGTAGGATGGAGCAATAACCTTTGAGTCTGATCTAGCTGGATTGTATATACAAATAAATAGTGTGTCCAGCTCCCTGTCCTTCTATGGGGTTTTAAATTCTGTTTTGTTGAGGTCTTTTAGGCAGGGTGCTGCATGCAAGATTTTGCAGGATCAGAGCCTTGCCTGCCCTCACCCTCCCTACTTCCACCTTCTTGAATGCCTTGCCTGGCTATCAAATTAATTTTTTCATTGTAAAAATCCAGAAATCACCTCTGATGAATTTGGGGCACAACCAGGGCTTTTGTTCAGCTCAGTTCCGGCACCTCTCAGGTCGGCACCAATGCCGTTATAAGAGAACAAGGGAGGCGTTTTTTTGTGAGTTCTGGCACCTCTTCTTTTAGGAAAATAGCACTGGGCATAACTGACCTTGAAAATGACCCCTCCGCCACACGTATTCCACATATCTTTTCTTGCAATGAGTGGGGTGGGTGGGTGGAGTTCTCTGGTGCTTCAAAATAGGTGTGTATTTTGGGGTTTTTTAATCTGAAAGTTTCATTAAAAGGCATTAGCATCAGGTAGGCCCCAACTAAAGTAAATGGTAGAAAAATAAACACTGTATATACCAAGGTATTGAGGGGCTAAATGACCCCAGTATTGGGGAAAATGTCACTTCACATGTGGTACCTGATGTGAAATCAGCCGCTAAAAGAAGGATGTGCTCATGATTCATTGTCTTGGATCCAAAGTCCAAATGGCACTTTGGGTTTCCCCCCAAACAGCAACCTCTCGTGTCACAATGCAGTCTGCATTGTGGAGAGTTTCAAAAGCAGTCTGTGATATGGCAGGAGAGCCTCCTGCTTAAAGCAAACAAAAAAAAAAGTGCAACAGGAACAAGCAATAATCTTTTTTGAGCTTGCCTAAGGTAGGGCTGCAGGCCCCTTTCTCCATCTTCTTTTAGCTGTGCATCCTGAAGGTTTAGAACTGAAGGGGGAAATGCGTGAATTTGGTACTCCTTAATCTGCAAGATCCCCAAAGGCATTAACAGCTCAAGGCATTGCAGATCCCAGATACTACCCTAGAGTTACACCTCTTAGGCTAGAAAAGGAGGGGGCCCTTCCAGAGTGGGGGGCCCTGACAGCTGTCCAGGGATGGCAGGTTCTGACTCCCATCCTGTAGACTATACTACTTTTAGTGGCTTTTGAGATCCCCATTTCTTTGGCGACAAACTAGAATGAAATCAACAGTGCAGTGGAACCAAGTAATTTGAAACCTTTATGCCATGATCCAGCAGCAGAGATATGTACATAGAAACAGTACGTCCCTATTGTGGATACATACTAGATTGGGATTGGTGTTTTAGAAGCTAAAATTATTTTTAAAATTAGTCATGGTGAAGGACCCAATCCAGTTGCCGTGATAGGCTGCAGAACAGCTGGTGGCTCCAGATGTGGGTGGACATCACACTGAGGCGCATCCCAAGGAGTCCTCCCACCAGGGCTCAGGTGAGCATGGATTTAGGCCACCATTATGCACACAGGAGGGCTTCTTGCTGGGTTGGAGCAATTGTGTATGAGGCTTCTTATGTATCATACTGAAGTATGACCCAATAATGTAATGAAACTCAATAAATGAGTGTTGTTTGTATCTACAGTTTCTCTCAACCATGTATCGTTTTTAGGAAAATAAACTTTTTCTTTTTTTAACAGTTGTTCATCCAAGTTCCCTTAATTTTAACAATATAACTGAATATTCACAATGTGCATCATAAGGAATAAGTAGTCAAGAGTTAAGGGGTGTGTGTGTGTGTGTGAGAGAGAGAGAGAGAGAGAGAGAGAGAGAGAGAGAGAGAGAAGTGAGGGAGAGAATTAAAACAGAAGTTAATGTTAAGAATCATTAGTGGAACCTCTGAAGTTTGCCATCCATCCATCGTCTATTGGTCTGACCAGGCAGATGTGGAGCAGTAGGTGCAGAGCAGTGTTTCTCAAACTTGAGTCCTCAGCTGTTGTTAGACTACAAATCCCATCATCCCTAGCTAGCAAGTCCAGTAGTCAAGGATGATGGGAGTTGTAGTTCAACAGCAGCTGAGAACCAGAGTTTGAAAAACACTGGTGCAGAGAATATCCTTGGCAGGGAGCAGCCTGAGAGGGAGGATGGGGACCCTACCTCTTTTCCTGTAGATACTAGAGAAGGGGAGGCAGTTCCACTGTTCCCCGTTCTGCCCATTTTGTGGAGTGGAAATATTTCCTAGCAACAGGACATCTAGAGTAGGAGGAGCCAGCTGGGCTGACTTCCATTCCGTCACCAAGAAGATGGTACCACCTCTGGTCGTTGGGAACAAATATGTCCCCCTCCAAGGCTGCCCCTCCAAGCAAACCTATCTTGTGAGGAGATTCTTGCAAGTGAGCAAGCCGCCTCTTTCTTTTAAAAGCTTTAGAGGACACTGAAGCTAGAAGTATATCTTATGACCATGCTGGGACAGTGAGGGTGTTCATACAGAGCATTGCTTGCTAGATTGAAGTGTACAGAGCATTATCTGCTTGCATGGAATTTCTGGGGTCCCTGAAGCTCATGTTCACACGTGGCAGAATTTCAAGGCAATGCTTGCTTCTATAGTAGCCAGCTTTTTTTATATAAAAAAAGAAAATACATCCTATGCTCAGGTCACCGGTGAACCAAATGAAGATTATTCCCAGCTACTTGAGATACGTAATAACCTAGATCTACTATTTCCTTAGATTTTTTAAAATTAAAAAAAATATTCAAAAGCAAATGAACAGTTTAATGTATAGCAGAAGGGCTGTGCTTATTTTTAATTAACAGGACTTGGAAAACTTTATTCCTGAGACCCTAGAGAGGTCTCTCCCCCCCCCCCCCCGTATCTTGTTCCATTAGCATTTCTTAATTGCAGTTTACATGCAGACTTATTTATTTTAATATGTGTATTTACTTAATTAGGATAGAGATTTGTAACATTTTGGGATCACTCCCAATCAATTACCGTAATATACATCATTCTCCCCCCCTTTCTTCTTTTCTAACCAAATAATACATAATGGAAAAGGGCCTTGAAAACAGCATGTTCCTGGGAAGTAACATACTTTAAAAAATATTATTTTACAATTGCAAGCAGTTTTATTCTGATGTCCTAAGTAGATAGGCTGATCAAAATTTTTAAACGTTTACTGTACTTGCTTGTGCCCATGTATTGTGCCAGAAAGTAAATTAGATTATTTAAAAATGCTTAGAAGGGCAAAATATTCATCTGTTTTAAGTCCATCTTTGATTTAAAGTATAGTAATGGCAAATTCCACAAAGATATAATAAGATTATTTGTAGTTGTTATTTATAAATGCCAGTAATTTGAGTGGGTCTAATGGGAAAACACGTATCCATGAATTTGTCCATGGCATTTAACCCACTATTTTGGTCACTGCAATTTCAGCTTGTTTTTCTGTTAACATGATATTGTTCTGTAAAAATACTCTGTTGGTCAGGCCTCCTTTAAATGAAGGCACTACAGTAGCAGAACCTGAACTACTGGGTGCCACAACATAAGGTAGAAATACGCAATGCACTAAGGCACCTAGTGAAAGTTATAAACCGTATAATAAAATTTTATCTTTTGAAATAAAACAAAACCTTCCGTAAGATGGAAAATAATGTTTATTTTCGTATACTTCCACTTTATTTGTATTTGGATAACAAAAATAAAACAAAGCTAGTATCTAAAAAGAAGAAAAAGGGGGGAAAGGAAAAGAAAAGAGGGAGGGGAGAAACAGCCCCCTAAACCCAAAATTTTATATTCTATCAACCTTCCATCTTAATCTTCAATTCACAAACAGTGACCCACATCTTCCCAGCTCCTACCTGGGACAGCTCCCATCTTTCTCAGCCTGAGAAAATGCACTCTATTCTGTCTCTCACACATATTTCTCTTATCACTCTTGTCTCTATATGAATCTTCATATCACATCATTCATATCATACTTATAAGTAATATTCTTTATTATTAATTTATATTTATTTATATCCTGCTTTTTAAATTGCAAAATCTTTCATCAGATCCTCAAAACTAATCTTACATAACACATTTGTTTCTATATTTAGTAGAGATGCGGCATTCAGCCTGCCTTGTTGCATGGTTGTTCTGTTGGGATTTTTAATCTACAGTTGTACCCTAGATCCCAAATGTCTTGGCTCTCAAACAAATCGGCTCCTGAATGATTGAAACCCAGAAGTGATTTTCGATCGATTTTTGGAAACCGAATGTCCGGCACAGCTTCCTGCAGCCAATTGGAAGCCGTACTTTGGTTTCTGAACGTTTTGGAAGTCAAACAGACTTTCAGAACGCATTCCGTTTGACTTCCAAAGTATGACTGTACTTCAGTTGAGAAAATGAACACTCAGCTGAGCAATTTGTGACAATTAATGCTAAAAATCTGGCAATGAAATTTTTTTGTGGCACCTCCCCCTCCCTTATTTTGCTTAGTGGTTAACCCAGCTCTGTTGGAACACCTCTTCTGGATTCCTCTTTCTTTTGTACTTCTGAAGGCCCCAAGAGCTACAAACAACACAGGGTATACCTAATCTTAGTTTATCTGAGATTGTGGCCTTCAGATTTGAATCCAGCTCTGTGAAGCCCCCCCCCCCCCGTTTGGCCTCCAAAGATTAAGGGTGTCACGGTCCGGTCTACGGGTGATCAAAGTCCCAGCTGAGGACGTCAGGACCGGGGGCAAGATGGCGGGGTGGGAGCAGGAACGAGAGTCCAGAAGTCAGGGATCAAAGGGTCAGGAAGCAGGGAGTAAGGAAGTCAAGGGTCCGAGGGTCGAGAAGCAAGGAGTCACAAAGCCGAGGTCCGAGGATCAGGAAGCAAGAAGCCAAACACAGCAAGGCAGGAAATGTGTTGCTGTGGTGAAGAGCCACCGAGAAATGCTCTTGCCACCAGGTGCTGTGAATTACCAATCGGCCTCACCTGTGCGGCCGTGCCTTGCCTCTCCAGAACAAACTCAGGAAGGCCCCAGTCCTGCAAAGCCCTACTGGTCACAGGGCCTGGCTCCTGCACGCACTCCTGACAAAGAGTATTAACTTATCATGGCTGTGTTCCTTCATCTACCAGAAAAGGTCTTTCATGGTTGGCAGTTTAATCAATGCTGCAGATGTCCTGATAGTTGCTGGTGTCCCACAGCTGGGGGTCCTGGCTTGGGATGTTTCTTTTTGCAAATGACAAGACTGCTACTTATGCACTGTAGACAAATGTGTTCCTCACCCTTTCATTCATTGATCCAGCCTATGAGCTATGACTCAAGACATATGATCTCAGAGACTCATCATACTCCATTGGTCAAATGTGGAACAATCAGTAGATTTCCCCGCCCTATCACCGACCTCGGGGCTGATCTGAAAGACCACCCTGTCCTCAGATAAGGGGTGACTTCAAATTACATATTGCAGTTGAATTGTTTTGTGACTGCCAGAGTTTGGGGGCAGAAGCAGTAATAATGATAAAAAGGCATCAGTGTAATGGATATCTTCATAACTCCATAACTGCAGTTTAGGCTTTGGAAATTACCGATATGTGCTTTAAGGAAGGCTAACCAGAAAGTATTAGATGGTGTCTTAACTGTTGCCAGCTGTGTAGCATTTAGAAATTATAATGGAATGTTTTGCCATTCCTATGTGGTGAAATGCTGGCCCTGAATATTTGATAAGCCCTCCAAATCTACAGTGTCTTTCACTGAATGTGCATAATTTTTGTTCAGGTAAAGATGACAATGGAACTTACAATAATTATTCCTTTAAACTTGATGCTCCAAATGCTTACAGTGAAATGTTAAAGATCAATGAAGGAAGAAACCTAGTGCATGGAAACAATGGCACTGAAAGGACAGAAACCAGCAGCTCAGCCTTGGCCCAAAGATGAAAGTATTCAAGAAATGATGCTCCAGATGAGAAAGCAAATAAAGCAAAAGATGGACAATTTTCTGACAGAGAGGAGCGGAAAATGAGGAGCAAGGCTTAATCTCAAGGTTTAAAAGCAACAGTAATAGACAAACCAAGGAGAGTCATAAAGATCCTGCCAAATTGTTTTGGAATGAGGAAAGTGAATTCCACATATAAACGACACTCTTCTGCATGTACCACAAATAAGTTCATGTGCAGCAAAGTATGCACAAAACAAGTACAGCCTAGTTTCATGATCCATGCACACTGCACACCTCCCATGGGGCATGTCTGGACTTCCTCCAATTTATTATCGTTATTATTTCAATATAGAATCATAGAGTTGAGTCACCTAGTTCAAGTCACTGCAATGCAGGAATCTCAACATGTGTTAATCCCCCATCCATATACCACCCCTCCTGAAGGTGCCAAACTATTACTGTTGAAAACATTTCTATCTCATATTTATGCTGCCTAGACTCAAAGTGGCAACCACAAGTTATAAACCAATAAAATCTAGAGCCAGAAGAAAAAGAGAGATGTTGGGGGACAGCAATCCATCAATCAACTATGACCATGAGTAAATTAACTCATCCAAATGTTTTAACTAATGGAGGTTTTGGGAGTGAAACTCCGGGTAAACCTTAACTGCAAGTTTGCAATGTACAATCCACCTACACAGCAGAACCATTAATCAGTACTTTAGTACTGTCATGGACTGCAAAGTAATCACTGCCAATTTATCCTTTCAGCACCAACAAACTGTCATCATCATTTTATATTTTGGGGGCCCTGAGGCATTTGCAACATTGGCCAATAATGAGTCATACTGTATCACCACCCCTAGTTACAGTTGTTTATTAGAAACCAATAGGCAGGAATGTACTGTTCAACTATGGGGAGGCCATAGATGGAAAGAAAAGCAAACCTATTTGGGGGATGGAAAAACAAGGATTTGCAGAGTGTGTTTGAGTTATCTGGATTAGTGGCAAATGGTGACTGATGTATTGGCCTGTATAGTAACATGTATTCTTTCTTTCAGGTCTCCCACTAATTGCAGAAGTTGGTGGATCATTTTGGACAATTCTTCCCAACTTTGGCCTAGAACTAGATTATGGTTTATCTCCCCCACTCCTCAGAGGCTAAGATTGACAGGTGGACAGAGCTGCCCACCTGCCAATCACCAGACGTCAGGTGACCTATTCTACCTTCAGATGTGGTATCTTGCCCATGGTTTAATAGCTCCATAGAAGAAGACATTTCAGCTGCTGTAGCTTGAATGACAAGCATTAGTGTTTGTGCAGTGTTTTACTGATCTGTAAGTAGTAGTAGTAGTAGTAGTAGTAGTAGTAGTAGTAGTAGTAATGGGATGAGGGTGGCACTGTGGTCTAAACCACTGAGCCTCTTGGGCTTGCTGATCGGCAGGTCGGTGGTTCAAATCCCCTTAACAGGGTGAGCTCCCATTGCTCTGTCCTAGCTCCTGCCAACCTAGCAGTTTGAAAGCACGTCTGTGTAAGTAGATAAATAGGTACCGCTGTGGTGGGAAGGTAAACAAGCGTTTCTGTGTGCTCTGGTTTCTGTCATGGTGTTCTGTTGCGCCAGAAGCAATTAATCATGCTGGTCACATGACCCAGAAAGCTGTCTGTGGGCAAACGCCAACTCCCTTGGCCTGAAAGCGAGATGAGTGCCACAACCCAATAATCGCCTTGGACTGGACTTAACCATTCACGGGTCCTTTACCTTTACCTTTTACATAATAATAATAATAATAATAATAATAATAATAATAATAATAATAATTTTATTATCTATACCCCACGCATCTGGCTAGGTTTCCCTAGCCACTCTGGGTTGCATTAGTGTGGTTGCAATGCACTAATGAAACACTCCAAAAAAAGCACTTTTTTCATATATGCCGGCGCATCAATACGTAGTGCTGCTGCACAAACACACGGGTGCACTGATAAAAATACAGCATGGTAAAAAAATTTCAAGACTATCCCAGTTATACTGGTATTCATGAGTCGTGGAATTGCTGTTGTACAAAAGGTACAATAAACTGAGTGCAAAGAAGGGAAGATTAGGATCCCTTTCCAAATGTATAGCCATTTTCCCCTCTTGCTTCCGAAAGGGTGAATTAGGTGCACATTTAAAAGCAAATGTCTCTCCATCCCTCAACTAGCCAGTAAGTTTTTGGAAGCCACTAGTATGTTTTGTAGTGCTTTGCTTATCTGCTCCAAAATGACTCAGGGCTTGTTTTGAGCCCCAAGAAGGCACTTCTGTGCAAGGATTTAGGTGTATGCGAATGCTCCAAAGGAAGATTAAGCATGGGAAAATATCTGCAGCCAATGTCATAAGAGCAACCTGAAAAAGCTGGTTTCTAGCACCAAGATTAGTCCTGCAAGTGAGAATGTATTGCTGCTAAAAAACCAGCTTTATCAGCTTTCTGTCAGCAGCTATCACCAGCACTTCCTTTCCCAATCAGCGTGAGCTGTGACCTCATCATTGCAAAGGTGAAACTGTGACAGGGATTAGAGGCTAATAAAGAGCAACAAGGTAGTGGGACTGAACAAAGATGAGACTGTTGCACAAAACAACACTTACTCAGAAAGTTACAAGTGAAATGTGGGTAGAAAGGCCACAGGGAACATTGCCCCGCCAATGAAACCAAGGTCTCCAATGCATAAAAGCCCCCTGCCAGCTTCACCAAGAAACTTTTTTTTTTTTTAAAGCAGGGTTAGACTGGCTTTGTGATTTGTGGGTATTCTTCTGGGATTTATTTATTTTATTATTTATTTAAAACATTTTCACCCTGCCTTTCCTCAAAATATGTACTTTGAGAAGCAATTTAAACAATGCCATACCACAGGAGCTACAAAAACCTAAAAACATCAGAGGTAAAACCCACAATCAAAATCAGAAGGCAGTTGAACCAGCTTCCAACAAATTCCCAGTGTTTAACAAAAGAGGTCTTCTGAAAAGGAAGAGAAGCCGGGGGGGGGGGGCGCTGCTTAAGCAGGGAAGTTTCCTCTCCCCAATCCGCAAACTCCATTGAACAAGCTGGCTGCTGTGATTCACACTAAATCAAGCTTCTGGGGGCTCTTCAGAAGCAGTCCCATATCAGCAAAAAGAGAGAGATGTTGACTTAAGTTATCGATTTAAATAATTTCCTACTGATTCCTATTTATGCATTTTCTAAACAATGGTGCAAATCTGACCATTAAACAAACTCCTCGCTATACTGCTAAAACTATTTTTCATTTCAGCAAGTAGTCCCAGACATATGACTTAGTTATGCATTCTCAGTTTTTTTTCATGTTGCTTATTTGATCTGCATATTATTGACTATTATTTTAGAAATGGGGCTAACAGACACAGCAAAGGTGCAGAAACTCTAATAATAGTTGGGCTGCCTTTCCTTATGGTAAAGGAAAAAGGAGAGGGCAGTCAGGGAACCAGCAAAATACAGCAGATTTGAGTTTATTGAATGGAAAAAGATGACTCAAAACACTTCCTTGGATACCTACAGCATTCATTATAGTGTTTGGAATGGATTGTTGGTTAAACTTCTTGTGCTGGAAGATTTTCGCTCTCGTTGTTATCTTATACACCATCCACAGCTTGTGTGCTATTTTGTTACTTGTAAGGATAATAATGACGCACCGCTACAGTAGAGACTTGGCTGTTTTAACTTTTTCCTGATTTTGGTCTCTCCAAGAGGTGGAGCTAGAGGAGTAGATTTCAGCCTCTCCCTAAGGTTCACCCTCCCCCATTTAACGCGTTTGCTGAACAGCTTTTAAACCAAGCAGACATAATCATCAATCCCACAGAGCAATCACTGAAGATAGAGACTTTGTAATTTTGATAAGAGTCATGGCATGCTATCAGATTTGCACTGATGTTTCTAATATTGCCACACAGCAACAAATTTTCGAGCCTTTGCAAAATTTGGAGACTTTCTAGTCTGACAGTCTTGGAATTCCTAGAAACAATTAGTAATTGATTTTCCCATCCCCACAGCTGCACCAAAAACCAGTTTCAGATACACTACTGGGTAGTAATTGATATTGGATTGGAAATATAGGAAAGCCAAAGTAAAAGTAAATTATGCAATCAGGTTTCCCTCTCCCTCCAATAAAACTAAAAGTATTGAATCCAGGGGTGGGGGGAAGAAGGAAACAGCATTTTGGGAATGGACGGCACAGTTCCCCAGTGTTCATCATACTCTCCAGCTTCTCTTGGGGAAGGTCTAGTGTGCGTTCCAGAGCTGGCACAATACCTTTTGGCACCTGAGGTGAAAAACAGAATGGCCCTCTCTTCCTGCTAGGGAAGAAGGGGTGAGTGAAGATCTGCATCAGGAATGGGGGGGGGGATAAAGATCTACATTGGGAGCAAGGAGGGGAGACCAGCAGACCTCCTATGCACCCAGAGGCCGCTGTTAGAGGGGGCTCTGGGAGGGCTGCCAAGAAGGCGGCAGATCAGACCTCTGTTGTTGCTGCCACCTGGGCAGTGAACATGCATTCCTTGGAGGCTGCCCCCCCCGTGGATCCTGACGCCTGAGGCAGTTGCCGCACCTTGCCTCATATGTGCCTCTGTAAGCCAGGGTGTATATAACCACTTGGCAAACTGCTCATGTGTATTATACCATTAAAGGGCAATGAGCACTTTACCTCATGTCAGGAGCAAATGTGTTGTAAAATCATAACCTGTAACCAACCCAGCTGAATGTAAAATTTACATAACTTGGTCTTCTATTGATAATGGAGTTCAGAAGCCAAATGTATTTGCATTTTAGCTAGGAGCACTAGTTCATGTAAGCTATGGTGAATGGTTCTTGGTCCAGGAATTGATCTGGAGAGCCCACCTGTATCTTCACACAGTAATGGAAGAAGTTGCCTGCTACTTCCCAAGACCCTTTCCTCCACACTTGCTGTTAGGCAGAAATTATTAACATTCCCAGGCTTCAACAGACAAGAGAAGTGGATCGGCAACAGATCCAGGAACAGGGCAGAGGGCGGCACTAACTCCTTCCCCATCAAAGTGGTGCCAGTAGGTTTATTGGACAACATTGTGTTCTGTGCTGTTTCTAAACAAGAAAGGCACATTTTCTACTCATTTTGGTGTGTACATAAAGTACAAAGTGGTAGAAATAAAAAACAAATCTCTTAAGAGCGTGGAGTACAAACAGCAATCGTTTTTTTCTAGCGTCACAAAAATTGTCTGTAAGACACTAGGGCTGCAATCTGACACTCACTTATCTAGGAGAAAGCCCCAGAGCCATGTACGCCATTCTAGAGTTTTCTGAAGCATCCAGAAAGCAAGTGTTGGAAGTTAGATATTGTTTGGGGGGGAGGGGGGGAGGAAAAGATCAAAAATGGTCCATTAAAGAGAAGCCAATTCATTATTTCTTCCTTCACAAAGAAAGAAAACAAGGAAAAGTGTTCTCAAGAGAAACTGTATGCCTTTCTTTAAGAGGGTGCACTTTAGATCAAGGATAGACTAAAATCTGTATGAAGTTGGAGTTACTAAGGTAACGATGCATTTTTATGAATACCAAAGCAAACAGATGAATAAACCTTGGGTCAATCATTAATTCATATTACTATTTTTTAAACTTTGCTAGAGTGATTTAGGTACCATACTTCCTCTTTATTTGATATTACATATGGTATTATTTGATTTAAAAGCAAACACTTAACACTGACTTTAAATAAACACTGTTGCCTTTCTTCCCATATTACACTTCTTTTGAAATGTTAAGTTACTGATCATAGTGTGTATGTGTTTTAAGCTACAAAAACGGTTTCTGATTCAATAAGGTAAAGAATTGATGATTGAGACGAGGGTTGAAAATGCTAAGCTTTTACCAAAAAAGAAAAGAAAAAGAAAAAAGGAGGTGTATCAAGCACCAGGTCAAAGTAAAAGATTTGGGTAGATAATAATGAAATAGAAAATGCAGGGAATTTGCATTCTTCTGACATTAAATGTGGTTATTAGATCTTTAAAAGCATAATGTGTACTTGGAAAGAAGTTCTTAAGGCTACTATGTTAAGCACATACTTACTGGAGAGTAAACCCTGTTCAACTCAATAGACTTACTTCTCAGCAGGTTCATATAGGATTGCACTGCATACAACCCTCTCGTGATTTCTAAATACTGCTGGTAAATAACAGATAACTTGAATCTTAACAATTTGTATGTGGTGCATGTTGAAAATCAAAGATAAATTCACATGGACCATGATTGTCTTTTGTTAGAGCTGTTAGAATCATTTGTGAATGAGGTGAGGCAGGAAATGTACTAAAGTTACTATGAGAGCGCCATCAAATAGTGGAAAATACAACTTCTTCCTTTTGAGTTTTATTCCACCAAATCCTTTGTTGTTTTGTCTCTACTTATTCACATAGTAGCTATGTCTAGTGACATATTTAAAAGTTCCATAACACCATTTCAGCAAGGCAATGCAAACTCTCAACATTATCATGAACAGTCTTAACTATAAGAACCATTTCCCTACAACTCTGCCTGGATAACTCAGTTGGTTAGAGTGTGGTGCTGATAACCCCAAGGTTGCAGGTTTCATCCTGTATAGGACAGCTGTATAGCCCTGCATTGCAGGGGGTTGGACTAGATGATCCTCAGGGTCCCTTCCAACTCCACATTTCTATGATTCTAGATCGTTCACAAGAAACACTGATCAAGATCAACCTGGAAGTTGGAGTGAGGTGTTGTTGATATGCTGATGACACCCAACTCTTATCCCTTTCATTAAATTCAGGTGAAGTTATTGACATGGTATTGGTTATAGACTAAATGAATCTTAAATCTGACTGTTGGTGGGTGGTTTGTCTGTCCTGCTTAAAATATAAAAGACAACAGAGCCTTAAAAAATAGCAGGATGAGGACAATCATGTAAAAATAAAACAGTTCTATGAAGAAAAGACCTAAAGAGACCTTGGTATCCCCAGTCCTAGCTTCTCTAATTACTAACACCACACTGGCACCATTAGCCACTAAAAGCTGGCAGCTGGCAGTCCAGAACAAACCAAATGGTTTTTGTCCTGAGGTGAGCATTTCACAACCAGGGTACTGGGTCACCAGCCAGCTGATTTTAGAAGATTGGAGAACTCCGCATCTGAGAAGGTCTGAACCTCCTCAGCAACAAAGACTTACTGCTACAACCAAGAAGACCTGCTGCTTGGCCACTCCTCCTCGGGTGGCAGGAGGGCCCAAAGAGGAAAAGCTCAACAATCAGACAGGTTTGTGGGGGCAGGTCCTAAACTGTACAGGGTTTTATGGTTAAAAACAGCACTTGAACTGTGCCCAGAAATAGATGGGAAGATGTTTTAACATTGCTGGGATGTGCTCTGACCAATTCACATGGAGAGAGAATCCATGTTTCAGAGGGGATAATTCTGACCTCCCTCATGTAAAAGCTCCACAATCCTACAGGATATATTTGCCAGTTCCCTGAACAGATTCTTTCAATGAGTAATTAGCTTCAAGCAGCATGAATGGGCTAGTTTTCTATCAAGAGAGTAAATTTTAGCTGACAAATTAGACAGATTCCCTAAGGCAACAGCTATGCAGCTTTGCCATCTGCACTTAAAAACATGATTTATAATGGAGTCCTGTTTTCTGGGCACTCCTTTCTTCAGGAATGAAGCCTACACCGCATCTTAGATTTCTAGGTAGGGTGATCATATAATCCTGCATTTTCCATTTCCTTTGGTTTACACCAGGAGCCAGCAAACTTTTTCAGCAGGTGGCCAGTCCACTGTCCCTCAGACCTTGTGGGGGGCCGGACTATATTTTGAAAAAAGAAAGAAAAAAGGAGTGAGTTCCTGTGCACCACAAGTAACCCAGAGATGAATTTTAAATAAAAGCACACATTCTACTCATGTAAAAACAAGCTGATTCCCAGACGGTCCGCGGGCTGGATTTAGAAGGTGATTGGGCCAGATCCGGCTCCTGGGCCTTAGTTTGCCTACTCATGGTTAACACAAAATATAATGGCCACGTTACCCAATTTAACATGCTCTTTCAAGATCCATCAGCATATTCTTACCGGCAGAATCCGTGATCTGGGAGAAGAGAAGATGGAGGAAGACTGGGAGAAATTCAAGATGTATTTACAAAAACATTGTAATTTGGTTGAATGTTAAGAAGGATGCTAGATTATAAAAAACTGGCCACCACTAAACTAGATTTAAATTTGATGATAAGTGAGACTAAAGAAAATATAAAATTTTTTGGAAGAAGTGCTAGATTATATTTGAATGAGTGGACATGAGATTGTAAACAAGTTGATAATTTGTTTGGAAAAAATTTTTTTAACGATGTAAATGGGAGCGGGAGACGTGAGGGAGTCCAAAGAAGTGATGAAATTGTTGTAATAGAAGTAAGATCGTTTATTATGTGTGCATTTATATTTAAAAACCTTAATAAATATTTATAAAAAAAAAAAAAACAAGATCCATCAGCATATTCTGGGGGGAGGGATTCCCCCTGCTGATATTTCCTGCTTGTGCATGGATGGTATGGTTTTGGACACAGGAATGTGTCCAACAGAGGGATCACCCAGTTGGTAGAGCACGAGACTCTTAATCTCAGGGTTGTGGGTTTGAGCCCCATGTTGGGTGAAAGATTCCTTTGGCAGGAGGTTGGACTAGATGATCCCGAGGGTCCCTTCCAACTCTATGATTCTATGTGGAACCTTGGATATTCCTCTTACCATATATGATGATGAGAAGCAGGGTTGGGGGCAAACCTGTCTAGAGCTGATGGAAGTCCACAACATCTGGAGGGCTCTGAAGGTGAGGCTGATAGATATGGGAGTGAAGCTAGCATTCAAAAATGCCTGCCTCCCACTCTCCCACCCCATTGCGATCTTGTGTCCTAGAAAAGCAGCCTAGCCTACTTTCTTCTCCCTGTCTCCTTTGCTCAGCACCCTTTCCCTCACTTGCTTGGCATCTAGTTTTGTGTACAACCTTCATTTACTAAAAGAGTCCTTTTAATTATCTTCTGCGTCCCACTCATGATCTGATCCAGACAGTAACCACAGTCCACAATTTTTCTCCCCTTATTTGCCACTGCAGAGAAACCGCACACCCTACATCCACACAGCAGCAATCCCATTCTTTTCATACTCACGACACATCAAATCCCACAATAACTCTGCATCTAATGGCAACTCCTCTTTTTAAAGCCATGCCTCAAAAAGAACTGTTTGTGTGTGTTTTGGTAAGAGTGCACTGGGAAGGAGGAATGGGGCTGCTGTCAACTTCTGGGCGTGATCCACTATAAAGTACAGATGGACTAGTTTTCAAATACATTTTATTGTGTAGACGGTTCCCTAATGGAAGTGAAACCCTATCTCCATTGTGAAGATGTACTCTTGCATCAAGCTGGCATGTATGGGGATTAAATGCAGCAAAGTCCCATCCTGGGCCAATGTTTGATCCTTATCGGTCTTTGACAGCAACATGAGCTTTTGGTCTTGTTTACACCTTGGCAACACCTGAATGTCTTCTTGTGTTAATAAAATATGACTGAATTTAATTTTATGGAACGAGTGGGGAGGGCATTTACGATGTGGAAGGCTTTGAGGGAAAGAAGATGGAAAAAGAGCAGGGCGAGGCATGCATATGTGAAAATCCAGTGATGAAGTCATCATGGATTCAAGTTGAAGCAGCAAAGTTATTTTCAGCTTGGGTGCGGGAGCGGCAGCAGTTGTGAAATGTGTAGAATGTAACACACTAGAGGTGTGGGTGGGCAGAGCTATGCATAAGAATCGGCAGTACAACCTCATAGCTGTACATGGGGAACGGCCTTATAGTGTGAGCCACACCACTGCTCCCCCGGCCCAAGATGGTCCCTGACACTCACCTTTTCCAGCCCTGCTACCCGAAACCATTTTGCCTGGGATGGAACTTGGCACCTTCCTCATCCCAAGTATGTTCTCTGCCATTAAGCTATGCCTCCTCTAGGCTGCCCTGTAAGGTAGCGGCTACAAAACCCACAAAGCTCCACACATCTAAAAGGCCAGGGTGGGAGCACAAAGCTCCTCCTGCCATTAGCAGTCCTCACACATCAGGAAGATGTATTTCCAGTAATTAAGGCGGCTTAATAGTAAAACACTTTTGGACAAATGCCATATTGACATGCTTAGCAAATTTAAGGCTACATCAGTTTTCAAACAGAAAAGAAACAAGTGGCAAACTCAAACAGCTGCCATGGGCGGCAGAATCCCATGGGGCAGCATGGGCCTGCTGGCATTGTGTGGCTGTGGCTTCATGTGAGATCTTGTGAGAGCTCTGAGAGATCTCACTGGAAGTCACCTGTGTTGCAAGACCCAGGTAGGCAAGGTTTGGGAGGGGGGCAACCTCCCATTTTGTCTCACGCTACCCCTGACAAGTGGGGCCCTGCAACAAAAAGCTGTAGTGTGGAGGCTCCCAGCCACTCTTCCAATTCAGCTTCCCCCTGGATTTTTGCCCTTTCAAGCTAGTATTTCATGATGAGGATGCTGACTCTTTAATGGACTCTTTAATGGGGTCTAAAAAAGAGGGTGGGGTAGGGTGGGCACATTTGTGCTCACTTGTGCTTGAATTGTTTAATTTATCCATTGATGTTCATGGGCAGCCTGGCCTTCCATCCCTCAGTTTCTCCGTGTGAACCACAGTCACCTATGCAGAAGGAGATGGTTCTTTCAAGGTATGTGTGTCCTTCTCTTTGGCCTCTGCATTCAAGTCCATCCTCTACCTATTGGTAGTGTTGTCCCCCTACCTGTAGCCAACACTGTACTCCATTACGCTGAGTTGTTAGAGGGATCTTGCAAGGCTTTTCAACCCCATGGCAGCTGGCTTCAATATATATATTTTTTTGTGCACCTACAAACCTTAGATTTCAGCAAGACAGCCCATAGCCCAGAGTGGTGGTGAAGCTCCCTGAGCATAGGAAGAATCAGATCGATATTAGTATTTATGATATCTTACAGTAAATAGTTTTCATAGTTGGTGGAAATACATGTGCAAATTAAAACAAGCACACCCTGTCACAGGAGAACAGCCACAGAAGGAAATATCAACTGGTTACAAGTAAAAACACGGAATACATTTTTAAAACCTTCTTGGCTTTCAAACTCTCGAATTCCTGTTTTTCTCTACTGCTCCGGAGCAGCTCCGGAAGAAGTGCCAACTTTGAAGGGCCCTGGCCTTCTTCCGTTGCCAGGGAAGCGGGGAGCCGGGCTCCCTCCTGCCCCGCCGGGAGAGTCTCCTGCGGAGGGTCGGGAGCAGGAGGACGGGCGCGGGAGCTGCGAGCGAGGCCACGAGGCCCCCCACGAGGCCCCCCACCCCCGCGAGAGGCAGGCAGGAAAGGGCGGGGATTGCTGCCGCGCCCTGCCGGGGCGGAGCGAGGCCTCGAGCCGGGCGGCCATGGCGTCTTCGGAGGCGCCGCCCGGGGAAGAAGAAGAGGCGGCCGCGCTGCTGGCCGCCCTGGCCGCGCGGCTGACGGGGAGCGCCGAGCCGGAGCAGGAGGAGCAGGAGGAGGAGGCCGCGGCGGCGCCCGGTCGCCTGGCAACCCTCGGGCAGATGGCGGCCCTCTTTCGCGACCCGGCGGGCAGGTGAGGGCCGCGGGGGGCCGGGGCCGGGCTCCGTCACGTGTGGAGGCGCTGCCGCGTGTCTTCCTGCTGGGGCGGGTGTGGTTTTGCCTGCGTCTCGGAGGAGGGACGGGGCGAAGCAGGCGGGGCGGCGGGCGGCGGGCGGGGGGGTCGCTTCCTCCTCCTCCTCCTCCTCTAATTCTTCCTGACGATTTTGTAAGGAAGCCTCCAGGAATTTCTAGTCCCCCATTTCTCCCTGCAGTTGTGTTTATATCTCTGTATGTCTAGAAATGCAAGGCGTCAAAAGTTCACGCTGCTGCTTCTCTTCGCTTGGCTGGATGCTGTGGCTTTTTCTAGGCAGAAGTTGCTTGGTGGGGTATAAATGCTACTACTGCTACTGCTACTGCTACTGATAACAACAACAGTAGCACTAATATGATTAGTTATACCCCCCCCCCCATCCGGCTGCATTCAGCCACCCTGGGCCGGTTCCAACACGTATGAAAACATAATAAAACGTCAAACATTAATAATAACAATCAGATCCAATACAGAAAAGTCACAATAACTTTAAAATAAGTAACTTATATCAAATAAAGCAATATTCAACAGTCGATTAGAATATAATGGCAAATATTAAAATTAAATATCAGCAAATAATAAACAGTTTCCACTTGGGAATTACAATGAACAATTACTAAACTGTAATTAATAAAAATCACAATGCATAAAATATCAGAAAACATACAAAACCATGTATTTAAAAATATATCTGAATTTCTTTCCAGTGAAAAATAATAATATAATATAGCTTTATTATATTATTATTATTATTATGTAATAATAATAAAGCTACAAATCGTATGTAGAAGATGCTGCTTTTCAGCATCTTGCAGTTTTCGTGTACATTCCTCACCCTAGTTCAGACAGTTTAAGAAGAAGCATCCTAAGAACCAGTTCTTTGATTCCAAGAGGAGCTTTTTCTTTTTTGGTAACATAGTTTCTATTCATTCTCATATTTAAAGCGTTTAACATTAAAGTGTATGACATGCAACATTTACATAAAATAAAAAATAAAGCACCAAGAAACACAAGAGTTAAATGTTTCTGAGTGTATTAGCAAAATTGTGTCAAACTGTATCTATCAAAATTATTACAATTATTACGGATATGAAATGATGCGTAGTAACATGTAATGACCATAACTAACATGTATTTTGTATTAATAATAATTAGAATTTATAGGAAGGGGCGAGGGAGAGGAGCAGGGGAAAAAATAAAATACATAGTAATAAAACTGCTAGCCCATTTGCACATGCCTGCCCAGGTCTTTGGATCCTGGGAGCCGACTGGCTACACGGACCAGCAGTGGCTCTCCCAGACCTGCCTGGAGGCCGAACCTGGGACCTTCTGCATGCAGAACAGAAGCTCTGCCCCTGGGCTATGCCATGCAAGGAAGTGTGTCTGCAGCTCCACTTTAGGAAAAAAGTCTGTGGGACATACTGAAATGCACATCAGTCCTGGCTTAATCTTTTAAAATTTCACATCTTGTCTTCATTCCGTGGCTCCACAGGAAGGAATGTAGCTCAGTGATAGAGCTGGTTCTGCATGCAAAAAATTCCTAGGTTCCATCCTGTTATCTCCAGGTAGTGCTAAGAAAAATTCCTCTGTCTTCACTGTGGGTAATCCTGAGCTAGCTGGATCAGTGGTCTGAAGTCAGCTCCTTATATTCCAGTTCAGGCATCCATTGTCCCCAGAGCTGCTGTGTTTCAGCAAGATGGTTTCATCATATTCTGAAGGCAAGTGATGCAGCCACCCTGGTGAAGCTAAGCAGGTCTGGGTATAGTCAAAGCCTGATGGGATACTGCCTAGAAGCTCTACTTAACTTGAAAAGTGGGTGTAATAAACAAACAGAATAATTCACCTTTTGACTTGCCCTGGGAATTTAAGTTCAGAATTTAGAAAAACTCAAATTTTTATGAATTCTCTTCACAATTTTATGAAGCTTGTAGAGGCTGGAGAAAATACCTGAATTCATGGGTACCTATAGTAAATATTTCAAAGCCAGGGCAACCCTTTATTTGCTATATTTTTTCTATCCCTATCAAGTAAAAAAATATGCAAAACAGCTTGGATTAGCTTTTTTAAAAAATATTGCATGGTACAAATGATATCCTTCTTTTATGTATATTTTTTAAATGTACTGTTGATGCTGTCTACTTTATATTTATTTTTCTTTTCAGGGAAAAAGCAACAGAAAGCCTATTCCAAGATCTCCTGCAAATTTTGAGGAAGGCATCTTATGAAATTGATGTACCCTACAAGCAAAATAATACACTGGAACACACAGATTCATTGTTCCTGTTGGTATCAGAATGTTTCAGATGCCTTCGGAATGCTTGTGTTCAGTGTACCAAGAATCAGAACGTTATGAGGTATGATTATTGCCCCCATACTTGCATAGTTTTTTAAATGTTAAATTACAGTAACTTGTTTCACCCAACTGAGTTCATAGCTGATTTAACTTTTGAAGCAGGCTCTCTTTGAAATACATTTCACTCCTCACTAGTTCACTTCACTTTGCTGTATACTCTTGGCGTTTGAGTGGAAACCTTGTGAGTGAATTGTCCACATTTGTTAAATTGTGTGGCTCAGACTAACTGACCAGTGTGTAATCATTATATATCTACATATTCTCTGAAAGTAAATTAATCTGCAAGAGAATCAAGGGTGCATGAACACAAGATTTATTCTGACAACTTTTTTTCTTTGATTTGCTCTTTTTAAAATACTCATGAAGTTAGATTTCATAGACATTATCTTCACCAAGTCTTGTGATTATTTAAGATCCGATTTTTTTTTGTTAGTCTTGCATCTGGATTACTTAATATCTGTTGGCTGCAAGGATGTGCATTTTATTTGCCCCTGAGGTCAGGTGAATTCTGGGGTGTTCTTCAAGGGATTTAAAGTGCACTGCTGCAGCAGGGAGCGTTGTGTATCCATGAAGGTTCCCTGCACAGTTGAAAACCCGGATTTTCTAGAATTGTCAGTTGTGCAGGGAGCATTCATGGCTGGACAAGCATTCTCAGTGCAGAAGTGCACTTTAATCATGTGAGGGGTCAGAATGAGTTGTTAGTTATTTTGAATCTTTATGTGAATCTTTATCTCTTGCCAGCTCCTCACCATGAAACCCCCCCTCCTGTCTGTCTTCTCTCCTGGTGTGCCTTGCCACCTTAGGACTTTTTATTTTCATTCCTTTTCATAATTGCCCAGTATGACCTCCCTTTCCTAGACTTCTCTGGGCCTGTTGTTTTTTAAGCTACAGTCTGTTCTTTCCAAGTATTTTTAAAACCATCTTCCTCCCCTTGGCTTTTCTTCCTACTCAGTCCCTTTCTGTCACTCATACCTTACTCAGTCAATTACTCCTAGGGGAGTTCACCACCACAGAATTTATTTATTACATTACAATATGTATTACAAATTTAGGACTTTATATTATGATACAGCTTTGTATAAAACACTGGCTTCTCTGCTTTTTTAAAATTTCAGAGAATTTTAAATTTAAAACTGTTCTTTTATAACAGAAACCTGGGGCTAATTGAGGCATCCGTACACTTGATCCAATTACTTCACAAATTAGAAACTAATCTGGAGTCATTATTGACAGGTAAGATATTGCGGGGCTACGTACATAAGCCCTCATAGCTACTAACTTACAAACATGTTTACTTGCCTGTGTGCTCACACATACCTAAGAAAAGACAACACTATTCCAGTTGAACAAAAAGACTTTACATGTCCAGCCTCCATCTCCATGTTGTAGAACTCTTAGAACTGTGGAACTGTCCTGATTTCCCCTCTCATGCTCTGTGGCTTTCTTGTACAGTGGTACCTCGGGTTAAGAACTTAATTCATTCTGGAGGTCCGTTCTTAACCTGAAACTGTTCTTAACCTGAAGCACCTCTTTAGCTAATGGGGCCTCCCGCTGCTGCTGCACCGCCAAAGCCCAATTTCTGTTCTCATCCTGAAGCAAAGTTCTTAACCCGAGGTGCTATTTCTGGGTTAGCAGAGTCTGTAACCTGAAGCGCCTGTAACCTGAAGCGTATGTAACCCGAGGTACCACTGTAACTTGAAGCCATTGGTTTGCGTCCTACCCTTTGGAGCAGGAGAAAACAAGCTTGCTCCATATTTCATGTGGCAGCCCTTAAGATATCTGAAGATGGCTATCGTATCTCCTCTCAGTAGCCTCTTTTCCAGGCTAACCATACCAACTCCCTCAAGGCTTGGTTGCCAGACCTTTGATTATCTTGGTTGCCCTCCTCTGCACACATTCCAGCTTGCCAATGTCTTTAAATTGTAGTACCCAGAACTGGAAACATTACTGCAGGTGTAGTCTGGTCAAGGCAGACTAGATGATACTTTTACTTCCTTCTCTCTGGAGCAGTATGCTCTTTATGAGAGAGAGAGTTTTTTCTTTATTCTGTTACAAAGCCAGAACATCTTGCTAGCCAATTGCCGCCGTGGCAGTGTAAGGCCTTGGGGTGCTCTTGCACTCCCTCCACATGCTGTGGGACTGCTAGTTGCTGCCCTCAGCAACTCTGTACAGTGGGATCATGCTATGGGAGTGCCAGCTGACCTCCAAATTAGCATGTTGTGGCACTTATTAGTGCCAGATGTGCTGATGATGGATACTGTTACAGGTCTCTAAACCAGCAGACTAAAATCAAAAGACTTTTCTTTGAGAGCAGGTGTTCTTTAATTTTGCAAGCTTGAAACTGAGCGGTATAGCTCAGTGTTAGATAATGTGTTCTGCATGCAGACAACCCCAAGTTCAATCCCAGTCAAAAGGATGGGGTTAAGGGAAGACATTAACTGTCAAGGTCCCTCAAAGTTGGAGCAGCTGATTTTGTTGTGGTTGCCATATTTATTATATTAAGTGATCATTTTACCCTGTTCAAGGAGGCGCACATCAGCATTCATTAATGAAATATGAAACCTGAGTAAACAGATAAAACAGCAATGGAATTAAATGATAGGTGAAGATAGAATTATTCCAAACTATTTCTCACCAAGAGTTCATGTAATCAAAACAAGGTTTAACTTGATGTGAAAAGACAAGATTAGCTGCCAAGCCAATTCTCTGGAGAGGATACAACCTGGATGTTGACACAGAAAAGGCTTTGTATCTTAGTAGCCACCTTCTGTTATCAGGTTCATACAGAAGAAAGCACCCTGTTGTGCTTTAGGGCTTTATAGGCCATCACCAGCACTTTGAATTCTACCTGGAAATACAGCGAAGCTCTTCAAGCGCTGGAGTAATACATAACATAAGGCAAGAAAATTTATTTATTTCATAAAATTTATAACCCACTTGATTGGAAAAAAACACCCTCAAAGCGGTGTACAAAAAGATAAGACAATAAAATCGAGAAAAAAATACAACCCTGCTTTTAAAAAAATAAAAATAAAATAAAAATAGATTAAAATAAATGACACGACCATCATATGTTGATCCAGTTGAGGTTTTTGAGGCTGCTTTTCAGAGGCAGTCTGACACAACATATGGAGAGGTTTCCAAGGTGTTTACGGTTATGACAAAGTCACCACAGAAGGAAACATGGCATACTAATTGAAATGAGCAAAAAGGTGTCCTTATATTTGCACCCACAAGCTATGAATCTTGCTTTAAGGGGAACATGATCTCGCTTGTTATGGGCCAACATCACTTCAAACTCTGTTAAATCACCAGCCATCAGGAGAAGACCTCCATTGGTCTGGATTGAATTTTAGTTCCCTAGAGCCTGCTCTAGAGCCTGTGTTGGTGGTGACGGTGAAGAGAATGTTATTTCTGCATCTGCACAATGCAGTTTCAAGTGGTAAAGGGACTGCTTCATTCTGAGCCCCAATATAATAAATATAGTTCTGGAGGCACTCATCCAGCTCATTTCCGACTCAAGGAACATTCACATCACACTTGAATTAGAGAAAAAAGGAGGAAACAAAACTGGATGCCATTGGCCTCCTTATGATGCCTCATCTAAAAATTTCAAATAAGCTCAGCGAGTGGCTTCATTTCATAGTTAAATAGCATGAGAGGCAGAATAGATCCCCAAGGCACTCCATTGCAGAGTTGTCCCCTGGAAGCACTGGGATTCCTTTCCAGGGCTTTCAGTCCAGACTGATCCTGTGATGGATGCTGTTGAAAGCTGAGAGGTCCAAGACAACCTGAGGGGTCACTTTTCCCCTGCCCATTTCCTGATGTAGGTTGTTTCACAAAAGTAACAAAGGCACTTTCTGTCCCAAAACTAGTGCTTAGCTGCAAGCACTCTCAGGAGAACTTTTTACTCAAATGTGTTTGGGGGAAAGGGGATTAACGAGTCCCAAAATGGGGGTAATTTTGGTGATGGCAGAAATCATTCAAAAAGTGTTTGTGCGTATCTTACCATTTGTGATGGTAGCGGTGTAGTGGTTCCTTTTTAAGCTTGTGAAAGCCTGTTTCAGTGCTGCAATCACACACACTCCTTTTCCCCAAAGTGCCTGGATGTAGCTTTGTTGTGGAGCATTCTGTCACAGCAATTCTGGGCCTCTTAAAGCAGAGAGATGATGTTAGGGAGAATACAGGTGAAACTCGAAACTCGATTATGGCGTACAGCTGATGAAAACCCTAAATTAACTATCTCAGAAAATTAGAATATTAAATGTAACCAGCAAAACAAGGATTGCAAATAGAGCAATATTGGACCTCTGAGAAGTAGAAGCATGCATATGTACTCAGTAAATGGTTTGGGCCCCTTTTGCATCAATTACTGCCTCAATGCGGCGTGGCATGGATGCTATCAGCCTGTGGCATTGCTGAGGTGTTATGGAAGACCAGGATGCTTCAATAGCAGCCTTCAGCTCTTCTGCATTGCTCGGTCTCCTGTCTCTCATCTTTCTCTTGGCAATGCCCCATAGATTCTCTATGGGGTTCAGGTCAGGCGAGTTTGATGGCCAGTCAAGCACAGTAATCCCATGGGCATTGAACCAGGTTTTGGTACTTTTGGCAGTGTGGGCAGGTGTCAAGTCCTACTGGAAAATAAAGTCAGCATCCCCATAAAGCTTGTCTGCGGAAGGAAGCATGAAGTGCTCCAAAATCTCCTGGTAGATGGCTGTGTTGACCCTGGACTTAATGAAACGCAGTGGACCAACGCCAGCTGATGACATGGCTCCCCAAATCAACACAGACTGTTTAAACTTCACACTGGACTTCAAGCATCTGGCATTGTGTGCCTCCCCATTCTTCCTCCAGACTCTGGGTCCTTGGTTTCCAAATGAGATGCAAAAGTTGCTCTCATCAGAAAAGAGGACTTTGGACCACTGAGCAACAGACCAGTTCTTTTTTTCTTTAGCTCAGGTAAGACGCTTCTGACGTTGTTTCTTGTTCTGGAGCGGCTTGACAAGAGGAAT
This sequence comes from Podarcis erhardii, assembly GCF_964252035.2. Classification (NCBI taxonomy): domain Eukaryota; kingdom Metazoa; phylum Chordata; class Lepidosauria; order Squamata; family Lacertidae; genus Podarcis; species Podarcis erhardii. The sequence goes on along the minus strand of NC_138509.1, from coordinate 3,078,931 downwards.
ACAACATTTGAAGCCCATCTCCAGGATCCGTCTCTGTGTGGTGGCTCTTGATGCACTAACTCCAGCCTCAGTCCACTCCTTGCGAAAGTCCCCAACATGTTTGAATGGCCTTTTCCTGACAATTCTCTCCAGGCTGTGGTCATCCCTGCTGCTTGTGCACCTTTTTCTTCCACACTTTTCCCTTCCGCATAACTTTCCATTAATGTGCTTTGGTACAGCACTTTGGGAACATCCAACTTCTGCAATTACCTTTTGAGGCCTTCCCTCCTTATGGAGGGTCTCAATGATGGCTTTCTGCACAATTGCCAGGTTAGCAGCCTTCCCCAGGATTGTGCTTCCTACTGAACCAGACTGAGAGACCATTTCAAGGCTCAGGAACCCATTGCAGGTGTTATGAATTGAATAGCTACTGCACCTTTTCACAATATTCTCATTTTCTGAGATAGTTAATTTGGGGTTTTCATCAGCTGTACACCATAATCATCACAATTAGAACAAATAAAGGCTTGACATATCTCACTTTGCATGTCATGAGTCTATCTCATATATTAGTTTCACCTTTTAAGTTGAATTACTGAAATAAATGAACTTTTCCACGATATTCTAATTTTTCGAGTTTCACCTGTAATTCAAGCATGTCTGAATGTACTCTATCTATATTTAAGTGGCATAATTTGGGACCTGCATTTCTTCTAACCAGGAATAATAATAATACCTTTATTGTCATTGTACAACTTGTGTACAATGAAATTAAACGAGCCTCCCCCCCAAACACTTAAGCTCATTACACTCTCTGTGCTTATTGAACAACACACCACTTTGCATGTCAATTGCGCTATGTTATTTATCGTTCAACAGCCTAACAGCCCACGGATAGAAGCTATTTTTTAGCCTGTTGGTATGGTTGATTATACTTCTATATCTCCTGCCCGAGGGTAGAAGATTAAAGAGGTGATGGCCGGGGTGTGAGTCATCCTTGAGAATTTTTCTCGCTCTCCTAAGGCAACGATTCCTTGCAATGTCACCTAGCGGACTCAAGGGACAGCCCATGATATCATGAGCTGTATCCACCACCCTCTGTACAGACTTTCTGTCCGTGTCTGTCAAGCCAGCGCACCACACTGTGATACAATATGAAAGGACACTTTCTATTGTGGACTGGTAAAAGGAGTTCATCAATTGTTGTTTAACATTATTCTTTCACAAGCCCCTGGGGAAATGGAGTCTCTGTTGGGAAAGAATACAGTAAACTCTTTTAAGTTAATTATCCTGAAGGCTATGTGTTTCTGTCTCATCCAGTAACATCTATTTTAAGTTTTTATTGTGGTGTTCATAATGTGGGTAGGAAAGTCCAGAGTGTCCCAACAGTTTGGAATCGGTAATACACACACTGAAGTGGAATGCCTTCTGTGCCTGGCAGATGCTTTTACCACTGCGGCTGACTTGCGGGGAGGAGTTTATTTTTAACGATGTATTAATGAATAAAGCAGCAGAAAAGGAAATACCGTGCAAAGCGCTGTGACTTAAATAACTTCTGTCTAATATCTGGTTAGGTCAAACTGCAATTTGCAATTTGCCATGAGAGCAAGGCATTTTTATATAAGGGAACAGCCAAGTCCCTGCTCTAAAAGTTTTAACCCATTTTGTTTACTGTTCCTGCTTTCATGTTTACTTAGATCTAGCAATCATAATTTAGAAGCTGTTCAATTAACAGCTTCTATATTATGACCAATTTGCATAGGACAAATATGCAATTATATATAAAGAAGTTTAAATCACATTTTTTAATATTGTTCTAGAATATTTATTCGGTTAATGGATTGAGTTAGTATTGTTGACTTTGTGAATTGTATTATCATTCTGTACAATTTAAAACCAAACTGTATGTGATGTAAACTGTATCATTACATCCATTAGGCAGGTTATTTTAAAAAAGAAAATTGCATCAGCTGAGGAGGAAGCTGGTAATTAAACAGTTTGTAGCAAGTATGAAAGGGGCATATAATCCTTTTGTCCCCTGCTGCATTCCTGAGGAAAATCCCTTTTCTAATACAGTGGTACCTCGGGTTAAGTACCGTATTGTTTGCACCATAACACTCACTTTTTTCCTCCTAGAAAGTAAGGGGAAATGTCTGTGCGTGTTATGGAGGGAATGCCTACCTGTGGCATGCCTACGGATTTTCCTCCTCTAAAAATTACGTGCGTGTTATGGTCGGATGCGTGTTATAGAGCGAAAAATACGGTACTTAATTCGTTCTGGAGGTCTGTTCTTAACCTGAAACTGTTCTTAACCTGAAGCACCACTTTAGCTAATGGGGCCTCCCGCAGCTGCCACCACACCGCCGCTGCACGATTTCTGTTCTCACCCTGAAGCAAAGTTCTTAACCCGAGGTACTATTTCTGGGTTAGCGGCGTCTGTAACCTGAAGCGTATGTAATCTGAAGCGTATGTAACCCGAGGTACCACTGTACTAATAATTATATTATGAGAAAATCCCCCATTTGCACCAGTTAAATACCCCAAGATAAATTTCATTTTTTTGCAATTAACGCGGGTGGCACTGTGGGTAAAACCTCAGTGCCTAGGACTTGCTGATCGTAAGGTCGGCAGTTCGAATCCCCGCGGCGGGGTGAGCTCCTGCCGTTCGTCCCAGCTCCTGCCCACCTAGCAGTTCGAAAGCACCCCTAAGTGCAAGTAGATAAATAGGGACCGCTACCTAGCGGGAAGGTAAACGGCGTTTCCGTGTGTGGCGCTGGTGCTGGCTCGCCAGAGCAGCTTCGTCACGCTGGCCACGTGACCCGGAAGTGTCTTTGTTCGGCACTGGCTCCCGGCCTCTTGAGCGAGATGAGCGCGCAACCCTAGAGTCGGTCACGACTGGCCCATACGGGCAGGGGTACCTTTACCTTTACCTTTTTATTACTCCTTTAATTCTCTTAATTTTTATTTTGAAATTGGGATTTCCTTTTGCAAGTTTCACAATATAGTTAGACTGTAATATTCACAACAGATTGAATATTCTATTCCACTCACCCAGAAACCTCTGCATTTGGGATCCTAAGGTGTACTGACCACCCTTCAATAGAAATGGCCTCCCTCGGAAGGTGGTGGACTCTCCTTCATTGGAGGTTTTTTAACTGAGGTTGGAATGACACCTGTCAGGGATCATTTAGCTCTGATTGCTATATTGCAGGGGGTTGGACTAGATGACCCTTCCAACTCTACAAGTCTATTTCATATCCCTCTAAGACAGCATTGCTGGCCATGCTGGTGGAAGTGGTATTGGCGGAACCCAGGACTTTGGTTCTGTGTGACTTCAGTGTCTATGCCAAGGCCTCTTCCATGACAGCTTCGGAGCTATCACAGCTCATCAGTGGCCCAACCCACAGGGCAGGACAGATTTAGCCTGGGTTGTGTGATCCGACAATAGATGGGATTCAAACAAGATAGACCACTTCCTGGTGAGGTTTGGTCTTATGGTTATTATCTCCCCATGCAGGGGTTCAGGACCTATTCAGATGGTCCATCCCAGAGACTTATGGAATCTAATGGAGAGAACTGGCAATGGTACTGAGGCCCTTGTCTTCCCCTATAACAGTGAAATGTGTAGGGCTATCCACACTTTCTCTCCTGAGTGCCCTCTCCTCTGTTGTGGAGCTTGAAACACACCTTGGTGCTCTAGGGAGCTATGAGTTATGAAGCAAGATGAACAATGGCTACAGCGCTCTTGGCACAAACCCCATTGCAAAGGTGACCCAACACACCTTAGAGTACACAATAATGCATTCTATGTTGCAGTGAGGGGCAAAAAAGGGCTATTTTGTCTCTGCCATTGCATCCTGAAATAGACATCCAGTAGATGACATACCGTCTCAACCCTTGCCTCTCATAGCTAATTATAGCTTGTTAGGTGTGCTTGTGTGTGTGATTGGTTATGTACTGTATATGTGTAAAAGTGTAAAAGTTCTGAACCAGTGCCTGGATGCAGTAATGGGCTTGGTGAGGGCTAATAAACTGAAGCTGAATCCCCGAAAGACTCAAACCCTGTTGGTAAGCATCTGGAAACTTGGGTCAAGTACCATCTCTGGATGGGGTTGATCCATCATTGTCATTGGAAAGCCTAGCATCCTCAGTGGCTAGGAATTTCTTTAACCAGCTTTGCCTTGTGTGCCAGCTGCCTTTCCTGGACTGAGATAATCTGGCCATGGAGCTTTCTGCCTTGGTAACCTCAAGGCTAGACTAATGTGCCAAATGCAGGGCTGCCCTAGAGATTAATCTGGAAGCTGCACTTGATGGATGTTACGTTGCTCTGTGCAATGACTTAACACCAACAAGCTACACCATTGTTAAACTTTTGCTCTGGTTGCCAATAAGCTACTCAGCTAAGTTTAAGGTTATGATATTGGCATACGGAGCCCTGAACAGCCCAGAACCTGATTATCTGAGATATACCTGATTATAATATAATATAATATAATATAATATAATATAATATAATATACCTGACTATCTGCTCTGGTCTGCTGTGTTTTTTTTTTTAAAGTACCATGTGCATCAGTGGGCCTGTTGTTTGTTACTCACCACTGAACATTTAGTTGCATAGTCCCCTTTCTGTCCCTTAATATTTTAGACAAACACCAAATTGGTATATTCTTGGACGCTTATTAAACAGATCTTCCCAGACTAAGACTAGACTGTATTTTATCTCCACACAATGTTTTTTCAGTTACATAGTTGTGTTTGTGTTTTGTAGCTGTAATTATATTTTACTGTATTTTGTATAGTTGTTGTTTTAAGGAAATCACTTAGATATTTTGGTTTGAAGTGACAAATAAATAAAACAGTAATGACTATGATGCTAATCTGTGCTGACTTTTCTTTAATTACATAAGAAAAATAGCTTAAAAGCTACTTATTTACATCTTTGCTTTGTCTTTCTGCACTTCCAGGACAGGGAATTGAGGCCAGTATTTTGCTACTGTGGTTGAAGCAGAAGCTGTAATTACATTGTCAGAATAATATTTATAGCACTGTATTACTTTCTCAAAATAATTGCAGGCATATGACAAATACATTACACTCATCAAAATTTTATGTAAACACATGCACAAGTTTTTATTTGACTTATTGATAGTGTGTGTGAGTTTCATGCCTTGCAATCTGTTGACCAATCAACCAAACAAGCAAAAAGCAATCTTTGTGGCCTTTTAACTGTTAACACTATAAATATCTGCTGTAAAATAAACGGTCACTTCTACTGTGGGCAATATTTGTTCTGTCATACTTTATGCTATGCAACTCTCATATCATGCTTTAAAGTGAGACATTTAATCTTTTTGTTCCTGGGATGTTATTGGATGAATTTGCTCTTGAAACAATTTTTAAATTGACAATTTTTTAAATATGAGAGTTGAAAGTGATCTTTAGGGCTCATAGGGTCCTAAAAACTTGGTTGTCTTGTAAGCAAATGAACCAACAACATCTAGAAGACCTGTAAGCAAAAGCAGGCTTTTGCACAAACGATTCATGACAGGTGCACGTGGTTCCCACAGAAATGGCCTGATGTGTCCTTAGATGTTGATATAGGTAATTTGCAGCTTTAAGCTGATTTCACTTATGCTAAAATAAATAAGTGGAAAGAGCTTTCTGAACTCTTGCTTACTGGCCTTTGGGAAGACCATGCGATGCTCCCAGAGCCCTTTCACATCCTTTCCAGAGATTGGTAAGCAGCCCTGTCTGTCTTACTGGGCTTGGGGAGTGTATTCTCAGGTGGGGGCATCATTCTACACAAACCTGGGTGTTGTAGATTTTACCTGTTGGCCTTGAGTGTGAAATTCACTATACGATTCAATTTTTCATTGCAAAATGAATATTTTAGCTGATTTAATTTCTAATTGCCTTATCTTATATAATAAGATGCAACATAAAAAGAGTACTGGTTACATTATAAAACTAATTCAAAATAGATTTTTAAAAATACATTATTAGTTTTAAAACAGCTAGTAGGGAGGACCACAAACTTTTTTCCTGTTAAGTAAACACTGCTATTTTTTTTAATTATTCAGAATATTTATATCCCACTTTTTCCTGAATATTGCTCATGCTGGCTAACAATAAAAATGAAATTCATAAACTTAGCAAAAGGACCCCATAGTAATAAGATACATATCACACAGGCTGGTAGTTTTTTGGTCCAGCTTGCTGGGGTCTGCAGTGTGGCACCCATAGATATCCTGGCACCCTCAGGTGGTCCCCTGCCCCTCCCAATTTTTAAATTTGACTTAAACAAGCTTTGCAGGTTTGCTTATTTGGTCAGGAGTGCCTGTTTTTATTTGGACAGAGAAGGTGATAAATCACCAGTTTTCCTTCTGAAAAATTAGTATGATATGGTGCTCACAACAATTTCTTCGATTTCCAAGTGTGGTCCTGGGCTCAAAAAGATTGGGAACCCTGTTCTAATATTCTCAATTGTGCTTTCTTCTGTTCAGAGTGCAGTACAATAAAATGCAGTATAAGAAATAAAAGAAGCAATAAAGATACGCTAGCTCAGTGAGAGAACACATGCTGTCCATGCAGAAAGTCCAGGTTCAATCCCTGGCACCTCCAGCTGAGAAGCAAAATAAACAAGGAGAAAAGAGCGTTCAGGTAGCAGATGATGTGAGACATCCCTGCCTGAGAGTGTGCCAGCTTGAATAATTTTTGGGGGTGCGCATCAGGTAAGCCCCGTCCCACATACACTGTTTGAATGGCCATGCCCATCAGCTGGGGGGCAGCACCCTCAATTTTGGGGGGGGCAAATACCCCACGGCCCCTAGGAGTTGGCTCCTTACACCAGAGTAAACCATAAACTGCTCGATGACGATTAGTCTGACTACGAACTCCTCCTCCGCCTTCCTTCCTATCTTCCTATTGCTTGCTGTCCTGTCATGGAAGTGGAGTTCTGGGCCTATTTGTGTCAACAAAACAGCCTGTCTTTTAAAATGTATAGTTCCCAACTCCAGGGATGCAATCTTGAAGTTTGATAAGCAAAGCTAGGATCCCTCATTTTCACAGAAGACTGACATGCTTTGAAATTAAATGAAGCAGCCAGTCCGTCCAGACATCTCTATAAATCTAAGTGTGCAACATCTGCTACATCCTGTGAACTGGCAGGTCATATGGTCATGTAATACAGCAGCTGGACACTATGAATAACTCATGGTGGGTGGCCGGTCAGCCGTGTTCACTCTTTTTCTCGGTTACCAAGTGTGGTTGAAGTTCAGGTTAAGACTCAGACCATTCATTTTCTGCTGATTTTATGCAATTGCTCTTTGAAGGGATACTGTTGCCTGATTATATGCTTAAATGAAGGGCTAATCCCAGGATTGTGTTTGCTATGAGGTATCTGAAATGAGAACACTTGTTCTTTAACAGAAAGATTAACTGTTGTTCTAATGCATTAGGGACTGGTGAAGCCTAAAGGAACTTCAAGCAATCAATAATGTTTAATTTATTAACTACAATTTAGTCCCTCAGTTCCTCAAAGTAATTATACTTGCAGGCCCTGGGGCACTAAAAACGAACAGAGGTAAGGAAATTTCTGCATTGGTTTTTAGACCACAGAATGAATAAAACTCCCTTTGGTCCCTGTAAACAGAGGCCTTTAAAAACAAAGGGCCATATCATACGTGACCTTAAATGCAGATTTACATTTAACTTGTAGGTTTAAAATCCAAAAAGTATCAGCTGTTAGTGCCAATAAGAGAATGCAGAAACAACCTTCAGAGGACAAATTTGTCTTAGTAGCTCAGCTGGGGAGAAAAGAGTTAACCTCCCACATGCCTGCTGCAACCCTGATAATTATCAGCACACCCCTTACCACTATTTGCATGTTTTAAAACTTACGTTTAACACCAGATGTCCTAAACCCTCTCCAGTTTTTGTATTCTCAGGGGTTGCTGTCATCTCCAAACTGTGGGCTTGGGCTGGCAATATATTCTGCCTTAAATTGGCCCTCTCACAAGTTATCCAACTTCATAGGAAGGCTGGTGCCCTTTAGTGTTGTTGCGCAGCTCAGAAAAGCATGGCATACAAGTGTGCAAGTGCATTAAAAATCCAAAATTTAAGTTTACCATTAAATTACGGAATCTCCCTAACAACTTGAAAATACTATTTATTCTTTGCCTACAGTTTCATTCACAGAAAAAAAGTTTTGTATTACCTTGCTTAAATCATTGTAGAGTGGGGAGGGGGGAATCATTTAAACCTGAAGAGTAAAATCAACTGTAAATTAGAAATCAGGGATGGACTGAAAAGAAGCTTTTCTCCTTCAAATAGAGGAAACCATCTAGCCTGTGAAAGACTGCTTCCGAGGCTGAGAAGACAGATTCCTGACTCAAATTCCAGAGGACACATAGTCTTCCCAGGTCCCTAAATAACTTCTTGCCTTTGCCGAGGGTGAAAGGCTCTGATGGGGCTCCCTCTCCAGCAGTTCCTAAGGCATAATAGAATGGAAATGTAGCTCACAATTTGACTAAAGGAGCTGTTTATTTCATGTGTAGACAGCCAGCTATTTTTTATTTATTTGTGTTTAGGGCTACCACCTTTCCTGCTACAGCTGCAGCCTTCCCCCCCCCACTTTACAGTGTCTGCCTTCCAGCCCAAAGCTGGTGGGCATTCTTAGTGTTCAGCGCTCTGAAGGTCCTGGAGGGTCTTCCTCTGGGCAACAGCTCTCACAGGAAGTGACATCGTCTGGTGGTCTTCCACAGCAGCCTTCCCATCATTTGTTGTAGACCCAGGGGTAGCTTAACCTGTGGCCCTCTAGATGTTAATGGCCTAAAGCTCCCACCATGGCTGGGCTGATGGAAGCTGGACCCCAACAACCTATGGAGGGTCAAAGGTTGCTCATCCCTGCTTTAAACAAACAAGTGTGATTTCTCTGTGTGCCATGTTCTCCCATGGGAATATGTAGGTCATGCGGCTGCCATGACTTGTAGAATTGCAGCCTTTTAAAAAGGTCCAGTGTGATCATGCAGAATTTAGAGGTCATGTGTTTACTTCCTTTTTTTATTTTATTTTTTTATATACCGTATTTTTCGCTCTATAACACGCACCCGACCATAACACGCACGTAGTTTTTAGAGGAGGAAAATCCGTAGGCATGCCACCCGTAGGCATTCCCTCCATAACACACACAGACATTTCCCCTTACTTTTTAGGAGGAAAATGAGTGTTATAGTGCAAAAAATACGGTAATTTTTATTATGCATTTTATAAATTTCCATCCAATTATTCATTTAATCCCACATACAACAGATTATAACTGTTTTTGACTTCCTTCAGCGTCTCTGACAATCATCCATATTTATACCTTTAATACACATTCCCTTCTTTCGTATTGCCATTATTCCTCCTTACTCCAATTGTTTCTAATAAACAATACTTATTTTTGTTTACAGTGCCTCTTTAAATCCCACTAGCGTTGTATTTACACCACATATATTTTTCAGATAATCCACAAATTTTCCCCAGTCCTCGATGAACTTTTGGTCTTTAGTATATCTGATTTTCCCAGTTAATTTATCCAGTTCTGCATAGTCTATCACTTTTGATCTCCATTCTTCTATCGTCGGTATCTCCTCTTGTTTCCACTTCTGGGCCAACAGGATTCTGGCTGCCGTTACAGCATATTGGAAAAGCTTACAGTCCTTTCTTCCTATGTCCTTTCCTACAATGCCTAAAAGAAAAGCTTCGGGGTTTTTTCAACTCATTATATATCATTTCCCAAAAACTTTTCACTTTCTTACATTCCCACCACTGATGAAAGAATGTCCCTTCTTTATCTTTGCATTTCCAACATTTGTTATCAACCTTATACATCTTTGCTAATTTTACAGGTGTCATATACCATCTGTAAACATGTGTTTACTTCCTATGTGGAAGAACCGGTTATTACCAGTTATTACCTGGTTTTGTATGCACATCCCTCCCAGGTTGCAAGCCTGCCAGCGGTCAGCTCTATATGATTGCTCTTTGATATTTAGGATCTATAATAGGCATAGACCTTCTTTTTGTGCAATTCAGATGAAATCTAGCCTTAACTTTTAAGTGGTTTGTGGCTGAATTCAATCAAATTTTGATGTAAGATGAACTTGTGGTCAATCAATATTCCTTTTATTGTTCAGATGGCCACATAGCCTGATATAAATTGGTGTCCTAAATTGTAGCATATTGTGCTAAAAATCCTTTAAGCCTGAGCTCCACTATGACCTAGCATTTGTGAATCTTAAGCCGCAGACTCCTTGATCAGGGCACATGTCCTTCTTTGGTAATTTTCTAAGAAAGGAATATAGAGAAAATTATTCTCCTCTTGGAAGCAAAGTGGAAAGCTGAAGTTACTATTCTTCATACTTCACTGGCAATAAAACGGGGGCATGTTCTACATTTCAGCAAATACAGAACAGTAAGGCCTTTAAATTGTGTGTAAAATGATCTATTGCCATGGTCGCCAACCTTTCTGGGCACATTAGCAATCTGGAGAAGCTCTTGTGGTCACCAAGCATACACCACAACCTGTTCTTTGTCTTGGCTACAGTAGTAGGATCCTCCTTTCAAGCCCAGTTTCATCAGAGTGAGGGGAGAAGACCCTGTGGGGGCCAGGGAAGGCTTCTTCTGCAGGCGCCTCCTTGGTAACCTCTAGTCTGGTGTTCTAAAACTAAGTTGCAGTGACCATACACATCAAGTACACATTTTCTTCTACCTAGATTACCCTAGACTAGCTATCCCAAGCAAGTATTGTTTTTGTATTCTTTGTGGTGAGGTGAAAGCAAACTGGATGGCCAAGAAGATCTGTCCCAATGGATCATCCAGAAAGAAGAAATAGCCTTAAAGATTAACAAAAAATTGTTTTAGCATAAGCTTTCATTGTCTGGAGTCCATTTCATTGCATGCAAGTGGACTCTAGTTCAACAAAGCTTCTGCCACAATAAATTTGTTAGATTTTAAAGTGCCACAAAACTCTTTGTCAACAGACTAACACAGCTGCCCCTCTGGAAATACCCTTAGAAAACCCGAAGTTAGGTTGTGACACATAAGGGCTGGGAATATACTTTATTAAACTGTCTTGAGGTATATATAATTCTTGTTAACGCTATATCCACATGGGCCAGAATGCCTCTGCTACTCAAAGACCAAGTCACACACAGCTATTGTCTGCTGCTAACAGTTGGATGGCTGGCAAATTAAATATGTATTACCTTGGTAAGACAAACCTGAAAATGCTTGCCCTGTGTTTTGCTTTGGGGAATTGAAAACTTCCTCTAGAAATAGCTCAATTTTAGGTAGGTTTTATTAGGAGCAGCTTGTATGGAAGAGTCTGCCATGACATCTTATTCCCTATGGTGTGTTGCTGCATCACTTTGTGTCCTTGGATATTAGAAAGGGAAGTATTAGAAGGAATGCTCCCTGAGTGCCAGGCTACACATTCTGTAAGGATAGAGATGAACTCTGGTTTCTTAAAGGTAAAGGTAAAGGGACCCCTGACCATTAGGTCCAGTCCTGACCGACTCTGGGGTTGCGGCGCTCACCTCGCTTTATTGGCCAAGGGAGCCGGCATACAGCTTCTGGGTCATGTGGCCAGCATGACGAAGCCACTTCTGGCAAACCAGAGCAGCGCAAGGAAACACCGTTTACCTTCCTGCCAGAGTGGTACCTATTTATCTACTTGCACTTTGACGTGCTTTCGAACTGCTAGGTGCAAGGAAAATTGCTTATTTCTATGGATGTCCTGCAACGAAGTAAGGAATTGCCTGCCATGGTATCTAGTGCCAAGAGTTTAAATTTAGAAACAATGTCATGGCAGATGAAGGTGATGGACTACATGGAACTGGCGGAAATGACTCGCAGAATCTGAGACCAGGGAGAAGAGTTGGTGGAAGAAGATTGGAAGAAATTTAAAGATTATCTACAGAAATATTGTAAAATTAAGGAATGTTAGAAAGATGTTGGAATGAAGTTACATGGCTTTAGCAGAAATGTTATAAAGAATTAAGTATAATAGATTGTAATTGGATTAAAGGAAAAAATAATGTTAGAATTGGTTAAGTTAAATGATAGGACAGAAGTTTGAGGAAGATGGAAAGGATTTGCTGAAACAATTAATCGAAGTGGAATACAAAAAAAGGGAGGTGTGAGGAGGTCGCTGAAACAAGTAAAAGAAAGTTAATAACATTGAAAGTATAGGTTGTGTTTTTTTCTTTTCTTTAATTGTTTTTGTTTTATTTTTGTCATGTATATGTAATATTTTTGTTTTTGTATTGTATTGTATGGTTTTGTTATGTTTAACTTTTTTTCTTTTTCCTTTCTGTAACTTTCAAAACTTTAATACTGTAAATATTATTTTTTTAAAAAAATTTTTTAGTAACAATGTTTTGCTTTTAATTTATTTTCTTCAGGTCTGGGGGAATTGAAATAGGCATCTGTTATCACACACTGATTCCATTTATATATATTTTTGTTCCAAAGGACTGAAACAGAATGTCAGCCTCTTATGGGAGTTTGCGGGGCAATGCAACTAGGGATTGTCAATTTCAGTTCCTCTCAGGTGAGAGCCTGAGCGGGAGTTTGTGTAGGTAGAGGGTGGGCCCATGAGAGAGAGCTGGGAGTGAGAGTTAACACGGGACACAAGCAGGGGGTGGGGTGGGGCCGGGGGGGGGGATGTTGTGGTGACAGAAAGGGGTCTGACTTAAAGGTTGAAAGGGGGCCAGAGTGCCGAACGTTTCCTTTCCCACTTTTATTCAATTCCGGTATTGGAGCTCAGCTGGGGAGAAAAAGGAGTCATTTAAGTGTCAGGATCATGTATGAATCAGTCCCAGGGCAAGTTTGCAGGGAGGTAAGATACCGGAGGGATTAAGCTTCAGCACCCATTTGCTTCAGAAATTGGATGTATATCACCTGCTTTATAATTGATGTTAAAAACAAGGATTGCTGCTCACAGCTTGGTTTAAGTGGAGGGATTTGCCGCTAGAGGGGGCTGTAACACATTCTTTGACAACTGGTTAGACAAAATTGTGACCTTTGCCCAGAGATGTCCCCAGAGCCACAACTCGGCCACAGTTTCTTGATGTCTAAACTGGCCAAGCACACATGTGTCTTTAAATCCATTCAGTCTTAAGTTAAAATCGGTGTCTCTTTATCTATATAATGTGAACTGGAGGATTTATTCCCATCCTGCTTCTCTCCCCCCCCCCCCCCCCCCGAAGCTGGAGTGCAAAGCTGTGACCTTTTTTTGGCGTTTGGAACATTTGTCTTTCTATGCTTGTTTTATAAGTCAAGAGTAAAAATGATCTTCCTGTTGCACTATTTCATGATGCTTTTGACTCATTAGCCAAGTATCTGAAATTCTAGTAATAATTATAGATTCTTAACATCAGTCTTCCATTTGAGATGAATCTTAATTTATACCACAGAATAATAGAATCATCATACCTTTCAACTTTTAAAAGCATGATGGTTATGTTTTGGTGATATTTAACTTCAGTTAGAATTTTGGAGTTGATCCATCCACATAATGATTTGATTTTTGTGAAGTTGTAAGCTATTTTGTAAGGGACACGGGTGGCGCTGTGGGTTGAACCACTGAGCCTCTTACGCTTGCTGATCAGTAGGTCAGTGGTTCGAATCCCTGCCACGGGGTGAGCTCCCGCTGCTCGGTCCCTGCTCCTGCCAACCTAGCAGTTCAAAAGCACGTCAAAGTGCAAGTAGATAAATAGGTACCGCTCCAGCGGGAAGGTAAATGGCGTTTCTGTGCGCTGCTCTGGTTCACCAGAAGTGGCTTAGTCATGCTGGCCACATGACCCGGAAGCTGTACGCCGTCTCCCTCGGCCAATAAATCGAGATGAGCGCTGCAACCCCAGAGTCGGCCACGATTGGACCTAATGGTCGGGTCCCTTTACCTTTAAGCTATTTTTAAGTATGTGGAATTGCCTAGTTTTTTTGGGGGGGGGGTAAAGGGGTGTTAAAAGAAAAAAAATGCAGGCTAAAATATGGTTGGGAACAAAATACAGTTGAGCAAAGAAGAATAAACAGAACTTTAAGACTTGATTGAGAACTGATAGTTGTTGGTTAAGAATAGAACCGACATAGCAGTTAAATGATGTGCTGTGGACTTTTGGCTCAAGAGACTCAGGATTACTTAATTTTGCTAAAAGTAAGCATAACTTTAGTGAGGGCATAAGTGGGAAAAGTCTAAAGGCAAAACTTACTAATTTCTGCAATGGAACTTGATGCAGACATGTCATTCACATTTTTGTTCATACTTGTATCTCTTATCTCTTCCCACTCCCTTTTGTTTCAAAGCACTCAATAAAATTTACTAATAGGCTATCATAATGCAGTAATAGCCTGTCAGCGTTTAAGATCTATCTCATATAATTTTGATTTCTTATAGTTACGATAATTGTTGTAAATTCCTGCAGGTGTGTGTGTGTATGTATGTATGTATGTATGTTGTGGTTTCTGTATGTAGAAGCATTTCCTCACATAGGTCTCCTGTTACCTTTGCCTTTCTCTTTCTTCTTATCACTTCTCCTAGCACTGACATTTAAATTGTAAGCTTCTTGAGACAGAGTTGTTTTGATTCTCTTACATGAGTGCTATGTACAGTGTTGGTTCCATGTCCCCTTTTGTATAAAGGTAGGCAACATTATGCTAATTTAAACAGTTTTCCTTAAATCTTTGAGATTTGAAGAAAAATCAGTTTTAAAAAGTTAAGAAAGCAAAAGTCAGAGTTTGCTTTGTGCCTAACCCCAAGTGACCTTACTTCAAGTTTTCTTTCTGTGTGTTCCAAAGGAGCAATGTTCCCAGGCCCTTCTCGCAACTTTGGTTGCCAGCTGGCTCCGTCCCTTTCAAGCGGATACTCCTTTGCTATTTCCAGGGCCTGGCAAAGGACGCTTCCATTTGCAATGGGCTGCCTTTTAGTAATATCTGTTTAACTATATTTTAATATGTAATAGTATGTTTATAAGCCAGCCTGTAAACAACTGAAGAAATTGAGAACTTGTAAGTCTTGCCCAGAGTGTCCTGTATGCTAATGTTTAGACTTTTATAGACTGGAATTCTTTTATTATTCTTATTTAAATTTACTGGCCTTCTTCTTTTGGAGTCCTAGCTACAAACTTGACTAATATTTCATTGAAAATCAATAGTTTTCTTTAACTGAAAATAATCCTGGGGCAAAAATTTACATAGCTTGCATTACTAGCATACTTGAGGTATTTACATTACTGTACAAAAATTGGCTTTTACGATATCGCTGCTGAAGCAGACATACGGTAAAAGGGAATGGGTGTTAGCGCTTGTGGAATTTGAAGGGAGCGGCTTATATTTGGGTATTGTCTTTTTTTCTCCCCCCCCCCCTTGAATTTTAAAGGCGTGGCTAATATTCGGGTGCAGCTTATATTCGGGCCAATATGGTAAGAAAGCAAAATACTCTGGCTTCAGTCTTCTGGAAGGGAGATTTTAGGGTGTTGTGTTCCCTGACTGCAAATTGCAGTAGTTTGCCAAGCTGTCTAAAAATAAAGTTAGTAGTGAGTGACTTCAACATTTCCCCTTTGAAATATTGCTATTTTGCACCCTACAGCCTGCAATAATATTTTTTCCTCCATTAGATTGTATTTTTGCTCCATAGTCACTCCTGTTTACTTCTTTGAGTCACTATAAAATGTAACTTTTCTGTTATGTGACAGGTTGAAAAATACTTTAAGTACTTGAGGCAAAGCAGACAAAAATAGTGGTAAAAGTTAAAGTACATTGATCCTGTTGTTGCCCCTGCAGAACTCTAGGGAAATAATCTTTGCATTTCTACCAGGTTCCTTTCCATCCAGAGTGCAGTAGCAAGCGAATGTTGTACAGTGAACAAAGTACCACAACCAAGTTTTGAATTTTGAACAAGATATTTATTAAGAGAAATCTACAATCATTAGGCATATGCAGAAAATGAAACTGTCTAGTATTATTTTATAGATGGGAAAAAGGAGTTTCATTTACATGCTCTTAAAGGCTTTGTCTCCGCAGCATGCCCGTAGTGCCACAGGGGCACGCTGGCATGTTAGATTGTTTTGAAGTGTAACAGTTGGATTCATTCTGCAGTGCCAATTAATCCTCCCCCTTTTTCATGCTAAAATTTAAAATGGAGTTGTTTATGCATCAGCTTTATTCCGTATAGAAGACCATATATGTAACAAAGCTCTATTTTTTATTTATTTTTGGAACCCCTTTTCACCCCTCTGCAAAGTTCTCCTTCCCTCCCAGTTGCAGTGGGGACAGTCTTGTGATTGCCTTCAGTATCCTATAGCAGTGGTGGCGAACCTATGGCACGCGTGCCAGAGACGGCACTCATAGCCCTCTCTGTGGGCACACGCACAGTCACCCCACTGTGCTGGAGGTGGGAGGAGGAGGAGGGCTCACGCACACGTTCACAGCCTGCAGCCCGAGTGCCGTAGCTTCCGTGCCGGGGTAGGGGAGGAGGAGAGAAGGGCTGGGTTAGGGTAAGGAGAGGGGGGGGTGCGTCATCGCCGTGGAAGCAGCGGCCTCCCCTGACAAAGGGAGGCGACTTGAGTGCAAAAAAGCTAACAACCCCAAGACAGGAGGTGATCTGGTGTGGGAATTTGCACGTGGGGGCCTTAGAAACCTCCTGCGCTTTCTTGGGAAGGAAGCGTTGCTGAGGTCGGCGGGGTTTACTCCCGAGTAAGGGTGTGCAGAATAAGGAGGAGGGAAGCCTGGTGGGGACTCAAAGGGGGCCAGGTGTAGGTGAGGGAATTAAGAGCAAGATGGTGGGCAACACTGGGGTGTGAGGGATGGGCGTCCTCTCTGGAGGGTTGTTTCCCATTATAAAGAGTATCTGAGGGGTGGATCAACAGGACTTCAGCCAGCTGACTTCCCGTGGGACTGATAGGGGTGCTTGTAAACACACTTGTGCAGGTTGCATTTTGCAATAAACAGGTGCATAATTATTGGCAGGCAGAAGGGTGACCCCTTTCGGGTCATGTGGTTTCTGTTTAGCCTTTTATCTTATGAATGTAGATGTTTACATATGGAAAAAGTATTGGAAGAGAGGAGGGTTATTGGTTTGTTCTTGTTTTCATTATGTATTTTGTCTTTTTTATCTTCTATTTTTATGCTGTGAACTGCCCTGAGACTTGCACATGAAGGGCCGTATGCAAATTCAATAAATGAATAAATAGAAGGATTTGGATCTGGATGGAGAAAAAAGCACTGAGTTATACCATAAAATTATATATCAATGGAAAGATAATTTAATAAAGAACTTTCATGTAGGATTATTTATTACAACAGCAGTCATAAAGAAGAAACGTGAAACACACAGAAAAATATACAGGTGAAATTGCCATGTTGGCACTTTGTGATAAAGTGTATTTTTCGCTCCATAAGACGCACCTGACCATAAGGCGCACCTAGTTTTTAGAGGGGGAATGCAAGAAAAACAATATTCTTTAAAGGGAGCGCTGAGCAGAACCTGTAGGCATCCCAGGCTCTCCTCAGGGCTCCCTTTCACGTGCTGCGAGGAGCGTGGGGGGCTTTTCCCCAAGGAGGGAGAAGGGCAGCCCATCACTGACGGAAGCCCCCAACAGCCACACACACACTCCACGTGGCTCTTTAAAGGGAGCGCGGCTATCCCTGGCTTTCGCAGGAGGTGGGGGAAGTGTTCTGGCTTTTGGGATAGCCGCACAGCCTGCATTCGCACCATAAGATGCACACACATTTCCCCTTACTTTTTAGGAGGGAAAAAGTGCGTCTTATAGAGCGAAAAATACGGCAAGTGGGTTTTGGGTTGCAGTTTGGGCACTCGGTCTCTAAAAGGTTCGCCATCACTGTCCTATAGCATTCGTCTAATTAGTGTTTTGAGACCCACAGCCTGGGTCACATACCCATTGAAGGTGGATTGTGTGCCACCACTATTTTTTTTTTGGATGGCTTTTTTCTCTTTTAGGGAGGAGAGTGAAGAGTAGGCAAAAGAGAGAGCATGGGAAACCAGATTCAAAAAGGCCATCTTGTAAGAGATACATTTAAAAGTCGCCCCTGTGTCTCGGGCTCTTTGATGAACATAGGCCCTGGGTTTGAAAAAGTAAAGAGGACTGGCAGCAAACCCGGGATGGATGTTGCTCTTGCCCGTAGCTGCACTGCCGCCTCCCAGCACTGTCACGGCCCTTTGAATGAGGCAGTGGCGACATCCTGCTACAGATGTGGAAGGCTTTCGTCCTCAGGGTGGCTGTCTGTAGCAGAGCTGCAAAAAAAGGGAGGGAGAAGTGAGAAGCAGGGGGACCAAGCAGCACTGAGAAGGACATTTTGCACCTGCAAGGCTGCCAAATGCTGCTTGTCCTTCATCCCCAGAGGTGTGCTCACCTGGCAGGGAATCCACACCTTTCCCATTTATGCTGTAAGAATTATAAGTCTGTATTCTTGCGTTTTGTGTCCCTGTGATATCACTGCTAGTATTTCTCTCCCTTTAACTTTATAGCCATGTGCCTGCCTCCTTCAGATAACATTCCATGCATCTGATTAGGTGGACTTGAGTCCATTAAAGCTTATGAAATGATCAATTTGTTAGTCTTTCAGGTGCCAGAAGACTTTGCTGTAACAGACTAACATAGTCACCACTCTAGAATTTTTTTTAAATAGGTGATCAGGGGTCAGCAAACTTTTTCAGCAGGGGGCCGGTCCACTGTCCCTCAGACCTTGTGGGGCCAGACTGCATTTTTTGGGTAAAAAAATTAAACGAATTCCTATGCCCCACAAATAACCCAGAGATGCATTTTAAATAAAAGGACACATTCTACGCAACTAAAAACACGCTGATTCCTGGACCGTCCGCGGGCCAGATTTAGAAGGCGATTGGGCCGGATCCAGCCCCCGGGCCTTAGGTTGCCTACCCATGGTGTAGATCTAGTAATTTGTGAATACATAGCAAGCTTGTAGTTTGTGAACATGTTAATCCTATACATGTTTCCTCAGAGTAAGTCTCCTAGATTTAAGTTGCAATTAGTTCCAACCACATGTGCGTAGCTTTGCAACACTAATGTGCTGCTGGACTAGATTATTGTGGCTTTCTTTGGATAGCTTTGATATGTTGTGAGGCGCTTTGACTGGGCAATTAAATGATTCTCTCTTTTCCCCTTCAGCTTTTCGCTGTAGCCTCCAGTTTCTTGGAAACATTGCAGCTGGAAACAAAGCTTCTCAGCACAGGATTTGGACTCTTGCTTTCCCTTCACTTTTCTTGTAAGCATCTTGTCCCGCCCATCAACAAATGAAATATTATATGGTTATATTTTAAGTTACCTTATTTACCATCCCTAAAATGTGTTTTTGGAGAATGGGAGAGTAGTACTTTATTTGTGTATGCTAATCACAGGAATCAGGTTAACTGGAAAAAAAATCTTGTTCTAAATTTGACCATAGATTGGGTTGGTTTTTGACATAGACCGCAAGATCACCAGTAGGCTTAATATGCTTAACGTTTTGTGCCAAATCATATGCAGGTAGGTACAATGGGTTTTAATTCATTAATGCTTGGCTAAATACAAGTTTATCTTGACCAAAATATCACAGTTTACATAAAAAAAATCAGTTATGAATTTAGAACAGGATCTTGAAATTCTTTACAGCTAGGTTTTAATAGGACTGCTATGAATTTCAAGAAAACCTGGTCAGTTGATTAATTGTTGATTAAAGCTGCATAAATTTGGGTATTAATCACATATGAATAACTCAGTATATGAATAACTTTACTTGCTTTTAGATGATTTACAAATTCCTGATGGCAGCATTTTAGATAACACATTTCCTTTTGCATGTGAGAGAAGAATAAATGGTTATATTAATATTGCACTGGCCAACTCATTTTTTGTCAGTTATAGTATTAAAATAGTTACATTTTTTAAAAAATTGCTGCCTGATATTAATTTGGGGCCTACTTTTAGTTAATTAATTGGTTGGAGTAACTTTGATTAAATAAATGTTGCAACCCCACTTTTTAGTCTAACGTCACCTCTAAGAGGAGATGCTAAATTCAAATAAATTGTTCCAGAAATGTATAGTAGTATTTGAAACCTTAAACTCCTTTCTCAATGAAAAACTAATGACTTTGTATTACACTGTTTAGAATTTGCAAACTACTTTTTAAATTGCCCATTGCAACATTGTCATGAGGCAACAAAGTTTTTGAACAAAGTTTGACAGAGTTTGGGGGATTTAAATAGAAAAATCTCTATTTAAAAATCTCTACTTGGCCACAACTCTAACCTGCTTCCCAAAACTGTGAGGGCAAGGTAGCAAACAATGAAGTAAAAAACACTGTACACAGCATCACAATTTAAACATTTCTAGTTACCATTCCATTCATATAAACAGAAGCGCTTAACTTTGTATGAATTCCCTCTCTGTTTCCAAAGAGTGTCAAAGCAATTGGTGTTAAAAGGATGACATAATAATAATACAGCTTCAGTGCTTGCTTGCTTCAGTAACAATTCTTAGATTAGCATAACCAGACAGGAACCAATCCTGACCTTTCTAGTTTCAGGCAAACTTTTGGATGGATGGATGTGTGAGTGAAAACACTTCTTTATAAACAGGACTTTGGTTGATTTACATTCTATGGCTTTTTAAATGTATTTGTGGGAGTGGGGTTATTGGTTTGTTTTCTTTGTTTTTGTTTTATTAAGTATTTTGTGTTCTTATTTTGTATTTTTATGTTGTGAACCACCCTGTGATCTTCGGATGGTATTTTATTGATTGATTGATTGATTGATTGATTGCATTACACATTGAGGGATTAACTGGGGATATCCATTAGAATAAAATAGCCCCCAAAGTCCCTTCCAACATTCTTAGATTCAGTAAATACCCATCACCATTTGAAGAGTTGGGTGCATTACATATTGGCTGTTGGTACATAGCCTAAACAATCCAGAACAATAAATATTCCTGTTTTTTCGTTTTGTTTTTGAGGAATTGCTTGAAACATCAAGATGAGAAAGTGGTTTCCTATTGCTGTATGGTTCTTTTCACTTGTCTTAACCCTGAGAGGACAAGAGAACTACAGGAAGAAAGCAACTTGAACGTTGCCCTTGCTGTTCTGCAGGCATCCAGGAAGTACCCGGAATCGGAATGGACGTCTGTATACCTCTCCTTTTCCCCAATACATTACCTTAAGTCTTTGATAGTTGTCTTTTCTCAGATGAGATGTGCAGCTTGCTTTTAACTTCTTTTAGTAAATACATTGTAATAACTTAATATTGATTTTAATTCTAAGAGAACTTAACAATATGTAAACTTTATATTGGCCCAAAATAAGGCTGGGATTGAAAGAACTGAATGCCCAATGGTGTTCCATAGTCTCTGGTAGAAGTCACGTGTTTCATAATTACAATAATTTCACACTCTTCATCTCTTGCTAGAAGTTGTTGTAGGAGGAAGGAGAATGTGATAAACCCTTTTGGATGTGCAAGTTGTTGGGCTTTTTTTTGCATGTCTGCAGGGCTCTTTGGACTCTAAAATAAAATGCCACTTGCAGATAGGGATGGTGAGAAATTTGAAACTCTCTTATTCACACTTTTTGAACTAATACAGGAAGTGAAAAACAATTCTCATTTGAATTCACACTTATTTGTGCCTCTTTGAATGACACAATGAGGAATGAGTATCCAGACTGCTTTCTGACTGTCAGAAACAATAAAGTGGAAAGTGAGGCGAGTGCTGTGCCCGCCTTGAGCTCCTTGCTGCTTACGGTATTAGGACCCTGAACAGGAGATTCATCACCATCATTCCTTTTGATGACTTTTGTTGTACGTCTAGTTAGTAAACTGCTATAATAAATCCAGTTCAGGGAGAGGAGGACCTGATGGACATTGATCCCAGCTGAGTGATGGAGATGGTTCTGGGAGGAGATGAAGGGAAAAGCAATATTTAAAATGGAAAGTTTATTTTACTCTGTATCTGAAGAAGCCATTACAGAATCAGTAAGATTCCTTAGGGCATTGGAGTTATCCTATTCCAGAGCTTGTATTGTTGGGAAGAATAACAGAGGTAGATTTTCAGCAACTTGACACAAGTGGAGTTTGGTACTGGTTGTGATAGCTAGATTTTGCTGTGAGAAAAAAGCTTTGGAATAATTTTGTAAATAATGCATTTTACAAGGAATAACAATATATATTTGTCAGAGCTGCCCCAAGGTCCCAGCTCACAGAGGACCAACGCCAGGTCGTCGTTATATACAAAAGTCTTTATTGAAGTTCAGTTTCCATTTCAAAGCCGTAGCGCGCAGCTCTACGTCTTAAACCCTAGACCGCCGAAGTTCCGTCTGAATCTCCTCCCCCCTGACACCAGTTTAAGATTCTAGCCCTGCTCCACCTCTTCCTCTGCTCTCTCCTCCTCTGGGTCCTCCTGCCCGCTGAGGCATTCCCCTTTCTGGACTCTTCTGACGCTGAGTCGCCTGACTCCTCCCCCTGCCTCCGGCGGGCTTTAGGACCTGGTTCCCAATCCTCGTTCTCTGCTGTCCCGCGCGCCTGTACATTTGAAATTGGCTCTCGTGCCAACCCAGTGACCTTCCTCCTGACCGTTACACTGCTTCTATCACTGCTTCCCTCTTCCGGGATGCTGGCTGGACCTGACCTCCCCTCCGTTGCCTGACTCTCCGATGGAGGCGTGGTCAGCCCTGACTCATCTTCTCTCCCTGCTGGGGAATACGCTGGCCCCGATACCTGGGACTCTTCCCCCCCACTATGCTCTGGTGGGGAAGCTGGTCCTAATCTCCAACTGCTGCTCTGGGAGTCCCCGCTGGCCCCTTGCTTCTGGAGTGTCCCCCTTGGGACCCCTCTTGCCCTGGCCACCGGCGCCCCCTTCTGTGAATCTTCCGATTCGCTGGAGAGGCTCATGGAATCTCTCGGGTCACTGTCATCTTCTCCTACGCTGCCCTCAGATTCTTCCCCTTCGCTCTCCATTTCCTCCCTTCCCTGTGCTTCTGCTCCTGAGCCCGTGACAATATTTTTTAATTTATATGCCGCCCCTATGACTGGCTACTCTGGGTGGCTCCCAACAGAATATCAAAAACACAATAAAACATCAAACATTAAAAACCTCCCTGTACAGGGCACTAGGCACATTTTGTGCCTAAAGATTCTCCATTTGCGAGCACCTCAAAAAGTCTGGGTGCCATTTTTTGTGTCAGGTTGACACTCAATGACTACTGAAATGTAGGTGCATTGAAGCCTTGTACAGTAGTGTATGTTAAGGATAGACAATATGGTAAGGAGTTTAATAATAAAGAGTAGAGTGTTTTGAAAACTGAAGTATGGTACCAATATTTTTATTGTAAACACCAAATTAAACATGTATTAATAATTTCTGATAAAAATGATATTCACAATCGTGTCACTTATGTGAATTGCATATTAGTTGATGTTTATCAAAATGATAAATAAAAAGTGTTGCTGAACCCTCCTGTGGCAACTAGCCATTCTCTTTTGGCGCCCACAACCCAGGTCCCAGAAGCCACTTGGCTCCTAGCTTTTCTACCCCAGTTTCTAACACTGGCTGCCTTCAGATGTCTTCTAAAAGTCAGGTTGTTGTTTATTTCCTTGACATCTGATAGGAGGGCAGGTGCCACTACCGAGAAGGCCCTCTGCCTGGTTCCCTGTAACTTGGCTTCTCATAGGGAGGGAACCACCAGAAGGCCCTCGGTGCTGGACCTCAGTGTCCAGGCTGGACGATGGGGGGGTGGGGTGGAGACGCTCCTTCAGGTATGCAGGGCCGAGGCCATTTAGGGCTTTCAAGGTCAGCACCAAGACTTTGAGTTGTGCTCAGAAACAGATATTTTGATTATTAAAAAGTCTTCTGTCTCTGAGATTCTTCTCAAAGAGTTAGCCATGGTTTTATATATTTAAATGTGAAAGGCAAGATACCATCTTTACTTTGATATACTGTGGTGGTTGCCTTAGTTTCAAATTTATTAGCATATTTAGTTGTCCCGTCCCCCCCAAAAAAACCCCCCAGTATACTCATTTTTGTTTTCTTACATAGAGGCTGACTGATGACTGATATACTCTATATACAGAAATAGTATACGCTATTGTTTTAAGTGAGGGAATTATTTTTTCTAGCACAGTAGTGGCCTTAAAGGGGGGGGGATAGGACATTTTATTAATGTTGAAGGTGTGTGTGTGTGTGTGTGTGTGTGTGTGTGTGTATCTAGCTTTCTTCAGTTGTTGTTTTTCATCTAAAACAAGTTGAGCCCTCTTCCCATCTACCAGAAATATACACTGCTTAAACTGAGCAACTTGGCCTCACTAGATATGGTAACCTGGATTTCTTCAGGTGCAGAATTGTACTGAGGTAGGTTATACAGGTTCCTTTTTAAAACACAAAGCAGTTTAACTTGGTCTCCTTAGAAGGTAGCCTGGCCAAGGGGTCTTGGGACTCAGTTGATCTTTAAGAGTCATACTTGGCAACTCACTGTGGCAGAAACGTGGGCTTAGGGATGTAAGCAAATAGGATGCTGTCCACTTGGCTTGTCCACTTGGCTGCACCCTGTATTATGTGCAACCTGGGGTAGCTTACTTGCAAGTAGATTGGTCAGAGAGACAAAAGGTTTTCCATATATAAATGTTCCTGACAGTAAGAGCTGTTCGACAGTGGAATTTGCTGCCCAGGAGTGTGGTGGAGTCTCCTTCTTTGGAGGTCTTTAAGCAGAGGCTTGACAACCATATGTCAGGAGTGCTCTGATGGTGTTTCCTGCTTGGCAGGGGGTTGGACTCGATGGCCCTTGTGGTCTCTTCCAACTCTATGATTCTATTTTTTTTCTAATTCACAATATATCCAGTTACCTCACAATATATCCAGGACCTCAGGTATCAGGGGTGGAGAAAACATCTAGCTGAAATCTTGGATAGCCGCTAGATAGTAAAGGGGATAGTTTTGTGCTAAATACACCGATGGGTGATTAATTATAAGGCAGCTTCTCTAATCCTTATATTGTAATGATTAGCATAGGCCATAATAATAATACAAAATAGAGCAAGGATCTTGTGTGGATGTATTGCATTGCTGACTGAGAGTGTGAGTTCTGTGCAATACATACTGTGCCAAATCATAGATATATAGTCTGTGTGTGTGTGTGTGTATATATATATATATATATATATATATATATATATATATATCCGTCGTCTTCTACCCTGTTTATTATCCCAGTCCTGTAATCATTACTGTGGTTATCTACTCATATGTTTTCTTGGGTAGAGGGAGAGGAGATAGCAGAAATAAGATGGGAATGTCATGAACTGCAGTGTAAATTGATCCGACTGCTTCTCTGAGTTGCATTTCTTCCTTCCCTCCCCCTCCCCCTTTTATGTATAAAAAAACACTTCTTTACACGCAAGCAGATGAAAAGTCATGCCTTAGGCACTGGAAAATTTAAAAGTCTTCAAGAAGTCAGATAATTTTTTTCTATTTTGGTTTGCTCTAATCAACAGCAGAGAAGAGCCTTGTGTCTTTTGAAAGCTACTGCCTGTAAAAGGGAAAAGAAACAACATTGGACACCATATGTTATCTATTTTAAACATTGAACCTGCAAACACATACTGTATATCTGGGATAGGGAAAAGTGCTTCAAAGATGCATTATAATTTATCCAGTATATGTTATGAAAGCTAATTTAGAAAAACTATGGATATTCAATTACAGACTAGATTTAGGACTGGTGCTCCATTAAAGAAGGGTTCGTCAATGAGCTTCAGTCAGCTACATTTGTCATATTAAAATTACTGATTTGAAGAAAAAGCATTATTTGTCTTTAGATAATTTTAGAACAAGCATTCCCTCCTGAGCACCCAAGGAGAGCCTGCTGCATCAAGCCAGTGGCCCACCTAGTCCAGCATCCGGGTCTCACCGGGCCAAGCAGATGCCTGCGCTCTGCCTCTACGCAGGACATGAGTGTGCCCTCCCTGGTGGTCTTCAGAGGCAGACTGGCTCTGGAAAGGGAGGTCCTAGTGCACAGGCCTCGTAGCTAGCTGTGATTCCCAGCAATGGTATTCAGAGGCGTCTCACCTCTGATATTGGAAGTAACACACAACCACCGTAGTGGTAACCACTGATAGCCTAAACCTCCATGAATCTGTCTGACCCCTTTTAAAGCCATCCTGGGTTGGTGGCCATCACTACATTTTGTGACGGCAAATTCCATAGTACAGTGTGTGAAAAAGTGCTTCCTTTTCCCCATTTTGACTCTTCCAACATTCTGTTTCATTGAATGTCCCCAAATTCTAGTATTATAAGAGTGGGAGAAAAGTTTTCTCGGTCTACTTTCTCCACACCATGCATAATTTCTATCATATCTCTTCTTACTCACCTTCTCTCTCAACTGGTAAGCCCCCAACACTGTAACCTTTCCTTGATCATTTTGGTTTACTTTTTCTACATCTTTTCCAGTTTTGAAATACCCCCTTTGAGGTGAGGAAACAAGAACTTTATTCCAAGTGTGTTTATACCTAGACATAAGAAGTCCAGAAAAAAGCAGAATTATTTGGGGAGGAACCATTTTTATCTGTTGATATACGGTAGTTGTGGTGGAGGAGTGGATAATGGGGGAGAAGAAACTAAACTGTGCCCTTCTTCGTATTTGTTCTTAACTGGAATAAGCATATATGAATACAGTGGTACCTCGGGATGCAAACGGGATCCGTTCTGGAGCCCCGTTCGCATCCCAAACAGAATGTAAGATGCGACAGCACATCTACATGTGCACTGGGCGCGTTTCGCCGCTTCCATGCATGCGCCTGATGTCATTTTGAGCGTCTGCGCATGCTCAAGCGGCAAAACCTAGAAGTAACACGCTCTGTTACTTCCGGGTTGCCGCGGAGCGCAACCTGAAAGCACTCAACCTGAAGCACATTCAACTCGAGGTATGACTGTATAGCTGATTCTGTACCTCTCTTCTACAAGTTTAAAGACCAGAAAATAGCATTATCCTTCCCCACTTCGTAGGTACTTTAAGCTTGTGGAGCTAATCATGAATGGAAAGCCAGTAGTTGAGACCAGAAGCTGCGAGGAAGAGTTTGAAAAGGGAGTCATGGAATTGTATAATCACTATGCTATGATGTGTAAAGTATTCTCTAGCTGTATGTAAAAATATTTTTCTGCCCTCTTATGGGTTGAAAATCCTTCCTTTCTAACTTAGGGATAGTTTTATTTTTCCCCCTACAAAATTGTGTGCTCTCCAAAAGACCAAATTTGTTTTTAATTCCTGGAAAGTTGGAGTTTCCTCATGTTACAAGTTCCAAGTGCAAGTGAGGGTTTGATAGCTATTTCTCACTGGAAAAAATGTTCTTTAATTGTAGCGTTGCAACAGATACTTGACATCTGTAGAAGCAATGCTGGTATTCTACAAGAACTCTTTTAATAGTTTTCTCTCAAAGCCATGACTATATTTGACTTTTGAATGGGAATTGTGACTAATATAATCACAAACACCATGTGGAAATGATTTTTGTACTGAAGCTGGGCAAAGCACATCTAATGGTCCTCTTCTCAGCATTGAATCTGGGCCACATTGCATAATATAAACACAAGGCCTTTGTGGGTGGGGCTACAAGTGGATCTGGCCGTTTGGAGTGTCAAGGGACATACTTCGCACAACATGAGGATGCTGCTGAAAAGGCATATTCCCTTGGTGAATTTGCCTACTCTCATCTGTAATATTTAAGAGCCCTTACGCCATGTTGTGAAGTCATTCTGTGAGTTTTCATGTCTCATTCCTTATCATAGGCTGTTGGAGAGAAGGAAAACTCAGAATGCAATGGTATCATTGCATGGGGCAAGCGTAATGGATTATGACATTTTTGGTGGTACTCCCATTTTGCATTTAATGTGTAACTTGGTTGTGATTCTGTTTGTTTTCCAACCCCCTTCCTTAATCAGTCAGATTTATTACTTGTAAAAGGTGTAATTTTGCTTCTTAAGGAAATGCAACTATTTTGGTTTGAGATGAAATAATCCTGTAATCTGGTAAATCTTCCCTTCTCCTGTTTATAGCGAAATCATAGCACATGACTTGAATGGAGCTCATGCTCATGTAAATATATATAGGAACCCTTAGTGTTCTGACTGTCTCCAAAACCAAGTGCCTAGTTGGTTACTTGGTCACCTGAAATTCACAGTAAACAGCTAAAAAAAATTAGGATTGTTTTTTCCATCTTTGTCCAAGATTGAATCCTGAAGGTTTCAAATGTTTGTTACGCAGCAGTGCATGATCCATTGGACAAAGGGGTGCATGCGGAAAGAACATTAGATGGGGAATCTCCATTTTTGTAGTTTAGGAAAATCTACAGAGGAATTTGCCTACTTCTGTTATCAAAGATGTCCTGGCTTGCGTGGGACAGGGAATTTAATCCAACTATTTGTGTGCATATGAAATTCAGTATCATAACTGAGTTATCTATTTAGCATGTTTAACCTATTGTCTTCTGGACATTTACAAATGATTGTATTCTTGTGTCTCCTATTTACTTTATATTACGTTTAAGTCTGCCTGAACAATATCCAATTCATTTATTTTTTTTATTTATTTTTAAAATACCATTTACTATTTAATCTTCTTAAACTGGGGTCAAGGAACAGAGGTGCAATGGACCAACTTCTGAAGTGTTGCCAGCCAGGACAGAAAGCGGGGGGGG
This sequence comes from Podarcis erhardii, assembly GCF_964252035.2. Lineage (NCBI taxonomy): Eukaryota > Metazoa > Chordata > Lepidosauria > Squamata > Lacertidae > Podarcis > Podarcis erhardii. The sequence continues at coordinate 3,050,216 of NC_138509.1, read as the reverse complement.
GGGGGAGGATTTGTTATATTTTGCAATGCTACCACTAAGCTAGCATATTTGAGGGGTCTGAGGATTGCACCATTTGGTGGAATGCATGGTGTTTTGGATCGGAGAGAACCAAAGCTTTGGCAACCTATGGACAGCTAGGAGTCTAAAATGACTCCCAGGCTGCACACGTGGTCCTTCATGAATTTAGGAGGTTAGGGATTGCAGTAGCAATTAGCAAATATATTTATAGGCTAGAATTTCTAACGACACGTGTCCAGGGCTGGATTTAGGTTTGATGAGGCCCTAAGCAACTGAAGGTAATGGGGCCCTTTATATGTCCAGCTGTCCTTTGTCAACAACAAATTTTCACTGGTTTTTTGTGTTGAATATATGCTATATGGTAATTTATGAACCCAATAGGTATCTAAAGCCATTTGCACATAACAAAATATGTCTTTGATCAAAGTAATTGTTGAACTTATCTTATATTTTGGAAATGTACATCTAGTCCCCCCCCTTTAAATTTTTGGGGGGGCCCCAAGACAGTGGGGTCCTAAGCTACAGCTTGTTTAGCTTATACGTAAATCCGGCACTGCACATGTCCATGGTTGCAAATAAAAAAATAGTTAAATTTGTTGTTGTTGTTTACTTCTTATATAGTTTAGCAGGTACTGATAGAAATGTAACTTGATTAGTGACCAATTATTATAAAATGCCAGTGTGAACTACCAGTAACTTTGCACAGTGCAAAGTAGCTAACTTTTGCAGTTTTCCTACAACCAACAACAGTTTGTCCTATTGTTTTTCCTCCTCTTTCAGGTTCTTGATTGTTACCAACCATTTGCTGAAGTGCCCCGAGTTGGTCAAAGCCATGTATGCCAAACTGAGCAATCAAGAAAGGTAACCCCAAAAACCAATGTGGGTTTCAGCATTTAGCATTCCATATAGAGTATCCTGTTCACATGATTTGAAAAAAAAAAAGTGTGGTTTCATAGTTGGCACAGAATCTCTAAATACATGTTTCTATGTCAGTAATGGTTTTAAATTGGTTGGTTAACATTACAATTTAGCCACAACTGGCAGGGATTTAGATAGGGGTTGCAGAATCCAGGTTGGCGCCCTTACTCTGTAAGAAATGCACACACAGAAAGAGAAAATGAAGACAAGATTTCATGCTTATGCCTTGATTTCATAAGTGCACCGCACCCTGTTGTATTTTATGGCTCAACTTATACAGCCATTTAATAGCTATTTGAAAAAAAACAGATTTGTACCAAATAACTTTAGATATGCTTCACTACCTTGCAAAGGAAGTGCAGAATGAATGCGACAATGCATTTGTGCCGTGTTCTTTTATATCTCAGTCAGCACAAACATGCACATAAATTCTGTGTGTGGAAAAGAGCAAGTGTGCTACTCTTCAAAAAGGAGATGGGTCGGGTAGAAGTTGCACATTATATAAAGTGAGGTCAGAATCTACAATATACATATTTTTAACACAATCAGGCAGGTCTCATTAAAAAAAATATAAGGAGATGTGGACCAGCAACTGGCTGCACCACTATTTAGTGAACAGAAACCTGAAAGCCAATGCAATTCTGGGCTGCATCAATAGGAGTATAGCATCTAGATCAAGGGAAGTAATAGTGCCACTGTATTCTGCTCTGGTCAGACCTCACCTGGAGTACTGTGTCCAGTTCTGGGCACCACAGTTCAAGAAGGACACGGACAAACTGAACGTGTCCAGAGGAGGGCAACCAAAATGGTCAAAGGCCTGGAAACGATGCCTTATGAGGAACGGCCAAAGGAGCTGGGTATGTTTAGCCTGGAAAAGAGGAGGTTAAGGAGTGATATGATAGCCATGTTCAAATATATAAAAGGATGTCACATAGAGAGAGAAAGGTTGTTTTCTGCTGCTCCAGAGAAGCGGACACGGAGCAATGGCTCCAAACTACAAGAAAGAAGATTCCACCTAAACATTAGGAAGAACTTCCTGACAGTAAGAGCTGTTCAACAGTGGAATTTGCTGCCAAGGAGTGTGGTGGAGTCTCCTTCTTTGGAGGTCTTTACAACCAGAGGCTTGACAACCATATGTCAGGAGTGCTCTGATGGTGTTTCCTGCTTGGCAGGGGGTTGGACTCGATGGCCCTTGTGGTCTCTTCCAACTCTATGATTCTATGAAAGGCAGTTTAGGTTAGATTAGCACCCTGTGGATGGGATTTTTCTCTGGGGAGCGGACAACGTATGATGAATTATTCTGCATTCCTCACCCCACTTACATGGGAGTTAGCCCTATTGATTAGACATAGTTAGGATTACAGTCTTAAGTGAGTATGTTTTTTACTCAACTAGTTTTTACTGATTTTGAATCTGAAGCAAAAGCTGAGCTTTTAACTTGGCTTGAGGCCTGCCCTTACCATTTAGTTTATATGCTGCACTTAACCTTAATTCGAACCTGTTGTAAGCTTCCACTGAGGTTTTTAGACGTATAAGTTACCCTTTAGTTTTAAGATGTCAGTTTCATACCCTAAATTTGAAATTGAACTACGGTTGTAGCTGCGGTTTGCTGCAGTCCCCCAAGGCTGCCCTGCTAGAGTTAGAGCAGGAAAGAAAGGTTCAACAGACTTCTCACCCCTAGGACGCCACTCCTGAGCTATAATTTTTACAGGGTTTAGATTAAGCTCCTGCCGCCCATTGCCTTTCCCCTTGTTACAGTTTTAGTTGTACTTTAAGAAAATACATGAATAAACGGTTGGTAAACACAGCACTTGCCCTTTCCATGCCCAACCCTCTGACTTGCTTGTTACCTTGACAGTTTCTTCCTGGGCCCTACACTTTACATAAGCTTCATAAGGAACAAGCAAAGCTGTCAGTTATCACTTTTCACTGTTGGTGCCAGCAGTAGAACTGTCAGCAATAGCAGGCAAAAGAAATCAAGCAGTGTATACATTTTATGAAACAAACAAACAAACAAACAAACAAACAAACAACAATATAAAAAGTTGCCAGGGGGCTCCCTCACACAGAGCATGCCACTTCTGGCTGCAGCCCTAGCAAGTTTTAAGACTTGGGATATAGTTTGGGAATCAGGATTCGTCTCAAGGGAGCATCTTATTAATTGAACAATAATTGGCCAACTTAAATTGGGGTGGGGGCTGTTAACATTTTGTAACACAAGAATTGGGAAGACTGTAACCTAGGCAGTTGACTCCTTGTGAAGTTAAAGGAGTATATTCATGTATCTTATCAAACTGTACTGCCTTTTAAATTTGGAAAAAATGAGGGTTATCGTTTGGGGAAAAGATTTTGGAACTTCTTCAGAGAGGTAGGGCCGAAAATATAGGAGCCAAAAAGCACTTTTCTGCCAATACATCATTGAAAGAGACCTAATTTAAGATACTCTAGATAATATGTGACACATCAAAGAATGAATATATGGAATGGATATGTTTGGATGCTTGAAATGCGGAATGGTGGATGCAGACTTATATGTTATGAAGATTGCCCACAGTTCAAAATGATTGGGCTCAAGTAATAAGGATCAGTTTGCAAATTGACATACTAACAATGGTTCTAAATTGTATAATGAATGTACCAAAGAAACCTGATAGTTAATCTTTTGCTAGTGGCCAGCATAATACTTGTTCAATACTGACAAAAATTGTCAGCTCATTCTACTGAAGCAGCAGACTCCAGCCTGGTGCCCTGTTTTGGAATACAACTTTCATCTGCCCCAGGCAGCATCTCCAGGGGTCAAGGATTATGGGAGTTGTAGTCTTAAACAAGAAAGAAAAACAAAAAATGGGTCATTTCCTGAATTTAATAAAATAAATGTATCACACATCTGGTATAGACTGAAGGATAAACTGAGTGAATATTACCTCTTACTTCAGTTTAATTGTTGTAAACCACTCTGATTTTTTTTAAAAAAAATGAGTAGTGGTATATAAACATTTTTATATCTAGGTAAGTAAAAATCATACTTAAGGTGTGGATTGGAATTTTTTTGGTCAGAGACTCCATGAGGCATCAAGAGATCTGTGGTGGCCTAGCATCTGTGGTCTAATTTAAATATATTGACTGTGCCCTCCATTCGGTATACTTCAAGGTAAATAAGCAAGGCTTGCATTTTTATTCTAGGGCTTCGTTTTTAGAATTGATACAGTCCGAAATTGGTGAAAACAATGCAGTTATCAGTGCAGAAACAGCCAAATTTCTTGTAAGTTGTTTCAAGGGGAAATGTCAAGCCGTGCTCATATTGGCTTTTGCAGCAAATGACGATGATGAGGTAAGTACATTTTTATCTGATGTTGTAAACCTGATGAAACTTGGTCTGATCTAGAGCTCTGTGGCTCTCATTTGCATTTACCAGTTCAGCTCACTACAGAGAGTTACTCCATACATGTCCTCCAAGACATTATTGATAGGAAAGCAGACATTTAAAGATCAAATGTTAATCTGCATCCATGGATTTTTCTGCTGTCTTGAAACAAATAGGGATGTTCTGTGGGTGGGCAAACAGCTCATGAGCCAATTTATGAGATCGTGGTGATTGAGTCTGTAGTATCAGGTGCATGAAATATCAGAGATGTTTGGATATGCATGTCCCAGTAATAACCTGTAGTATTGCCACACAGTTGATATATTAGCTGATACAGTTCATCCTAATACTTGTGGCTAGATCACATTGAAAATTACTTGTACTCTCTTAGGCTACAAATGGGGGATTCCTTTGTTTGAATTCTTCCCTGTGGGAAGGAAAATAGTCTTCTGATTTGAACAAAATGTCAAGGAGAAGGCTGGAAACCATACCTCTTTCTGAAATCTAGTTCTTTATAGATATTTGGAAAGGAGGAAAATATACAATCATACCATCTTCTCAAATGGATATAATCCAGGAACAGATTGACCTGCTGTTTCTGTTAACTGGTTTGTTCATGCAGTTTAGAAAATCCTGGATTTATGATGACCTTTATCCAAACATTAACACTTCTCTATCTTATGGACTGGATTTTCAGTTGCAAGGGTAATTCCTGTCTTATTCAGGAAAGCCATGATATAACACACGGCTCTGCCGCTGTAGCCCATAATTATCGCTTTCTAGTCTTAAATTTTATATAATCTGTTTTCTGCATATGATGATTTGCAATTACCACAGTTGGTACAGATCAATCCAGCTGCAGTTAGACAATTCCAAGCAACAGCTCTCAGGTTGAATAAATAATATGCAAATGACAATAATTTCCCTTTCTATCTAATCACAAATACTGCACATTATTTCAAATGAATATTTATTGAACTTTAATGTAAATATAATTACTTTGCCACAAACTATTTAATTCTGTTGCAGAACAATCTTATATTGAAACTAACGTAGCTAGAGACTTTTTATATTTCTTTATTTCAAGTTTGTGTTTAGTTTTTAGAGTATCACCCTTGCAGCAGTATTTCTGTTCTTGATTATGTATTTGTGATTCTGAGGTTGATTGGATATTTGTAGTACAATATGCTCATTTGCATTTGACTATATTACAAGGTTTTTGAATTAGAAAAAAATCGGTACAGTGGTACCTCGGGTTAAGAACTTAATTCGTTCTGGAGGTCTGTTCTTAACCTGAAACTGTTCTTAACTTGAAGCACCACTTTACTAATGAGGCCTCCTGCTGCCGCCGTGCTGCTAGAGCACGAATTCTGTTCTCATCTTGAAGCAAAGTTCTTAACCCGAGGTAATATTTCTGGGTTAGCGGAGTCCGTAACCTGAAACATATGTAACCTGAAGCGTATATAACCCGAGGCACCACTGTACCAAAGAAGGTTGTAAAAAATTCAGCATAAGGGTAATAATATTTCAGTGCCAAAAAAACCTGAATTCTGCAGTCTGTACAAAACATTGGGACAAGGAACTGTGTTTGCAAGTAAAGCTTACCCCATGACCATGTGCAATATCCTCTAATACCATCTGGCAATTTCAGTAGGCATTTGCTGCCATAAGTGCTAGAAATTTACTTCTTAAGTAGGTGAAAGCTGAGATTTCAAACTGTTGCCTGTTTTTCATAGGAAGCAGTAGTCACGATCCGGCTTGTTGATGTTCTTTGTGAAATGACATCAAACTCTGGACATCTGGAATGTCTGCAGGCTTGCCCTGATTTGCTTGAGGTGACTGTCAGTAAGTAAGAAGCACACACAGTTTTTAAAATGTAATAATCTAAGGAGTAATGCTTTGTATTCTGCTTGAAAGTAGGTTTTATAAGGAACACTTGACAGTTGTGACCAATAACTTAAAAATAGGAAGCAGAAAATTGATAGCATGTCTTCCAATATCTATATTTGGATGAAAAAGGTATTCAAAGGTTTGCTAAAGGATTAGCTAACCATCAGGTAAAACATCAGGTATAGGTTTTGGTGCTATATATGTTTATTCCAAGATATTGTGTATCTTGTATTAAAAAAATTACATATATGAACCAATTTTCACACACTACTTTCTGCATGCCTTTATTCTTCACATTGTACAGAATGTGTGAAACAGAATTGAAACTTGAATGCTCCTGTGAAGTAATTTGGTAGTAAATGTTATAATACCTTGGTGTTATGGCAGCAGTTGGAGCTGGAGAGGAGCACAGCCAGAACTTTTCAGCAGTGTGCACTAGAGTTGGTTCAAATTAAATTGTAGTTTGTTTTTAACTCTGATTCTATGTGACATGTGAACTAGGCTTATGAATTAAAGGACTCTGTTTGATTTCTTATCTATTGTACCAGAGCAGAGGACTAAACAATAATTTCTAAAGTTGCACACTGAGCAATATTTGCTACTTTTGGTGCAAAAGAGTTTACCAGTGAGCTTAGAGATCAATAAGTACTTTTATGAATTTTCACCCAAATAGCCCTGCTGACTAATTAAACACTTGACAGCATAGAACACTGAAACCATATGTTAATGTTGAGGGTTTCCGAACATTCTTAGCCAGCAACTTTTAAAGTATTTATGCAGCATATTTAAATATGCTGCAAAATACATTCAACTTGATGCTTGAAATGTTGGCTAACTTCAGGAAACTGCAGTAATATGACTCATTATACTAGCCTTAATTGAACCAGTGCATTTAGAACATGAGTTAGAATGTCACATACAGGAACCTGATCTTGAACAGGAATATTTTGTCTAATGCATTTTCTGTTTTTACTTTTCGGAATGATTCCCAGGATACTCTCGGAGACCTCAAATACACACACATCTCCCCTCTGACCTCCCCATGCCACCTTTCCCCTTCTCGGGTTGTGCCCAGATTCTCCTTCAGCTCTCTGTCCTTGCAAAGAGGACCATCTGGTTCCCCTCCTGGGGAGACTTCTGGGACAAACTATTCCAGATTTTAGTAGTGTTTCTTTCAATAGCAGTAAGATATAGATTGATTTCCTTTTGTAATTATATGTTAATAACTATGAAGTAAAACAAAACTTAAGTATCATGGGCATTATAAAGATAATTATTTTCTCTGTTTAGAAACTTTGCAGCTTACACATCTTGCTGGGAAGCAGAGCACAAACATCTTCACAGTGACTCATTCTGGGCAAGAACAAAGCTGTCATCCAGCTGTGGGGTTTAAGTCACATCTAATTCGTTTGATTGGAAATTTATGTTACAAGAATAAGGCTAACCAAGACAAGGTAAGAAAAGCTAAAGACTGTAAGCAATTCATTGTGCAGTTCATAGTACAAAAAGACATTTATATCTTAGAAATTTTGCAAAAAAAAGTCTCAAGTAAGTAATAAATATGGTATGCTGCTAGGGTGCTTTAAGTCAGTTGTAATATTTAAAATCACTTCCATTAATTCCTGGTGTTTCATGTAGGACTGCATGTATATGCTAAAATACCAAATTTCTACTTATTATAGGGAGGGTATTAGCTCTGACTGTGCCACCCTGCTGACTTTTGAGATTTTATGAGGCAGGGTCTGCAAACTTTCAAGCATAGCTTCAGAGCTGTAGGAGCTAATACTTTTGAAAACAAACACTGAAACTAATTTCAAGAAACTAATTCTGCACTAAATATAAGCCACCATTTATTTTTTATTCTCCAAGGCAAATTGGGATGGAGATGATTCATCACATATCTTTTAAAATAGATTTGATCTGTCAGCAAACTCAGCCTCCATTGGGGACAGGGGTAGCATTTAGTGACTCAAATTCACCATAGTTCAGAGGTGGGTTTATAAGCCACTGGCTAGTTGAGGCTTGAGAAATCTTCAGATTGTCCTATCTCAGTTCATTAAGCGAAGGGGTGCACAGACCTTTTGCCCACACACACAGTCCCTTTCCTCTTCCCTTTGTGACTTGCAGCAATTAAACAAGGAAAACTCTTATTAATGTATTTCCTTGTTTCATCTGAATTGGGAAACTTATTAGCAGATTTGGAACAAGTCAAGGTGTTACACCACCATTTTTAGAAAGTGTTTAATTGTCCCAAACTGGTAGCCATAGTTTCCTGCTTTAGATAAAATGGGAAACTATAAACTGTATATTTATTTCCTGCTTTAATTTCCTCTTACATGAATAATGGAGTGAAGGGGCTTTTTGTGCAAGAAAAATGATTGTGCATATCCTGGCTTAATAGGCTGAAATATTATCTGACCTGCAGCAGTGTAATTTTCCATTTCACTATATAGAAAAATTATTGCCATTGTATAGGTGTTACAGCATTTAATACATTTGTAAACCAATGAAAATAGCTCACTGAGCTGAAATAAGTGCTTTTTACAATGGTTTCTCACTTCTTGTTGACAACTTGTGTGAGGTTGTTTTTGGTGAGGTTTGTTTCTTCATAGTTTCCCTTGGGGAAGAATAGTCAAGTTTGAAATACTTGGAATTTTGTTTGGCAATAAAAAACAGGTTTTTTTCTTACTGTGAATTTTAGTCCCCATTCCTGATAGGGATGACTCCCCCTACTGGAGACAGGGAATCTTCAGCTTGCAATGTCCTCTCTAGAGGGGAGGTGTCATCCCATCTCTCCAGGCAGAGCAGCAGAGCAGAATAACACCTCAACCCTCCAGCAGCTGCCCATATGCCAGCCCCACTGCTGGAGCACAGGACACTCAGACACAAAACATGTGGTTAGACAGCAATGCCAAAGTTAATGTCCCAGAACTACTCCCCATATCAATCTACAAATCAACCACAGCAGCCAATAAATTCAAAAAATTATGCAATGCATAATGACACCCCCTCCCCATTACGATATATACAGGTCTGCCTCTGAAGACAGTTAATTCAATGGCCAGGTTGCTCCCCGGGGCAAACCAATGGCACTGGGTACCAATTAGTTTCCAGACCCAATTCAAAGTGCTGGTTTTGACCTATAAAGCCTTAAATGGCTCAGGACCACAATACCTTAAGGGTCATGAGGTTCATACCTCTGTATAAACCTACTTGGACCCTAAGGACCCTCTGAGGCTCTTCTTCGTGTGCCTCCTCCACAAGAGGTCCGAAGCAATCCTGGGAATTTTTTTGAACTAAGGAAGGCCTCAGAATCAGAGGGGGTTTCCCCCTTATTCATGCTCACCTGCTCTGGCAAAGAACCTGGAGAATCACCAAAGGGGAATCTCCAAATGCACAGATCTCCTCTGTGCCAACATGGCAAGGAGAAAGGCTGCCCTGCAGAGGCGCAGTCATCCTGTGCACAGATGCAGAGAAAAGGTGGGAAAAACAATGCGACTGAGCACACTGCAGCAGCTGCTCAAACTCCCAGTTAGCACTGGGACCCAAAGGTGCAGTGATAATGCAGCCAGTTGAAACTGCTAGACCAACAGGTGCAGCGATCACGTCTCTAGGAGCTGCTGGGGCCATTCCAGGAACGCTGAGTTGTTGAAACAAAATGGCGTTCCTGCTTTTTTTTAGAAAGAGGCAGGAAACGCAAGCTCCTGGCCCTATGTCGCCTCTGTGGACTCCTCCTGTGCCTGCCTGGCAATCCAGTCAGAATCCAGCTGCTCCCTACAGTCTCCCCAGAGAACAGGGTGGGGGAGAAAAACAAAGAGAATGAAGTAGAAATGAATCAGCTGGGGGAGGCAGCCAACAGGAAAACAGAGAGAAAAAACTCATTCAGAAAGATGATATAGCAAACAGGATGAAGGAGAGGACTAGACAAAGGGGAAATCCACACAAAACAAGCACTCGGGCAAGTGTTTCTCTCCACACACAGAGAGAGACACAAAGACCCAGCCATCCCTTGAGCAGGCAGGGTCACTGGGAGAGAAGGGGTTGACTCCTCCCCTCTGGAGAGGACCTTGCAAACTGAAGACCCTGCCTGTCTCCATAGGGGGAATCCTTCTCTTTCAGGAATAAAAGCATCCCCCTCCTTCTGATGAACATTCTCGGCACCTGGCGGCTTCTGCCTTACATATATGCTTACTTTATTCTAAGGTCTTACAAGAAATGGCATGCAGTCAGTGGCTAAGTGGCTGTGCCAGGATATCCCCCTGCCCTGATCCAACATGGGAGTTGCCCATGTGATGTGCACAAGCCACATTTTCTGTGTTTTTACCCATTGCTGCTGCTATGTGGGAGCAAATCACAAGGAAGCAGTTTTGTGGCAGCATATATAGTAATGGTAATGTGTAAATTGGTCCAAAGCTGTGTGTGTTTTAAAAAGTCTGAATATAGAATGGATGTAAGAAAAAAACTTGGATTTTTAGCCAACTAATACTTGCTTAAAAGATTCATTTGTAATTGTGAGACTAGAGAATTGGTGAGTTTTAATAAGGACAGATCTTTCGACAACTTTTAATATCTTTGAAGGGGAATCTTGCTGAATTAACAGTGATACTTTGTAGGTGAAGAGGGGATTGCTGTACAATGTCTCCATTCTTATTCAGGAAGATGCAGGGGGTTGTGATGGACACATGGTCAATTGTAAAACAAGCTGTCCAGCTAGATTTCAGTTCTCTTGCCTCATTTAATTTCTGGATGTATAAGTACTGAGGAAACTAAAGGCTGAACAAATGTTGATTTAAATTGAAACTTTTAGAGAGTGGAGTCTCAAAGACGTGAAGAAAATGGACATAATTATACTGATAATGTTGTTATAGGATCTTTTAATTTGCCAGTGGGATTTGTATTTGCCTGGAGTAATTGTTCTCAAAATCAACCTATGAAAGGGGGTGGGGGGGGGAGAGAAAGGTGAAATTATGAAATCCTCTTGGATTACCTCATACAGTACTAACAATTCTTAAGTGAAAGGTTGAACTGTCAAACACACCCTGTAAACAATTTCTGTAATCACCACCATCATCATCTTCATTATCACCATCACAGTAAAATCCACTTCAGCCCTCATTCTGTAAGGGTGACTTCTGTGTGTAAGCCTACAGATACAAATGCTTATCCCTGGTCCCTTTGCATAGGCGCACCTGGGTCCCTCTGAACAGGTCAGGTGTGCCTTTTTGGAAATACCCAGTTCCCATCCATGTCCGCTAGTAGCACACAACTGTAGCAGGATCAGGAATGATTTATCTTTTTTCTTTGTATTGCCTAATTAAGGAATCAGTGAAACCTATCACTGAAGGAACCTGCTTCCCCACATGGGGTTTGCTAGCTAATGCTTTGCATGCACAGAATGACATGTTGTGGAGCAGCAGGGTCTTCCTCAATGTTCAGAAATGTGTTGAATGAGCTTCACCTTGATTTAGATGTCTCGTGGCTGGGTGGTGGTGGAGGGCCGTGATAGGGGCAGCATTGTACATGTAAGAAGTATTTCAGGCAAGGTTTTTTTTCCAACTGGAACTCACTAGAACTTAGTTCCTGCACCTATAAGGTGGGTGCCATTGCCATTCTAAGAGAATGAGGGAGGCATTCATGGTGAGTTCCTCTTTTTCTAGAAAAATAGCACTGATTTCAGGCATATTTCCAGCAAAGTTGTGTGCAAGAGGTCACATGGGCCATAGGGAAGAGGAGCATTGCAGTCGCAGATAAACTGTTTGGTGGTTTTTCTTTTGGTCCATTTTTGATTGGAATCCACAAACTGGGTTTAATCAGTAGAGGAGGAGGATGCTGAGCATAGTCTGCAAGCACTGCATCCCTCTTGGCACCAGGGCTAGGTAGATCTGGATGTACATCTCTTGTCTCAGATGTCGTGGAGGATGCAGCACACTGCAGTCATGGTAGGGTCTTCCTTTCCTGCTTCAGAACAGGTGACAAGATTTCCATTCCCCCTACCCACCCCCAATCCCTGCTACCACCATCCATAAAGAGCCTTCTGCACCTTTTAAGGGGGAAATGCTGTGCCTCTGATCTCACAATGATCTCAAGCGTAATGGTTTCCAATGGAATAAGCCCACACATTCTACTGTTAATCATCACATGTTAAGAAAGAAATGTTTGTATGAACCCACAGGGCCCACATCTTAGGGCAGTATTTTTCTTTTTATAGACCAACAGTTTGGTGGATGTGTCAGAAAGGAAACACAACTAAAAAGTGAAATGGTTTTTAAGAAGTGAAATATTTTTAAAGGTTTCCATTAAATCAGTTTCTATATTAGTTAGGACAAGTAATTGGTAGAAATGTACTGTATTTCTTTCTCTGATGTGAAAAATCAGTGCTGTTTCACACACTGCAGGGTTTTATTGTTTTGGTTTTTGCTAGGCTGCCAGGTTTCTAGAGAAAGCTAACGCACCATGAAACCTGGCTAGCTTTAACTTTGACATTAAAAAGTGGCATATAATCTAGTGATAGTTTGCTTCATGTGTTGCCCTGTTCAGAAACACTTGAGGCTCCAGTCATCTCTATACTATAATGCTTAAGTACTACAACATTGCATACCTTGGTTATTGTATATTCTTTGTTGTAAATATATAGATTTCATAGATGCATAAATCACAAAAGTAAGTTACAGGTTTATACAAACATATTAAACATATTAAAGCCTGACCAATATGTATATGCTACTTAAGTAAGATCCATTCATCTTGGAGCACCAAGAAGCTATTTCCCTTCATATAGTTCAGGTCTCTCTTTTTTTAGTCCCCCTTTATAAAAACGATGGAAATGTAAAAGCAATGCAAAAATTACTAAAGTTGCAGTCCATCAGTTTTTTTTATGAAAGGTTACCATCCAGCTGTCAAATAAGAGATATTTTCAGCAATGACACTGCAGTTAGTGTGTGTGTGTGTGTGTGTGTGTGTGTGTGTGTATCACTTGTGGAAACTGTAATAAAGTCCAATCATAATTGCAATAGGATGTAGGGTGTGTCATTCTGGGAAGTTGCCACTACTTGGGTGGTTGTGGTGCTGAGATCTCTGCTTCAGTCTGCAAGTGAATCTTGGGAATTGCAACCTCAGCATGAGATCAGCAGAGAGAGAGAGAGAGGGGGAAATCTTCTATTACATACACTCCTTACAAAGACCACTTCAACTTTTCTTATCTCAACGCTATTTTAAACAAATTAAGTAAGGTGTCTGTACTGTTGATTGCATAAGTTGACCTGATTCTTATCTAAGGCACTTAAGTACTGTATGTGCTAAACACTAAAATTAAAACTAAAGGGCAGTTGACCCTTCAAAGTTAGACATTCTTTTCTCAAACATTTTATATAGAATTATATTGTTCTGCTTTATAAGTAATGATTTTTCTACATTGGAAATCTTTTTGACTCCGTAGAAGAATTATCATGTATAACAGAGAGTTCTTAGGAACTATGCTACTCAAGTTTAGGTTCAGCATAAATCTGCTTTCTTTTTTTTAATAATAATATTTATTAATTTTATAAAACAAAAATCAACATACATAACATCATGATCTTTCTCATTAACCACGTTTCATTCTCATCTTTGGACTTCCTCACATCTCTTGTTCCTGCTTTCTAAACATTTTTCTAGCAAATTATTCACTTAGTTCAGTTTATATCATGTAATTATCCAATATTGAATCTCAAATCTTAGAATTTAAATCACTCTTTAAAAAAAACAAAAAACCTAATTCTAGCATATTGTTCATCCAAAATTTGTCTTTTCTTTCAATCACATTTAAATTTATATTCTTTGTTACTAATTTGTTGGAACCATCTTATTGCAGATCTTACATCTTTCTTAACATTCATACAGTTTACAGTATTTTTGTAAATAGTCCTTAAATTTCTTCCAATCCTCCTCCACCAGTTCTTCTCCCAGGTCTCGGATTCTGCCAGTCATCTCTGCCAATTCCATATAGTCCATCAGTTGCATCTGCCATTCTTCCAATGTGGGCAGATCTTGAGTTTTCCAGCTTTTAGCGATGAGTATCCTTGCTGCTGTTGTGGCATACATAAAAAAGGTTCGGTCCTTCTTTTGCACACTCTGGTCAACAATGCCCAAAAGGAAGGCCTCTGGTTTCTTAGGGAAGGTATACTTAAATACCTTTTTCAGCTCGTTATATATCATTTCCCAGAATGCCTTCACTCTAGGACAGGTCCACCAGAGGTGAAAGAATGTTCCTTCATCTTCTTTACACTTCCAACATTTATTATCAGGCAAATGGTATATCTTTGCAAGCTTGACTGGGGTCATGTAGCACCTGTATATCATTTTCATAATATTTTCCTTCAAAGCATTACATGCGGTAAATCTCAAACCTGTAGTCCATAACTTTTCCCAGTCAGCAAACATGATGTTGTACCCTATGTCCTGTGCCCATTTTATCATAGCTGTTTTAACCGTTTCATCCTGTGTATTCCATTTTAGCAGCAAGTTATACATTCTTGAAAGTATCTTGAAGCTGGGTTCTAACAGTTCTGTTTCTAACTTTGATTTTTCCACCTGGAATCCTATCTTTTTGTCCAACTTAAAAACTTCTTTAATCTGAGCATAATGTAACCAATCTCGCACTTTATCTTTTATTTTCTCCATACTCTGCAACCTCCAATTATCTCCATCTTTTTCTATTATTTCCCAATATTTCGGCCATTTGGCCTCCATATTGAGTCTTTTCGGGGCCTTTAGCCTCCATTGGTGATAGCCACCTTGGGGTTTTGTTTTCCAGTAAGTCTTTATATTTTATCCAGACATTGAATACTGCTTTTCTGACAACATGGTTCTTAAAGGCCTTGTGTATTTTAACCTTGTCATACCACAAATATGCATGCCATCCAAAAGCATTGTTAAATCCTTCCAAATCTAAAACATCCGTGTTTTCAAGAAGTAGCCAGTCCTTCAACCAGCAGAAGGCTGCTGATTCGTAGTACAGCTTTAAGTCTGGCAGGGCAAAGCCCCCTCTTTCTTTAGCATCAGTTAATATCTTAAACTTAATTCTGGGCTTTTTGCCCTGCCAGACAAATTTAGAAATATCTCTCTGCCACTTCTCAAAACACCCCATTTTGTCCACAATCTGTAGAGTTTGAAACAAAAACAACATTTTTGGCAATACATTCATCTTAACAGCAGCAATACATCCTGACAAGGAAAGTTTCAATCTTGACCAGATTTCTAGATCCCTTTTAATTTCAGACCAACATTTTTCATAATTATCTTTGAATAAGTTCCTGTTTTTGTCTGTTATGCTTACCCCTAGGTATTTTACTTTTTTAACCACATTTAATTCTGTCTCTTTCTGAAACCTTTCTGATTCTGAAGAGGTCATATTTTTTTCCAAAACCTTGGTTTTTTGCTTGTTAAGTTTAAATCCCGCCACCCGACCAAACTCATAAATCAATTGCAGTACCCTTTTGGTGCTGGGCTCTGGCTCCTGTAAGGTCAATACTAGGTCATCTGCAAATGCTTTAAGTTTATACTGTTTCGCTCCGACCTGAATACCCTCCACCAACCGGTCTCCTCTGATCATATTTAAGAGCACTTCCAGGACCGATATAAATAACAAAGGGGCATAAATCTGCTTTCATGGCTATATTTAAAGAACACTTTAAAGACCCTTCCCCTCTGCAGGGAGGTGGGACCGATTCGGATGGTCTGCCCCCGCCACTTAATGGATCCAAATGTTTTCCAGAGAGTGGTAGGGGATGCTTTATCCCATGTTGATGGCCTTTCAGCTGATTCCCTGGTGGTCCGCTGGAATGCGGAGTTAACCAGGGCTATTGACTGTTTGGATTCAAGCGCCCTCTCCAATTGCATGGGGCCCGGCTGCCCCGTGGTTTTCCATGGATCTGAGGGCAATGAAACAATCGCTGAGATGGCTAGAGCGCCAGTGGCGGATAACTCATTCTGAAGCTGAGTGGACACGGGTTAGAGCTCAATGTCGAGCCTACCAAGTGGTGGTAGTGACGGCGAAAAATACTTTCTTCACCGTCTCTTTGCATCTGCAGAAAACAGCAGCAGGAGATTCTTTCAGGTGGTTCGCAATTTAGCAGAACCACCTACTATTACATCCTGCAGTGATTCTGAATTTTTTTTTGCAGATAAAGTCATTCAGATTCGGGAAGAGGTAGACTCCACCGTGGGAGCAGGGCTGGGGCGGGATAGTGCTAGAGTCCTGTCTAGTCAAGTTACGTGGGATCAGTTCCAATCTGTCACCTCTGAGGATGTGGACAGGCTGCTTGGACTAGTGAAACCGACCACCTGTCTCCTTGATCCTTGCCCATCCTGGCTTATAAAAGCTAGCCAGGAAGGGCTGGGCGATGGGCTTCACAGGGTGGTGAATGCTTCTCTCTGTGAAGGAGCCTTCCCAGACCCACTGAAAGAGGCGGTTATCAAACCACTTCTTAAAAAACCATCTTTAGATGTGGCCAATATGGCCAACTATCGCCCAGTCTCAAATCTTCCATTCTTGGGCAAGGTGACCGAGTGTGTGGTTGCTGAACAACTCCAGGCATGCCTGGAAGAAGCTGACCATTTGGATCCCTTCCAGTCGGGATTCAGGCCTCATCATGGGACTGAAACTGCCTTGGTCACACTGGTTGATGATCTCCGGCGGGCTAGGGACAAAGGTGAGAGCTGTTTCCTAGTTCTGCTGGATCTCTCAGCGGCGTTTGATACCATCGACCATAACATCCTTCTGGACCGTCTAGAGGGGCTGGGAGCTGGGAGCACTGTCATACCGTAGTTCAGCTCCAACCTCCTGGGCCGTGTTCAGAAAGTGGTGTTGGGGGATGAGTGTTCAGACCCCTGGGCTCTCACTTGTGGGGTGCCTCAGGGTTCTGTCCTCTTCCCCATGCTTTTCAACATCTACAGGCATCCGCTGGGAGAGATCATCAGGGGGTTTGGTTCATCAGTATGCAGATAATACCCAGCTCTACCTCTCTTTCAAATCAGAACCAGTGAAGGCGGTGAAGGTCCTGTGTCAGTGTCTGGAGGTAGTTGGAGGATGGATGGCGGCTAACAGATTGAGGTTGAATCCTGACAAGGCAGAAGTACTGTTTTTGGGGGACAGGAGGTGGGCGGGTATGGAGGACTCCCTGGTCCTGAATGGGGTAACTGTGCCCCTGAAGGACCAGGTGCGCAGCCTTGGAGTCATTCTGGACTCACAGCTGTCCATGGAGGCGCAGGTCAGTTCTGTGTCCAGGGCAGCTGTTTATCGGCTCCATCTGGTACGCAGGCTGAGACCCTATCTGCCCGTGGACTGTCTCGCGAGAGTGGTGCATGCTCTGGTTATCTCTCACTTGGACTACTGCAATGCACTCTATGTGGGGCTACCTTTGAAGGTGACCCGGAAACTACAACTAATCCAGAATGCGGCAGCTAGACTGTTCACTAGGAGTGGCTGCCGAGACCACGTAACACCGGTTTTGAAAGACCTACATTGGCTCCCAGTACGTTTCCGAGCACAATTCAAAGTATTGGTGCTGACCTTTAAAGCCCTAAGCAGCCTTGGTACAGTATATCTGAAGGAGTGTCTCCAACCCCATAGTTCTGCCCGGACACTGAGGTCCAGCGCTGAAGATCTTCTGGCGGTTCACTCGCTGCGAGAAGCCAAGTTACAGGGAACCAGGCAGAGGGCCTTCTTGGTAGTGGCACCCGCCCTGTGGAACACCCTCCCACCAGATGTCAAAGAGAAAAACAACTATCAGACTTTTAGAAGACATCTGAAGGCAGCTCTGTTTAAAGAAACTTTTAATGTTTAATAGACTATTGTATTTTAATATTCTGTTGGAAGCCGCCCAGAGTGGCTGGGGCGGGATATAAATAATAAATTATTATTATTATTATTATTATTATTATTATTATTATTATTATTATTATTATTATTAGAATGGTAGGTTCTTACATTCTCATTACAAAACATTTGAAGCTGTGTGAAGAGCAAGTTCTTTTTTCAAATAAGAAAATTAAATATGAAATGATGGAAACAAAATAATACAAAACTGTAAGGTGCATATAGTTCAAGAGCACATCTTTTTTTCTTTGTGAATGCAGCCTGAGAAGTCACTTCTCCAGTCTTTTATTGCCAACATTGCAGATGATAATGCTGACTCCCCCCCAAAAAAATGAAATGTATTTTTAATGCATGAATGTCTGTATCTCATTGTATTATTTTTCATAGTATAAGAAATAACAGTTATTCCACACAGTGAAATATTATTCAGGGATGTCTCGCTGTAACCAACAGCTGCTTTCCCCAGCTAACAGGACAGTATCTTATCCCTGCTGAACCTCAGTCCTTTAGTGGCTCAGATAACTGGAAGGCCAACACGTGCTTTGTGTCAGGGTTTGCTACCCTGTAAGCTGTGCTGCATCCCTGATTTCCGGTGTTCATGTTCAGTTACTGTGCTGCAATAATAATACTCATCACAGTCATCTCAGATGGGGTTGGTTTATGCAGTCAGTAAGCTGAAGCTAGTTTTCTAAACCCACACAAGTAAATTACGTTTTCAAAAATGCTTTTTCAAAGAATGAATGAGAGCAATGTGAGAACAAGATTAGATGTGATGTTAATTAGGTAAATGCAGTTAACATGCACATTTTCATATGCAATAGTAGCAACCAAAAGGAAGACTAAGCAACCATATAAGCATCCTTGACCTCCTTGATGAAAGGACAAGCAAGGTAAAAAGAAGAGAGAAATTCTGAATTATGCCGAAGTACATGAATAAAAATCAATAAAAATACATAGCTAACTGAGGTTCTCCCCCCCCCCAACAAAAATCCTGGCTATGCCAATGCTGAAGTAGTAGAGGGAAAGATTGGCAGTAGATTGAGATTAAGGAATGGGGGGAAGTTAGTATTAAGAAAAAGAAGGGTGTCCTCAATATTCTCAATGAGTGTGAACTCATTTTCTAGCTTTGTTTTGAGTGTATTGAGCTCTATTTAACTTAATGACATGCGAATATTTTACATAAGTACAGTCAGCTTAAATTTCAGTGGGATATCTGTTGTAAGACATTAATACAATTGTGTCACTAGACAGCCACTTTTATTGAATGACACTTTAAATATATAAAGACTTCGCAGGGAAAAGGTCAAAATTATCGTTACATTTGCAGGAGAGAAAAAGTTTTCCCCTCATATGTATATATTTAAATGTTTCATAGTGTCAGTAGAGCAACACAATTTTTAAGTATGGTAGAGGCAATGATCATAGTTTTGCTTTCAATGGGTGGGCATGGGGCTTCCTGCTGTGGCTGGGAAAGAATCTCTGCTACTTACGCCATTCATCTCGTATGGGACGTATATGTCACATCAGAGCCTTTGCCATTCCAGCATATGTATGCCCTGGGAAAAAGAGACACAAGTATTTCAGCAGTTTTGCAGGATGTGGTAGCTTCCAATAATAGACTTGTTTGCCACAAGCCACAGTGCCATATATTATAAGCCAACATGCCTGTACCCTAAGCTCTGAGATCTTTAAACAGCTGGGAATAAATGCCCCATCTTTCTTTGGGTTAGACATGAATTTGCACCTTGCCTTTGTGTGGGGACAATATCCCACATATAAAGCTAACGACAGCAGGTTGCCCACCTCTAATAACAGGCTAACTGGAAGCTGCTGTGGCTCATTGGACGTCCAGGCTGCTTCACTTGGCATGAAAAACTGGAACTGAAGTTAGAGCAGGGACTTCTGTCTTTGCAAAGTCCCTCCACCCCAAGCCCTCAGTTACAAGATCAGGCAACATTTGCAACAGGGATACAGCACAACACCTTTTTGTGGGGCCCTGCTTGTCCATGTGACAAGCTTCAAGAGGGAAGCCACAGTTTATAGTTGTCTTTGTAAACCCAGGGCAGAAATCCTACCATTTTTGTCTCTTAAAGACACTTTTGTTTGTACACAGTTGTGTGCATGTACAAGTGTGCCAACAAAAACAAGGCTTGCCATTGCCTTGTTCCTTGTGCAAATGCTAAAAGGGGATTTGTTTTTTAATCAAAAGGAGCAAGGCAGTGTAGTGTAAGCCCCTGGTCCTTCCTCTAACACATTCCTGTCTCTTTGCAGGTGAGCGGTGCTTCATATATGTTGGGCGAGGCAGGTATTTCCCTCTGGCGCAGGGCTTGGGAGGGGGCTGGGCTCCCTCTTGCCCAGGCCTCCTTTCCTCTCTCTCTCGCTTGGCACGATGCGCGACTGACTGAGGCCTGAGTCAAGCAGGGAAGCCCAAGGCTGAGAGAGAGGTGCCTGCAGAAGGTCACCCAGTGAGGGCACGGATGAAGTGAAATTTAATGGAGGATTCTGAATTGGGAACTAATTCTCTAAACCACTGTAATATGTAGTGTGATTGGAAATGGGAATGGGGCGGGGAATAGAAGCTATGAGTGATATGTATATTGTGGAAGGCATTTAATGACAGCCCTGCCCTGCCCCAACCTGTGGTGGGGAGGTATTGTTTTGGTTCATGATTAAGTAATAATAAGGGACGCAGGTGGCGCTGTGGTTTACACCACTGTTTCCATCTCAAGCAACCAGCGAGCTGCTTGGGCTTGCCGATCGGAAGGTCGGCAGTACGAATCTGTGCGACAGGGTAAGCTCCCGTTGCTCGGTGCCTGCTCCTGCCAACATAGCAGTTTGAAACCACGCCAGTGCAAGTAGATAAATAGGTACCATTCCGCGGGAAGGTAAACAGTGTTTCCGTGCGCTGCTCTGGTTCACCATATCACCCGGAAAAACTGCCTGCGGAAGCAGACAAACGTCGGTTCCGTTGGCCAGTAAGGCGAGATGAGCGCTGCAATCCCAGAGTCGTTTGCGTCTGAACTTAACTGTCAGGGGTCCCTTTACCTTTACCTTAAGTAGTAATAATAATAATAATAATAATAATAAAAGACATTTCACAGTAGTGAAGATTGGGAATGGCCTTTGTTTTTTATATTAAAACTGACAGCACTGCAGATCACATGCTGAATCCTTAGACCTGTTATATGTAATGAAACAAACTCTTGTAGTGTTCACTTATCATTGTTGCCCAACTCTCCATTAGAAATTGACTTACTTCTGATGTATACTTTCTGGAATGAAAACTGTCTGAATTGGTAATTACTGTGTCAAAGAGAGCTTTGCACCTAGAGTTGGCATGCCTAGGCATATCCAAATGTTTTAAAAGGATATTGCTATACTTTTGTTGTAGGAGACTAGTTTAAATAGTGTATTGTGATGTTTTGGATAGTTGCAAGTTTGGTTTTAATTGTGCATGCATTGAGATTGTTTAATCTGAAATTGAGTGATTATTTAATTTCTGAACCGCTTATATAAAAAATATCTCTTAAGCACTGTATAGAGATAAATAAATTAAATAGGTTACAATAAAAGAACTGTTGGAAGTAAAATATTTTCTAGAGTGTGTATGGCAGGGGTTTGCAACAAATATGATACTTATTCAGATTTGGCCATTTCAAAAGCAGCTTGAGTTGGCTTAGAATGCTTGAGAGGCCACCACATCAGAACCCCTTCAAAAGGGGTTCGCTTCAAAAGCGAAGAATTTAATACATGCTGCGGTCATTTTGCTATCAACGCAAGGATTTTGGCTTGGCAAACAGAACAACCCTTCTCCCCCCCCCGCCTTCTCCTGTGCTCTGTTATGGGGGTTCTCTAACCTCCCCTAGCCAGGGTAGGAGAGAAACACCATTTTGTTCGTGGAAGTCCTTGCATGGGATTCCACTAACAGAACTCATTAACTGAATCTGGCCTAAAGTATAGATATAACACCTTGCCAAACCAGCTTCACATCATTAGTTTTAAATATTGGATTGTGGCCAATTGTTAGGCATTGTGTCTGAATACATACATCATAGTTAACCATGGTTCTTGCTGCATAAATATATTAAATATATTAAATATATATTATGTTTGTGTATTTTTACCCACCAAGGAGAAATATTTTATAATTTATTTTTTATTTTCTTACAGGTTTATGATCTAGATGGCATCCCATTAATCCTGGATAACTGCAGCATTGATGACAATAATCCTTGTATCCTTTCAATAACTTTCTAAATTAATAAATAATTACTCCTTCTGACGTAATTTGAGCTGGAGGTGGGGATGTAGATATGAATGCTTTGGGAATAACGTGTGTTGTCCTTGTGCCTCAAAGTATCTTAAAACTCCCGTCTAGAGAAAACATTACTTCAGTTGTAAAGACTTCAGAGAGACATAGCACAATCCTAGCCCACTTCCCCTCAATTGGTGGCTTGTGGGTCAGTGGTCAGTAAGAAGCAACAGCCGGTTCTTCCACTGACAGTTCAACGTAGCATCCAAACAGTGTGTTGCAGAGCCCTGGTAGCTTGGGATCCAAAATCCCATAGAAGGGTCTGCTCCTTGGGTCATCCAGCCATTCCCAGAGCTACAAACAAACAAAGAGCAAGGAAACTTCCCTTCAATCCTGGCTGTTGTGAGCTGGCAGGGTTTGGAATGTAGTGGTGTCCCTGCCACTCCAATCCAGTGAGACCTTGGCTTAGAATTATTCTGCCCAATGGGCAATCCTATACATAACAACTCAAAAGAAAGTCCCATTGAATCCAGTGGAACCTTTGTGGGAGTGGGAATAAGCATTGGCCTATTTTAATTTCCTCTGGATTCTATCCCAGGTTGTCAGAGTTGACTGCTGACTCTAGTGTTCTGGTATACTCATTTGTTAACCTTTTACCACCAGTACTAAACCTACATTATAATTTCTACTGCCTATTTTAGGAAAAATTATAGCTTGCATCAGAAAAGGGTTATTGTCATATTTATTTTAATTTTTAATTTTTAACACGAAAAGAATACTTACACTTTTATTAAAAGGCCATCAGTTTTCATTTTGCATAACATATTTTAAATATTTTTCTGTGTGTTTTTTGGCTGTCTATGTTGTACTGTATTATGAGTTCAGAATATCATAAAATACTATGCAAACAAGTTTGAGGGGGTAAAACACAAAACACTGAGGCTGCTTTTTTTTGGCTGGGGTAGCAAATTGACAGAGAGGTTTAAATCTTTTAACTAAATACAAAAATGGCCTCTTTTGAAGTGGAGAAACTACATTATTTTTAGTCTTAAAACAAATGGGCCTGGTTGAACATTATCTCATGTTCTCTAACTTTCTGAATATCCCAGAATCATTGTTGTCACTTTAGATTATGGATTGTAATGGAATCTAACCAAATTTGGTCATTGTAGCTAGTCTTGAAGCTTTTGCTTCAACTGACATCTGACCAGTCAGCTGAAATGAACAGGTAGATGAGTTAGTAAGCAGCTCATCAGTTTTACATACCTTATTAAATCTGACCAGTGGAAAAAATATTTTCAACTCGTATATCTGGTATTATCTGATGAAAGAACAATAGATATTTCTGTTGTTAGGACTGGTGGAGAAATTCCAGTGGAACCACCACTAAGAAAGATGGCTGTTGGTTATTAAACTTTGTTAAAGAAGGTTGTTTTTGAAAGTGAGTATGCAGTAAATAATCTGCCTTGTAAATATTGTGTGTAATATTTAATTATTATGACTAGCCAGTAAAGCCCTGTATTCTTCAAAATGATATCACAAAAATTTCAGTTTAATCCCAGAATAAAAGGGAAGGGAAAATTAATAGTAAGAGACAATCACTTGCATGAAAGAAATGGTGGAAATAAGCAAAATCATCCTGAGAAATCTCATGAGTCTTATTGACTTCCTTCTGGGGACTACTCAGAAGTGAGTTTTTTCAAAATTCTTACGCAGTTCCTTGAAAAATCTTTAAATTTTTACATATGAGAGTTCCCAAAAATTGTTTTGGGTTTAGCTCTGGACAGAATTCTTGTGGCAACTTGAGAGAGGTTTAACTGCTCTTCAGATGCTACAAGGATGGAGAATACGTTGTGGTATTGGTTACATAGTGTGGTACTACCAGTATGGTTTGTGAATAAATTCTAATGATGGAATAAAAGGAGAAGCACCATCTTTGTATGAATTAGAATATTATTTCTTATCTCTGCCTTTCTCACACATGCATATACATATACGTATATGTATGCACCCACACACTTTTGTTAATATTTAACATTTCAAACTGATTCATAGTCCTACATCATTGTGAATTCTGTTATTGCAATATACGCCGTAGATACCGAATATTTTTTCTATGGGTAGCTTCTTTCAGATGCCCAACAGGCCTCAGCCAGAAGTCCGTGCTTAGTCCAGGCAGCAACCATTTTGCATGCATTCAGTTGAAGGGGGCAGGGTGGAACTTACCACTTATGCCTTACAAATGACGTTTCCAACAACCTGGACCGCAGCCCCTTCAAACGGGGGGTTGCCTGTACCATCAGTCCCATGCTATGGAACCCTCTTCCAGCAGAGAGATGGCAGGCATTTCTTGACTTCCAGATGTTTCTTGATGCCTTTTTTTCTTCTGACAGGCCTATGCAGTTGTTTAAAACCTTTTGACTAGCCTGTCATTTTATTTCTATTTTTCGTGGTTTTTATATTTTATTATACACATATTGTTGTACACCGCCTTGATTTTTTGTTGTTGACAGGATAGTGTATATAAATGCATTTATAAATAAGTAATAACAAATCTCCCAGTTTTCTACATATGGCAGCAACTGAGGCTAGTGGCTAAACTATCCATCTTTCTGACCAAAGGCACTGAGCTGAATTCAGTTTGGATACTATGATGGCCACAAATTATTTGAATTTGCCTCAGAGTGCAAAGGAAGTTTTCAGTTGAGTTAGAAAGTGAGCCCTACTCTCCTGCAGTACAGTGTTTATTCCACCAGTTCATCCCAGTCAGTCTGTTAAATGTTGGTAAAACTTTAAATGCAATGCATTTTTTAAATATTTCATTTATGTTGCAACCAGCTTACTCCCAAATGGATTACCTCTTCTAAAAAGAAAACTCCAGCATTAGAAGGGGGAAACAGGGGCTATTTACTGTAGAGTAGTCCCATAGGAATCCCTGGAACTACTTTAGAGCAGGTAATTACGGGAGTGTAGTCTGAGTGATCTTGTATTCAGTTCTTGTGTTAGGTAGTGAGAAAAGGTTCTGATGATAATATGCCATTTAACGTTTGATGAAAATAAGTGGCTCTTTGACTCCAAAGACCTTTATAGTAAAGCTTCTGTGTTATGTTAACATCAGCTTGGCAAGTCCTCTTGCGACCAAAATGTCGGTAATATTTGGAGAGGAAAAAGCAGGGCTGCCTTTCTGGGTGATCATTCAACTGGCTACTTAGGAGACAAAATTGGCATCGTTTGTGAAAGGAAAACCTGTGGTTTCTCTTATGCTCTCCTATTGCAATGGCGGTGGTTTATCCACACATACAGACCCTTTAGTTTGGATAAAATACTGAAAATATAAATGCGAGCTAATTTTTACATATACCCATTTGAAGAACATTTTCTGTCATTATATTCAGTCTGACAGTCATCTCAGAGGTAGATTCAAAATACTTTTGACCTCATGGCAACGGTTAGTATAATTGTGGTTTATGAAACCTCAGGTTAAATCTAGGAGAAATCAAGTTGCTATGGTCTATAACAATGGCAGTTTGTTTTGTGTCATGCCAGGAAAGACTTTCTTGGGGAAACCGATGAGCATTTCATATTTAAAAGTGTAGCTTGAGACGGGCCTCATGCTGTGAAAACAATCCATGCTGCTGAGGAGAGCAAAAAACAGGGATGTGATTAAGTTCTGAAGGAGTGAACTATAGTAGCTACCACAAAACAGACAACTAATAGAATACAGTAGCTTTAAAATGGTGATCAAATATGAATTACAAGTACTTTTATTTGACAACAGCTATGTTTTCAAAGATTTTTACCCATTGGGGGAAAAATATTCATTTGTTTATATTGTTTCTTACAAATTATAATGTAAATAACAAAAATAATACATTTGATGTAATATGGTGCATCTGCAAGACACAAACTGGCTCTTTGCTGAGGAAGGCGAAATAAATGGGGATAGTTTTAGCTTTCACATTGGGATTTTAAGCCAAGCATGCACAGTTTTCAACTCTCGAAACCAAACAGAATACACACCAGCCCCACCAGGGGCTTATGAAACCTTTTCCGTTTGCTGCCTATCTGGGATTGCAAAAGCAGCAGTGTTGCTAAGCCCCTGGCAAGCCACAATTCACTTCTATGGGCTGCATTTGGTTTGTGGGTTGGAAACGTAGTAGGCTTGTTCATAACTTAGTTGAGAACCATTCTAGTATTAATTCTTCGAATATTTGAGTACCATTGCGCTTCCCCCACCCAGAAAGTATTTTGCTGCCGCCCAGTCCCCCAATAAATTTTTTTAATTAAAAATGGTTTTACTGATTCTCCGATAGATGTCTAACTGAGATACTGTTAAGCCAAAAGCTTTTTGTGCTCCCCCAAATGTGTCCATTCTTTTTAAGAAGTTGTTGTTGTTGTTTTTATTTTTAACAATGTGTAAAGAAAAAAAGAAAAAAGAAAAAGCTAATAGTATTCAGCCCCCAGAGATATAGCTAAGGCCCTTGGCCCAGAAATGGTTGGTCACATATATTTTAAGGAATGTTTTGGCTGGTTAATCTTTTTTTTAACTGCTTGATTCATCAATTACAACTAATTTTATGTAAATGTATGAAATAGCATGCTAATAATTATACATTAACAATATTATTTGACATTAACTGTGCTTTCACCCATCTATCTGTAATTAAACAATATCATTTCATTTCTTTTAATAATTAAGGTCAGCAAATGCCAGAGGGTCCAATTGATTTACTACTTGCTAATGTTTATTTCTACCTTCAAAACATATATAGATTCACTTCATTCTCTCATTCCATTAAGATATAAACAAATTCTCATTTTAGGTAAAAGTATTAGCACTTTGTCTACCTTTCCCTGACCCGTTCCGGAGCCCCGTTCGCATCCCAAATGGAACGCAAGACGCGACGGCGCGTGCACAGGTCACGTTTCGCCGCTACCACGCATGCGTGTGATGTCCTTTTGAGCGTCTGCGCTTGCGCAAGCAGTGAAAACCGGAAGTAACACACTCCATTACTTCCGGGTTGCCGCGGAGTGCAACTTGAACGCGCTCAACCCGAAGCGCATTCAACTTGAGGTATGACTGTATATGATAATTACAAAAAAAAACAAGAAAAAATACAAAAACAAAATTCCAACTCTCCCACCTCCAGGACTGACCAATCTAGTTAATTTTGCCAAAGTCCAGTCTGCGATTTGGGTAGCTGCCATTCTTCAGGGTTATCAGTAAAGTATTTTTTAAATGGATGCCATATTTCAACAAAATCATCTATATCATTTGTATTATACAATGCATGTAATTTCTTTCTTAATTTTTTTTTCTGATACAGCAGTAGACCATATATTCTGTCTTCAATGAGAGATACACAGATGTTCCAATTCTGTGTCACTAGCAGGCATGCTACAGAAAAATAGTTCTGTAACACAAAGGTCAGATTTCCCTTATTTAAAAAATAGTTAAGAATCCCAAACATGTGGCACATTTTGTAAACACCCATTATTCTAGATTCTTTCCAAGATATCAGGACCGTTGCCATTCTTAGAATGCTGTTAAACAACCTGCCCATATGGGGATCAATGTTTCAGAAAAAATTCTTATAAAAGATACTTGGCAGAGGGGGTTGGACTCGATGGCCCTTGTGGTCTCTTCCAACTCTATGATTCTCTGATTCTAGGAGAGGATGTGGCAGGAAAATTCACGGACAATCAAAGAAACATTAAAGCATTTCAGTGCAGTATCATATCGTATCGTATTGTATCATATCGTATCAAAATGTGTTTTATTTATTTGTGGAATGTGGATAGATATATTTTCAAAATAAGAGCAAGAGCATGTGCTATTCTTCTACTGTTCTCCATGACCTATTGTTGTGAACAGGAATTGTTCTTAGGTAGCTTCCTAGATGTCCCATGATCATATTCTAAGGCAGCTGTGTTCTGTGTTTTGTTTTCCAATGTATGTCCTATCAATTAAAAATTCATTGTGGCACGAGCAGATTTTTATTCTGAAAGTGTGGCCCAAAGGAAAAAGTTTGGAAGCCACGGTCCTAACAGGCTGGCTGCCTGCAACAGGGAGCGAGGAATTGTCAGCCACGTTTAGCTGTAGGTCCCACTAGAACCGAAATATTGTTTGTTAACAATTTTTGCCCAACTGGCATGTTTATGTAGGTGGTAGAGAGTGTTAATGACAGATAAATAAATTAAAGTGACATTTCACAACTCTGCATATTTCTGGATAAAGCAACTGAGTGCAAAATGCATTGTTGCATGTTGTATCACATTCAGTTATTCTGATTCCATGGATTTTCATGACAGTGTTTAAACACTGACAATTAATTACATATGTTCCCATCTGGAGATAGATATATAATAACTCTTAAAACTGAATATCTTAGGCATGGAATGTTTTTGGCTTTACATTGTCCAAGAGTGTGATTTTTCTTCTTCTCCTTTTTTAAACCCAGAGGATTTTTAGTTGCATATAAATTATAGGTTTCTATTAAAAATGCCACTTAAAAATATGGGCAGCCTCTGTAGCAAGAATGTATGTGCCACATACAAGCTAGCATTATACATTTTAATTTAGTGCCTGCTTTTACAAAAAAATAATAATTCTAAAAGTAGACTTTTGTAAATTTGACAGACTTTCAAAGAAAGCCTAATAGGTGCCTTACTTATGAGCTTTAAAATACTTAATTGTCCTAAGGTGTAATAATGAAACCCCTTCCATTTTTTTAAAATAATAATAATAATCACAAGTCCCTGCTTTGAGCTGACATTCTGCTTTTGAAGCACATGATATAAGAGCGCCTGCCTTAGGAGACTGCGCTTCTTAGGCTTTGTCATAGTAAGCTGCCTTAGGTGAAGATTAAAAGCCTTAAAAACACTAAGGTGCTCCAAAGCACTTTTAAATGTAATGTGCCCCCCATCTCCAGTTGTACCAACTTTCAGGTTGCATTTGTGTCCCCTCCTTTACCTGTTCATATTCAATACAATTGTGGCAGCTCTACATAACTATGATTCTGCCAAATGCTGTCGTTGTATCCACCTTGTAGTTCGGTGACTCTGTGATTCGAGGCAAAATAGGAATTTTTTTTTGCTGTGGAATGAAAAAAGGAGAGAAAGAACAAGGAAACCAAGGGGGCCAAGCTGCTGCTGAGTTCTGAGTTTTGGGGAGGTATAAGTTTGGGGTAGTTATTTAGTGGTGAGGCAAAAGCATTCTGTGCAAGCTTGGAAGTACTTCTCTCCCTAGGCTGAGTTCTTGTGAGGTCACAACACATAATTAAGTCATAGGGAGGAAAAGAGAGTCATAGGGAGAGGGGAGTTGTAGCAATAACAGGCACAACCTTTTATTGGGTGAAGAATTCCTGGAAGACGGAAAATAAATGGGTTATGTGGAGATCCACTCCAAGTGCACCCTGGCTGTCATTTGCTTGCAGTGGAGGTCAGTTCAGTGCCTAATTCCTTTATTTTTAAAGAGCTGGGGCTTTAATCTGTGTGGGAGACAGGCTTCGCTCTGTCAGCTTTTCTTCTTAATTTTCCATGTCTGGGGGGGGTACATTCTCATTTATCAATATGCCTTCGCACTCTTCAGCCACAAAATGGAGCCCATGTCCTTTAAATAGGGAGGGATTGAGCAGTCTCATTCTGCAATATTTTCAATTTCACTGGTGCTCAGAGGTCTGTCCTGTTCTCTCTCTCTCTCTCTCTCTCTCTCTCTGTGTGTGTGTGTGTTTAAAGAACATATTAAAACTCTGCCTTCAAATTGTATGGATTTTATACACATTTTTATATAAAATTTGCATTTTTCAATTATATTCAATGCATTTCCCCATTAAACTGCATTTTGTGCATTCTATTTACATAAAATATGGATTTCTGTACACACTTAGTAAACACTGAAACCACATCACAAAATCTGGCAAACTGTGTAATCTGACTGCAAAGTTGTATTCTGATCTTTAGGCAAGTTCCGGCTTGTTGCACTGGGCCAGTCAGCTGTTTAAAGCAGGCCTAACTAATTCCTTCTCCCTCCCTACCTCTAAAGGAGTTGTGGATATGAGAGTTGTGACTCTTTCCAACTTGCCAGGTGGTATCAGGCACTGGGTTGAACTGTTTTTAGGACTTCCTTAACCCTTGCAATACTATGAAGATTTCATTTCCCTTCACAGATGTACACAATTGGTTCATGTTGACTGGATGTTACATCAGCCCTGCTTGGTGTGAAGCTAATGGGCAAATGAATGTCCCAAAATTTGTGCTCACTAAGGAAAACAGGGCGGGGCAGCATTTGTAGGACAAAATCAGTGGAAGGGGGTGGAAGCTTGATCCTAACGGCACCCACTGGTTCTCCTAGGTTACTTTATGTCATAGAGCTGGAAGGGACCCCAGGGGTCATCTGGCCCAACCCCTGCAAGGCAGGAATCTCAATGAGATCATACCTGGCAGGTGCCCATCCAAGCTCTGCTTCTAAACCACCAAGGAAGGAGAGTCCACTACCTCTCATGGGAGTCTGTGCTACTATCAAGCAGCTATTACTGTCAGAAAGTTCTTCCTGGTTTTTTGTGAAAATCTCCTTTCTTACACAGTGGTACCTCGGGTTAAGAACTTAATTTGTTCTGGAGGTCCGTTCTTAACCTGAAACTGTTCTTAACCTGAAGCACCACTTTAGCTAATGAGGCCTCCTGCTGCCGCCGTGCTGCTAGAGCACAAATTCTGTTCTCATCTTGAAGCAAAGTTCTTAACCCGAGGTACTATTTCTGGGTTAGCGGAGTCTGTAACCTGAAGCATCTGTAAGCTGAAGCATCTGTAACCCGAGGTACCACTGTAACTCCATTGGTTCAGGTCCTACAATCTGGAGCAGGAAAAAACGAGCAGTCCTTGGAGTCCAGCTGTGAGAAAAATGATTTGGGGAGCATTTCAAGGGGAACTCCAGGCAGTTAACCACCCTCTGCCAGTCTATATACTTTTGTACTGGAGTATCTCACACTTTTTAAATTGAAGGTATAGTTAATACCAGCTCTTATTTTAAAGGAAGAGTGGCCATGTGGGGGCATTGGTTAAGTTTTCCACCAACCCCCCTCCCTGGGTGCTATTTGTGCTCTAAGATCCTGCGGTGTGAACATTGAAGAGCACAAAATTTTCAGTGGGAAACTAGCACTAGATCTCGGTCTGGATGGGGAACTGCATGTTTGCCTGATAAGCTGCAGTTCTTTTGGAAAACGCAAACACTTGCATGTGTGCGCGCACACAGGAGCTCTCTTTTTTCAGCTGAGTGTTTAGGAAAGTGGTATCTTTAGCACTTTATGGGCTGAGATTGGGAATACAATGGAAGGGTTGTGCAAAATCTGAGAGAAAATCTAATTGAAATCAGTAAGACTTGGCATCAAGTAAATATTCATAGGATTTTACTGTAAAATATGTAAAATTGTAATTGAAGACACAGAACTGAACTAATTTAGGGGGGGGGCTTTCCTATATTTTTTCATAAGAGATCCAAGCGATTACCTTGTCATATGATTAACATAATTCTGCATACTGCAGTGCTATGCATTTGTATGGTTTTCTAGAAATGTAAAGCAAACCTGCAAAATTGGGTTTACTGTGATTGCTGTGTTTTGTTTTATTTTGTGAGGTTTGGCAACCAATGGGCTCATGCTCCTATTTGTAGTAACTATGGAAACTTTAGAAGCACTCTCTTTCTAAGGCTGATTATACAATAAAGTGCTTAAAGTGTTGGTCGGATTATGGACTTCAGAATATGTTCAATTTTCTATCTGTCTTTTGGGTAAGAACAAGAGGGTAATGTGAATATTAATTGGGGACTCGCTTTAATCTCTCGTGACACTTAAGTCTGTATGGGTCTGCATCCAGCCATCCAGAAGTCTCAGGCTCACTCAGCATGTTAAGAGCAATCATACATATTCATGACTCTCCATTGCGAGAGTGCGCTAGGAAAGGAGAAAGCTGTGAGCAAGCTACGGCACACAAAACTTCCCCCAAGCAGGCAATATACTGGTAGTAGGAAAAGGGGGATATGACAAACACAGAAGCCATGTGACACTTTATAATTTATATCATGGATTTGTTTTGTTTATAGCACTTGTATTGTTCAGTCACACTCTACAGCAGTATACTTTAATTGTAATTTAATTTTAATATCTCTGCCCTTGCAAATGTTTGAAGACACTCTTAATTAGCAGGCCAGTTCATGAAGCTGATGTTCTCTACATGGTGGTCATTTTTAAAAAATTAAAAGTTCATTGGCATAAACACATACAGAATACACTAAACTTGAAAATGCTCTGTTAAAACAATGAGAATCCATATTGATGTTTATATTGATAACCTGCTTTTTCCAACCCTTTGTTTCGTTACTGAGAGCCCCTGTTCAGGGCCCCAATGCACTGGACTGGAGCAGTGTTGCCTGACATAGGCATGTCCCTCAAGAAGTGCCTCCATGTGTCTCCCATACTGCTGGTGGCATTTCTGCTGGTGTCTCAGGACGGGTCAGAACTGGGCTGGTTAGGGATCTGCTGCCATTGTGATGGCAACAAGTCTGATCCATCCCTTCTTCATGGCTCCTGCCCTTCCACCCCAGCCAATATGTGCGGTGGGACTGTGAATGGGACAGTGGCTCCATCGCTCTCTTAAGCCCTGCTGCTGCAAGTCTGGGTCACTCTCTTATAATTAAAACTATATTATTTGGTACTCATGTTTATATTGTGGGTGCAATAAACCCTTTTGGATTGTCCTAACATGGCAAATATCCTCAATGGTCATAATTTTTCATATTTAAAGTAGACAATTGTACATTGCAACCAGCTTTTAAAGAAACAACTTCCTAGCATTCTTTCTTCCAGAAAGCTATACTCCAGTCAATCAAATGCTAATAATGTGCTGCTGAGTGTCATGTGACCATAATTAGAATCTGTGACACCTGGAGATCACTATCCTTTTCTGCCAAGTTGACAATATGGTACAGCTCTATGAAAAGGTCTTCATGTTCTCTGTCCTAGTAGTGAATAAAATCGGTGGAGCTCTGCTTCAAATCTGTTCCTGAATTAACATATTGCCAAAATAGCATTAGCTTGGGTAAACTAGCACTGTGTTACTTTCCACTGCCAGACTATATGGCTGTCTTTGTTTCCCTCCTCTGCATTATATCCATCTACTTATCTTTCTTCATTTTGTTAATTAGGACAAATCTCCGGTCATAAACAGTTGTGTTTCATGCTTTGGTCTGAGGTTGTTAGAGGGAATTCACAGTAAAAATAAGTAGTCTAGTATACTCAAAGATCCAACTTCAAACTAGGCTTTTCTTGTTTATTAAATTTACATGGGATACACAGCAGTGATCCATGTTGACCAATACTCCTCCATACTTTTCTAGTCTTCACTCTTTTGACTGGTATTCTTGCCACACCCAGACTCCAGACAGCTCTGCTTATGCCCTGCAGGTGAATGGCCATGTGGAACTTAGCAAGAAACTATGAAGGATGCGAGTAAATTACGCACAGCTTTTTCTTGTATGTGAAGCTACATGTAGCAAATAATTGGTGCCCTGCAGGCATTTTGTTCTTGCATGGAGAGTTGGAATTCCTTGTCTCCTCTGTAGGTGTTTTTGAGAGCAATTACATTTTGTGACATAGCACCTTGCTTGCAGCATTTAAGCAAATAGTTTTAATGGAATGCTCAGGATGTAGTTTATTGATGATGATGGAAATTATTAAACCTGGATCTAACATTTGCCTGAAACTTTGCTTGAAGGGAGACCACCATGAAAGAGGAATGGATCATTGCAGGGTATCCTAGCTCTAAGTGTCTTCCAAAACCAGTAGTTATAGTTTGGTGACTTTAAAAAGGTAATTCATTTTTCATTTTACAGAAGCAACACATGTCAAGAAATAACTTAAATATTATAAACAAAGTACAACCAATAATGCTAAAATATAAATATACATTATAGAACGTATTAAAATATGGAAAATATGCTTGCAGGCTTCCCATTGTCATCTTATTCACCACTGGGAACAGAATTCCAGACTAGTTGGGCCTTTGGCATGACCTAACAGGCTCTGTTTATGTTTATGCTATTAAAAATATAAGGGGGGGGAGATTTTGGGCTGGATGCATTTTTCTTACACCTAATTTCCTGCATTAAAACCTTCTTCCATACTAGGTTCATGTTGAATATTTTGGTCACACATTTGATTTTAACTATAATTCTGTACATAGTCATGAGAGCTTCTACTTTGTCCTTCATAGCAGTGGCATGCATGTAGCTGAGTACTGGACCATGGCCTGTTTTTCTGATATCTGTGAACTGACATTCCCTTAACACAGACTTTTGGGTGGTTAAAGTGACTTTTGTAAATGACAATATGGATTTAATCAGTCTGTTTAATTTATTGAAATACAAGTATTTGTAACATGTGTCGCATATTATATACATTAACTGGAAATGAACATGGGATAAATTCCTTAACTCTTTTCAACAGTTGTAAGCCAGTGGGCAGTATATACAATTCGCAACCTCACGGAACAGAATGAAAGAAACCAAGAGCTCATTGCACGGATGGAGCAGCAGGGACTGGCTGACAATTCTGTCCTGGAGAAGATGGGATTGAAAGTTGAGAAACGAGATCAGAAGTTGATTTTGAGATCCAGTGGAAAGACACCACATCTATAAGCAAACTGAATGGTTTTCATCTGTTTTGCTGTGGATACGATACCAATGTAGTATAAAATAGACTCTCAACCAGATTGTTGGCATTATTTCTTACCAAAATCAAAGGTTAATTTTAAACCTTCCTAGATTGAATAAAATGTTAGTACCAAATAAACTGCAAATCCCAAATTATGGATACCTGGCTGATAATTTTTTCACTCTTTTGTTCCATTAATTAAAAATATAATGTATCTACCAAACTAATTCATAGCTGCTAGATGCCTGGAGGCGGTTGGAGGATGGATGGCGGCTAACAGATTGAGATTGCATCCAGACACGACAGAAGTATTTCTCTTGGGGGACATGGTGTGGGTGGGTATGGGGGACTCCCTGCTCATAGCTGTCCATGAAGGTGCAGATCAATTCTGTGTCCAGGGCAGCTGTTTACCAGCTCCACCTGGTACGCAGCCTGAGACCCTACCTGCCTGCCGACTGTCTCGCCAGAGTGGTACATGCTCTGGTCAGCTCCCACTTAGACTACTGCAATGCGCTCTGTGTGGAGCTACCTTTGAAGGTGACCTGGAAACTGCAATTAATCCAGAATGCGACAGCTAGACTGGTGACTGGGAGCGGCCGCCCAAACCATATAACACCAGTCCTAAAGGATCTTCACTGGCTCCCAGTATGTTTCCGAGCACAATTCAAAGTGTTGGTGCTGACCTTTACAGCCCTAAACAGTCTCAGTCCAGTGTACCTGAAGGAGTGTCTCCACCTCCAACATTCAGCCCAGACACTGAGGTCCACTTCCAAGGGTCTTCTGGTGAGAAGTGAGGGCCTCCCTGTGAAACGCCCTCCCATCAGATGACAAGGAGATGAACTACATAACTCTTAGAAGACATCTGAAGGTGGGTATCAGGAAGTTTTTAAAGTTTGATATCCCCCCCCCCCCTATATTTTGCTAGAAGCCACCCAGAGTGTCTGGGGAAATCCAGCCAGATGGGTGGGGTATAAACAATATTATTAGTATTTGTATTATTTGTATTAGTATTTTCATCTAAAGCTGCAAAAAAGGAAGCTTACCTCCAAGTGTATGAAAAGGTGGGAGATGAATATGTCTGGCTGCAATAATGCATTTTTTCCCTTGTGTAAACACAACATATCAGACTCTTAATCACTCATGAATTTTCTGTCTCACTTCTGGAACATGAGAAGCCATCTTCTGAGGAATTACTGAAATATGCCCTCATACATTGCAACCATTAGAATTGTTTGTCGCTCTTTTTTATTTATTACAAATATCTATTTATCATCACTGCAAAAAACTGATACACTACTTACACATCAGTGTTCTTCTGTAATTTACCATTTGCAAAATGAATTAAAAAATGCAGAAGCTGCTGCAGCAGCAGGTGTTAGGTTTAACTGTCACAGGGCTTGTCTCTGTTTCTAGAGAACTGGATGTTTGTTTGAATTTTATTTGTTCCCTTGGTAAGTCAGCCCACTTACCCTTTTATTATTATTTTGCTTCTCATGAGCTTTTTCTAAACTCTGGAAGACTTAAGAGGTAGTTTCTCACTGTGATTAATTCTAGCAATTTCTTTTCACCCCGTGCCTTCCCTAAACATTGACAAAACTCATTTCCAGTTAATTAATTCAAGAGAGGCAGAAGAATGGAAAGCTCTGCCTTTCTATTTTGGATACCATTCTGTATTGTTGTTGAACTCTGCCACTGTGGAATGTGGCATGAATGAGATGGGTGGGAGAGAGACAGTGGTCAATTAACTCCCTGTGCCCCAAATTCATTTTCTCAGGTAAAAACAAAAAACAGAACAAATTAATTCTTAATATTTTTAATATGCTTCCTTCAGTTTCCAAACTTTGGGCTGTGTTCCAAAAATGTGTATTATTTTAAGATAAGCTACTGCAGCTTCCCTCAGATAACAACGTGATTTGCCTTAAGTTGGAATAATCAAACACATGTTATTAACACTGACCGTCTTCTCTCTCACGCAGAGCCACCCCAATAAAGCAGAAAAGGAACGTGATTTAATGAAAACACAAGCAATATATTCCTTTTTTGTTTTAATGGAACACATGGGAGAGAACAGAAGGAAGTTCAGCTAAGTATTTGGCATAGATGAAATATTTCCACAAGAAGACCAGGGATGCTTTCATACGCCCTGTAAGTTGAACCACACAATTCCAGTGGTGATTTCCCCCCATGATCAGCAGCACAGCTTCATGGCGGCAGAAACATCTAACTAGGCACAAATATGTTGACAGGCACTTCTTTCAAGTGATGTGAGCATGCTGGGGGGGGGGGGAATCTGCCATGCATTTAGCATTTCAATTGTGCTTAAACAAAAAACATAATTCCAATGAGAAATTGAACTACTTTTGTATAAACTACTTCCGTTTCATTGGGACATCTCTGTAAGTAATCCATACTTTTGTTGTGGTTGTCATCATGGGAAATAAAAGTACAGCTGTAAGAAAATAAAAT
The DNA here is from genome assembly GCF_964252035.2 of Podarcis erhardii. Taxonomy (NCBI): domain Eukaryota; kingdom Metazoa; phylum Chordata; class Lepidosauria; order Squamata; family Lacertidae; genus Podarcis; species Podarcis erhardii. The sequence continues at coordinate 3,012,750 of NC_138509.1, read as the reverse complement.
CTCAAATTAGGCATTAGAACTCGTGCTCTGGTAAAATAAAATTGTTCATAACTTTATTCTTTAATGTTTCTTTTCACCCCTTTAAATATTTATTTTAGTTTTAGTGGAGAATGTGAAAAAGACAGTATTACAGATTCAACTGGAATTTTGAAACTTCAGCATTGTAATCTTATGTGTACCTGAGGCTATAATTGTGTTGAGACTTACTTCTGAGTAGACATGCAAAGTGTTGCACTGTAGATATTTGCAACTGATAGTTAATATTTAAAACATGTTTCTGGGAAATGGTTGCTGGAAGGAAAATGCAGTTCAGAATGACAGTAAAAATTCTGTGCAACAAGTATACCCAGATGGCACACAATATTTTTAAAAATGGGGTCCTGCTTTTCTCCTTTGTGTCAGTGGCTGCAATTGAAGAGTGTCGACTTGTGGGCTCTGCACATGCCCATGGAATCAGGAAGCATAGAACTGTAGTTGGGAGGAACCCCGAGGATTATCTAGTCCATAAATAAGAGGCTAGGAAGAACAAAGGGATAGAGAAGCATTTTCTCCTTTGTTTGTTTGTTGAAAATATGTAGTGGGTAAAATTTCAGTTCTAAGTATCAATCAGTCAATCAATCAAACCTTTATTGCATTAGCATACAGCCATAGCAGGGTAATAAAAAATAAAATAAAAGGAAATAAAAAGGAAATAAAAGTTCTAAGTAGAAAATGCAAGACTTTTACAGTGGAAAACATGCTGATTACTGTATTGAGGTTGATCAGCTCTTGATTTTCCAGGCTGGATTAATTCTTTTGAGCACAACAGCTTCCCTGTCCTCCTCCTTCCGTGGTCTTGGGTTTTCTGAGGGGTGTGCTTTGCAGCCTTGAGGATTAATATAGGGCATCAACTAATGCTAGGGAAATGCCTTAACAAGATTGAAAGGAAAGAGAGTAGTCAGATCAAGACTGATCTTTTTTGTTTGGCAATCTTGCTAAACAAAAGAGATCAGTTTTCTCCCCCTTTTCTTTAAAAGCAAGTGAGAATTTGGGTTTTCATGATAATGGGTAACTGAATCCTAGCAGAAAAAATCAGATAGAAAGGTATGAATCCATTATTTAATTGAATTGTACACTGTGCCTTTTGGTAACTGTTGACTTGCTATGGGCTTTTTAAAAATGCCATTATAAAGAAATATTTCTAAATTATTTCCCTTCACTAACAATTATTCTTTAAAAAAAAATCAGTCTGAAGCTGACTGAAAACTGGTTTTGTTTTGTTTTGAAATATGTTAAATATTCCTTAAAATGCTTCTAATTTTGTCTTTCTGGCATGGTAGGTTCTACATTATAAATGCAACTTACATGAAATTCAATATTTGGATCAAAGTGGAAGACTGTAAATTCAGAATTTCATGAAGCACAATAAATGCAAAACATCTTGGGGCAAAATAAGATGAACAGTCTCTGCAGTGCTGTCCAAGGTTCTGATAAAATGCTTCTCTGAAGAGTATTTTTGTCCTTAAAAGGCTTAAAATATTAGAAAATATTTGGGGAAAACAATGGAGTTTTTTTGTTTGCTTTTTTGCAGTTTCTTTATATTATGACACAAAAGTATTGCATATCTGTTTTGGTCAGCATTTTATTGGCATTAGCTGTAGAAATTTCTATCAGACAATTAATTTATGAAAGCTTTCTTTGGGTGGCTGTGGCTTCAATTAAAATTGCTTATACAGAAGGATAATTTCCTCTTTCCTCCACATTAAATTTAAAACTAAAAAGAACTTTTGCCCCCCCCCCCCAAGGTATGAACTTTTAAAAAGTCAAACTCACTTTAGAATGCTGACATGATCTTCAGGGTTTTTCTTTATACTGAGAGTCCAACATTTGTATTGAACTTTTCCACTGATCTTTAGGATCTTTCCACTGATCTTATCAAAACAAGGTAAAACAACATTTTCAAGTTTACTGACATGCAATATCAGGCAAATGATTATTAAAGAGGAAATGAAAACAAACACACATTTCCCCCATGCTTACTTCTCCTTCCTCTGTTTCTCCTCTGCGAATTTCACGCTGCAAGTTCTTAGGAGCAAGGAGCTGTGCTCTTGTACTCTACAGCACTAGGCACATAGATGACACTGCGTATTTATTATCTCAGTTTCAACTGTGAGCCCAAAGGGACTTTTCAACGCGACAGCAAAAATGCATATCAATACATCAGTATGCTAACAGTCTAATGCTAATTCATTTCAAAGCATAATGCAACAATCCAAATAGTTTATTTTGATAATTGGGTATTTTAACATTTTTAATTCATTATAAAACAAATGGAATCAAATGTTATATCAGAGTCCTAGGACAAGGTTGGGTGGTGGTGCAATCATCAATAATATGTCACCTTGATACTTGAGAGTCTATGGAAACATATATAAATTTGCCTGATGGCATAGGGCAAGTTCTTTTTACCTTTTTATTTTATTGCCAAATATATTATAGACCAGTTCTCTCCATGTTTTTCCACAAACAACAAAAGATATTCTGTGCTCTTAAGCTACAAACATGCATAGAGTTATTTAACCATGAAAGCTAGATCATTTCAGTTAAAAAAGTAAACACATTTGTTCTCTCCATGAAACCCACCCCCATCTGTTCTGGGGGTTCCCAACACTTATTCAGAGAGCATATTCAGAGAGCCTGGGGGCACACAGGTGGGGGAGAGGGGGGGAAGTCCTGCAAATGTTGGATACAAGCCTATGGGTGGGGAAGTTTAAGTTTTACTCAGAGTAGACCTAGTAAAATGAATGGATCCAACTTAGTTGTGTTTTTTTTTTATTTCAGTGGGTTGATTCTGAGCAAAATTAGCTGAATAGCACCACTGACTCTTAATTCCATATTGGACCAACATGAAACTGCTGCCAAATATTCTAATACATTTCCTGATATTTTGTTTTCTGCTCTGCAGCAGATAAAGGACAGCAAAGCTACTTCCATTATTATGAACACTAAATTGGTGTACTAAATGAATCATACCAAAGTGGAGTTGGACAACTGTGGCAAAACGTCCTTTTCAGGAGTAGTAATTAGTGTATCAGCCTAACCTGAGGTTACCCCCTCACCATCACAATAAACCTGATCCTTCCACTGAATTAATTAATAAACACTGTTAGTACTAACAGACATTAGCCCCCTAAAGCTAAGCATTCTTAGGTCTCATTGATTTCAGTGGCCAAGGCTTAAGCAAATACTTAACTTCCCATTGGTATCACAAGAATCTGACAAAGCTTGCCTTAGGCTAGATTCCACTCAACTTTTGTGTGCGTCTCTGCCTGATACATATTTATTGCAAATGTGTATCCTCTAGAGTAGGCTTCATGCAGCAGCCCGTGGGTTAAAACTCGTATTTTGACACAAGAACAAGCTCTCATTTAGATATTTTCTCTCTCCCTCCGCCCCCTGTTTGGGATCTTAGGCTTTCTAGTTCAGCTTTTGTGGAGGCTGCAAAACAGGTGCTCGCTCTACAGAGAACCTTATTCTGTAGTTTCGACTGGAGCTAGTGGCCTTCTGAACTCCCCTTTGCTACCTCCTTCCCCCTCAATAATTTTTTATGAATGATAGCTTTTCAACACCCTGGGAAAAGCTTGTTGGGAAAAGCAGCTCTTCACAGGGTGCAGTCAAATCCTACACATTTCATCAAGGGGATCTTATGAAAGGAGTAATACTGTGTGCTTACAGGTATGACGTATTCTTGGGGCCCATCGCCTCCCCCCCTCCTCTCCTTCTTTTATGAACACTTCTAAATATGTTCCTTTTTATTATTATTAATTCCAATCGGCTGGCTAGTTCTTTCTGTCTCTGCATGTGCTTCTCAATTAAAGTCTTGTTTGTTTAAAAACTTGAGGCTTGTTTAGCAGATCCCCTGGGGAGATTGCAGGAATAGGTGACAAAATAGAAACCCCAGAATCCAGAGGGATGCATTGACAAGTCTGTTCTTTGGTTAGCAAAGGGCAGTGACACCTCTGAGAGGAAGTCTGGAATGCTTTGACAAGCCCTGAGCACTCCTGGTTACTGGTCCCAGCCTGTCTTTTTCCTCTCTCTTTGCTGTAGTGGACATGTGCATTCTTTCTCTCTTTTGCCTTGTCCTTAAAAAGAAAAAAGTTGCATCTTAGAATCTTCTTGAATTACGTGTAGCAGAAAAAAGACCCAACCCACCATGAAGTGCTGTGGGGGCATTTTGCTTCACAAACTGACCCACTCCCCTCACAAAGAAGTCAGACTTTGTATTAAATATGGTCCCATGAAGCAGTAAGTACTTCAGAATTAGGGAATGGAGGCCTTTGGGCCCAAGGTGGAAATTGCACGAAGAAGGGAAATGATGATGATGATTTTATTATATTGAATTTATATACCACCCTTCACCAGAAGATCACTGGGCGGTTTGCATCAAACAACACAAAAATACATACCATAACAACAAACAAAAGCAATAACACCCCCCCACACACAGGCCATAGATCATTTAATTAGTCAAAGGCCTGGGAGAAGGGGAATGTTTTTGCCTGGTGCCTAACGAAGGCACTAGGGGAAATGTTTCAAGAATGTATTTATTTGTTAATTACAATAATTTAAAACAACAATACCAATTACAAATGACTGAAACTAGCAAAACAGTTAGTAGCCAGTGTGAAAACTAAGATTTAGAAGGTACTGGGAAATAGAAATGCCTTCACCTGGTGCAGAAAAACACCATAGTCTCCATTAGGCAAGCCTCTCTGGGGTGAGCATTTTAAAGCCTGGGTGCCACAACTGAAAAGACCCTGTGCCTAGGCAATACCTGGTAGGTGAAACCTCAAGATGGGCCTCTAAGGATTATATTAATACAGGGAAAGGTTCACATGGGAGAAGGTGGTTCTTTAAAGTCCCAAAATGTTTGGGCATGAAAGGTGAGCTAGTAATTTCAGCTGTGCTCGGAAACATTTTTGAGACTGGTGAAATGTGTTCCAGTTGACCAGGCCCAGTCAGTATCTACTCAGGGTCCAGATAAATTGTTTTGTGTGTTGAATCTAGACTCCATGGCCCCCATTCCTTGTAAACAAAGGTGCTTCTTATTACATTGATTCTAATCCACTTTAGAATCTGATTCAGAAGACTTGGAAGTAAGCCATGTGGAGGCTTTTCTGAAAGCACCAAGATTATTAGCAATTAGTTCAAAATATAGCTGCTATCTAAGATACTTCCAATGATCAACCTATTGGCACAGAGTACACTGAGTCAAACTTGGATTGGTCAAGGAATGGTTCTGGGTTTGTTCATTTAAGATATGTTCAAAAATTGAGGAGTACAGAGAAACTTATGTAATAGCATAAATACAAACAGCTTGTGTGGCCCCCTCCTCTGATGTTTTAGCCTCATTGCCTTGGCCTGAATTGAGCTTGTATGTGTACTTTAAAAGCAACTTCCTATTTTGAAAAAGACTACATTAGATATCTTGGAATACCCATGTTTGACTATAAGAAAGGTTAACAAATCTTGTTGCCCAAAACTTTGTTAAGGTGCTTCTGATAATTTTTATATTTTATTCTGTTAAATTTATATCCCACCCTTTCTCCAAAAGGGAGACAACAGCAGCAAACACACAATGGGTGAAAAAAAGTAAAACATCTAAAAACAATCTCAGTACAGATGCAAACTGGGAAAGATCTCGACTTAAAAGGCTTGTTGGTAGAGAAAGGTCTTTTGCAAGCAAATAAGCTCCAAACCCCAATAGAGACAATACCTGACTAATATGTATGGTGTAGTGGTAAAAGTGTTTGACGATTCCAAAGGGTAGTTGCCATAGTTCTAAAGATCTGATTCCTATATTGTGCAGAATGCACCTCCTGATTAAGATGGTATCTGCCAGAGGCTCTCACCTAAAGATTATTGTGGCTCATTAAGAATATTTTAAAAATATTTTATGGTGAATAGATCTCTAATACAAGATGTTTTTGTTCTGTTTTTAATACCCTGAAGACAATGGGAATACAAATAACACCTTAAAATATTTGGATGCGCCACAGTATCTGATCTGTGATTGGCACTGATCTGGGGCATGTTAAAAAATAGCTCTAGACCTTTTTAATGGCCATGCTGCTGAAATTCCAGGTTGTCACTGCTCAGACAGTTCAACAATGAGTTAGGCTCAGGAGTTGTACAAAAATCCCTGCTGCTATCTAACCAGCAGCAATCTGCTGTGGTTCACCTTTCTTCCCCCTCGCTGAATAGGTTTACTGTGTTAGGCTCTAGGTACAGAGCCAATAGCAAGCTGTAATGGTCCAACTTTGTCTGCTTCACTCATTAAGCTTCTCAGTGACATCTTGATAATATGTCAGATTTTGTACTACAAAGACAATGTAATTTAACATTGATTGTAAGAGCTTTCAATACATTACAAGCCATTTTGCTGCCTATATTCTGCCCTATTTTCCTAATGCTGCAGACTTTGTTGCCAAAATCATCAGTCTTTTTTAAAAAGGTGATAGAACAGACTGCAGAAATTGTCAAGGCATCTCTTTATTATTAGCTGCAGCCAGCAAAATTCTTGCAAGGATCTTAGCAAACTGTTTCCTAACTATATCCGAGGCTACCCTTCCTGAATCCCAAAATGGTTTTTGACCTTCTAGGGTGAAAGTGGATATAATTTTCACTGCTCAACAGCTTCAAGAAAAATGCAGAGAGCAAAACCAATCTCTTTATATGGCATTTATTGACCTGACCAAGGCTTTCAAAATTGTAAATTGCACTGCTTTGCAGACTGTCCTTCTGAAAATTGGCTGCCCAGATAAATTTGAGAACATCCTCCGTCTCCCCCACGATAATATGGCAGTAACAATCACGGATAACAATGGCTCTCAAAGTGAACCATTCACAGTGGGATCGGGCATTAAACAGGGTTGTGGTTGTGTTATCACACCAACTCTATGTATTATCTTCATCGCCATGAGCCTACACATTGTTGAAGGGGAACTCCCCACCAGAGTAGAAATCATATATCGAACCGATGGGAAGCTCTTCAGTCTGAGCAGGCTGAAAGCAAAGAGTAATGTTACCATAACTTCCGTCATAGAGCTTCAGTATGCTGATGACAACGTAGTGTGCGCACGCTCAGAGGATGATCTCCAAACCATCCTAAACATCTTTGCAGAAGCTTACAAAAATCTTGGCCTATCACTCAACATCCAAAAAACCAAAGTGCTGCACCAGCAAGTACAAAATAACCCCTCTGTAGCACCACAAATCCAACTTAAAGGTGTACTGGAAAAAGCAAAGATCACCAGTGTCTAAGCAATGATTCTTCAACATCAACTTCATTTGATTGTTCATGGTGTTTGGATGCCTGATTATCATATTCCAAAGCAACTACTCTATTCTCAAGAATGGAAAGTGAAATACCGGTGGACAACAAAAGAGGTTTAAAGATGCTCTCAAGGCAAATCTTAAAAAAATGTAGTAGAAATATTGATAACTTGGAAACACTGGTCTACAAGTGCTCCATTTGGAAAACAGCCTTTACCAAAGGTGTCATGGACTTTGAAGAAGCACGAACTCAGGGCGAAAAGGAGAAATGAGCTCAGAGGAAGGTGTATTTGGCAAACCCTCACCGTGATCAACTCCTGGCCCGAAACCTATGTCCCCACTGTGGAAGGACGTGTGGATCCAGAATTGGCCTCCACTGTCACTTGCGGACTCATTGCTAAGACCGTGTTCATGGAAGACAATCTTACTTGGCTATGAGTGATCACCAAAGAAGAAAGAGAAGAAGAGGCAGATGAATTAAATGAAAAAGTGCAAGAGTAGACCTTAGCCCAATTTAAAAGCTTAGCAACTTAAAAACTAGACTGTAAGTTACAAAAAGGTACAAAAAGTCTGCTGAGATCTCCTCTTTCTCCCAGATTTTTTTGATGAGCTTGTGAAGTTGTTGTGTAAGTTCAATTCCACCCTCTTTGAAGACTTCGGCAGGTATCCCATCAGCTTCGCTGGCTTTGTTGTTTTTCATTTGGTTAACAGCTGTACACAACTCTCCCAGATTTGGATATACTGCAAGCTCCCCTCTAATTTGTTTTTGTGGGATTTGTGAGAGGATTTCAGCAGCTATGGGGGAGTTGCAGTTAAGGAGATGCCGGTAATGTTCTTTCCAGAGCAATGCAATAGCTTCTCTGTCTTTTACAGTGGTACCTTGGTTCCCAAACTTAATCCGTTCCAGAAGTCCATTCCAAAACCAAGGCACGGTTTCCCATAGAAAATAATGCAAAACAGATTAATCCGTTCCAGACTTTCAAAAACAACCCCTAAAACAGCAATTTAAAATGAATTTTACTAACAAGACAATTATCCATAAAATGAAAGGAATAATCAATGTGCTGTACTATAAAACAAATAAGACAGTACTGTAGATGATAAAAATTTAACTTAATTTTTTTTCTTACCTGCAATGGTGATAGTCATCAGCTTTTATCCATTTCCACAGTCACACAATCAATCAGTAGCTCAACTGGGTTCCAGTCACAAAAACAAGTCACAAAAATGAAGTCACAAGCCAGAGTCCCATAAAACGAAGAGCAAGCACAGTCACAAAAACAAAAAAGTCACACAAACAAAAGCAAAAACAAAAGACCAAATATCACATCAGAACACTGCAATGGAAGCTCAGGAGCACATTTGGTTTCCAAAGCAAAGTTTGCAATGTTCGATTTCCAAGTTGATCAGGAACTAAGCTGTTCGAAAACCATGGTACCACTGTAGAAGTGTGGCACTAACTATTGAGCATATGCCATGATTTTTGGCCCATTAATGACATGAGTGTTGGCTAAGTGCTGGATCTCTTCAGCTTTTTTTTTTTATCCCCCAGGAGTTCTTTATTTCCCTGGTTCTTCTTTGAACCTCAGCCTTAGTGTTGGAATAGGTTTTTTTCCTTAGTGGCGCAGTTTCTATCTCTGCCAGATCTGAAAGGCCTTCCTTTTCTTGTCGTTAATGCCTTCAATCTCACTGTCATTCTCATCAAACCAGTCCTGGTGCTTCTTGGTTTGGTATCCAGTAGTTTGTTCGCAGGCTGCAATAATGGATGTTTCTAGCTTGGTCCAGTGTTCCTCGATGTTATCAGGGAATGCTAAAAGCAGGTGGTCCTTAAGAGTCACTTGGAAGCAATTCTGCTTTATGGGATCTTGAAGGGCTTGAGTGTTCATTCTGCACCTTGGTTTCCTTCCTTGAAACCTGAGCTGAGATATAATATCAATAACCATAATGTAGCGTATTAATTGGTGATCTGTCCAGCAGTCGTTTACACTCGTCATAGCTCTGCTAAGGAGGACATCATGGCGATGTTTGGCTTGGATTATTCTTGCACTTTTCCTTTAATTCATCTGCACACTTAAATCAGGATATGCTATTTTCTGTCCTCTCTTTTGTGTTGCATGGGGGACCTGATTCACATACAGTATACTGGATCCAGAAAATAATAGAATCATAGAATTGTAAGCAACCCTGAGGATCATTTAGTTGAACACCCTACAAGGCAGGAATATGCAGCCATCCCATATGGGGATCAAACCTGTGACCTTGACGTTATCCACACCACACTCTAACCAACTGAGCCATCCAACTGTTACCATAGTAGAGAATGAATGAACAAGGCATTAGTTAAGGATAAAATTGCACTGAGGAACATTAGTTTGGTTCTGAGCAAAGACAACTGAATTCTGTGAAGATTTCTGCTATGATGTCTCACAGTTTGACAGCCATCAAATCGCACCAGGTGGCCAGGATATAAAATGACCATGTCAGAAAGGAAGCCTGAATGGAACGCTTCTTTCTGATGTGCAGTTTTCTCACTGACCTCCTTACCTGCCTTATGGAATGGCACAGTCCAGCAACAACTGCACTGGATTGCTCTGCTTTTAATGTACCCTGGTGTCCTGAGCACACCCAGCCCCCCAGCCCCAAGGAGGACACACAATTGGAAGTTTAGTTCTTTGCTGCCAAAGCACTCCATTACATCAGCTCCTGAGGTGCAAGAATCACATGCTAGCTAGCTGGGCACCTCTTCTTCAGACTTGTGCTCTGACCCCGGACAGTTGGAGCCAGAGCACGACCACACCCCCTTCAGCATGCTTAAACTCCCTCTGGTGTGGTGCATGCAAGCAACAAGCGACTTTTTCTGTGCAGCATCTCCAGCTGCTCTTCTCACTTTAAGCTCCTCCTTGTCCTTGGAGACAGCGGGAGAGAGGATGGAGGAGATTCTAAAGACTGGACTCTCTCTGGGACTGTCTCTTCCTCATCTGTGCCTTCCTGCATCTCTTCCTCTGCCTGTTCCCCCATCTCTGTCTGCCTGGCCTCTTCCTCTTTCCTCTGCCTCAGGGGTGGTGCAGAACTCTACAAATCACTGGCCCTACATCCTCCTCCTGCCCCCTGCCTCCTCTGCCCCCCCCCCCGGACTCCTGCCTGTCCCTGACATCTGGCCTTCAGGGTGGGGCTAGCCATGATTACTTCCCAGTGGCATTACATATCCAGTCTCCAAAAATAAATTATTATTTTCAGTCTGGAGGACTGCCTGTCACATGGTTGCTATTGAAAAACATTTTATGACTGCAAAACTTGGTTCCTGGAGAACACATGGCTTTCCTCCGCCAGACGGAAAGTTCCTTCTGGTGGTTACACCAAAGTTGTTTCATACTCCTACGGACACCACAAGTTTTTGGGTATGGGAGAAGATGATGGAACCCAGATTGGAGGAGCGAAAGGGATGCTTCAGAGAGTTTGGACATGTTGGGGGTATTTTTTGGGTGTTTTGTGTCCCTGAATTTCAATGAATGTCTTTAAGACTCAAGACATGTTTCCAATAAAGTGGTTTGGGTATTCTTTTGTTTTTGTTCCACATGTTTGTGTTGTTTAGTTTGTCTTTGTTTATGCTGAAGCTAAGTTAGGGTGACCAGATATTTTTCTTTTCAAAATGCCTTCTGCAATTTCCCTCATGACATTGTGGGGAATGCCAGAAGGCTTTACCAGCTGGAAATGTAGGTCATGCTGGGGACAGGAGTTTCTCAAGGGCGTAGGCAAGTCTGGGTAAAGAGGAGGAGGAGGATGTGGAACCTGCTGTGGAGGCCAGGTTGGAGATGCTGGTTGGTTCACTTTCTGACCTTCCCTTGGCCTTTCTTTGGTCTGCCAGACACTGCATTTATTACTTAATTTTGCACATTTACCTTCTGTTTAAGTCCATGCAAAACAGCAGCAGCAGCAGCAGTAGCAGCAGCAGCAATACATGCCGGTTCTGAATCTATCATGGATGTGGCAGTTTACATACCAAGTCTACAGGAATTCCTAAATGCACTTTCCACATTCATCTGCCATATTGCAAGGGCCTCCCAGAGGCCTGGTGGTGTGGTTACAATCCACACGACCCAGCATTCCCACACTGGAGGAGCATTTCAACGTGAAGCCCAAAGCACAGGGCTGCAAATTTCAGTGGCAGCCTTGAAGAAGATAGCTTGTCCACCCAAACAGGGCCAAAGAGCAAATTGCCTGTTGCTACCAAGTGAAAGCAGAGGAGAAATAGAAGTTCAAACCCAAGTTTCCCATCTCCAAAACCAACATCAGGCTGCCTCTGCTCAGCTGTGAAGCTCATGGGATGGCACTGGGCACATTGCTGTCTCTGTACCTGACACCAGTGTGGCGTAATGGATTGACTATGACATGGGAGACCAGGATTCAAATCCCCACTGAGCCATGAAACTCATCTTGGGCCAGCCACCATCTCTTCGCCTAATCTACCTCACAGGGTTGTTGTGAGGATGAAATGGGGAGGAGAAGAATCATGTATACTACCTTGAGCTCCCCGGAAGAAAAAGGTGGTATGTAAATGTAACAACAACAACAACAACAACAACTGAATGGTGATGAGGTATTTCAAATAGAAGATTGGGTTGAGAGTATTGTGTTGGATCCACAGCCAGTTAGCAATTATTTTAAGTTGGCATAACAGTTCTATTGAAATGAATAGCTAACTTCCCATTGACAAAAATGTAACTAGCTTGCTCTGGCCCCAACTTATTGTTATTTCCCTGGCAAATTGCCATATTCTGGCTAGAGTTTCTACCCCCCGTTTGCTGCCTGCTCTTCTAGGATTGGTTTTGTTTGTTTGTTTGTTTACATAGAGGAACATTTTAAAAATAATGATTCCCCTACTTGCAATCTGAAGTGGTAACAATCCATTCTACACACATGGGGCCATCTAATTTCCATCTCCTTCTGCTGTTGGAAACTGGAGGTGACAGCTAACACCTGTGGCAGTTAACAAGATGCTATTTGGACACAGTGGATGGTGTTCAGCTAAGTTTTGCTTAGACTAGAGTCATCAAAATTTGTGGACCTAACTTAGGCTACTATAAATAAGGCACCACCCCTTCTGTCCCACCATCAAGCAATTTTTAAGTTCCATTTATTATTATCATGAAATATTTTCATGAAGTTCTTAATCACTGAAATCAAACCAATAAGACTTAAGAATACTTAGCTTTCACTGGATGATGCCCATAGTTTACTATGGTAGCCTCTAACTATAAAGATACTCATGTGGTAGTTTGTAAAAGATATACAACACATTGCTTCATCCCAAGCCTTTGTATTGTTCACCCAAGAGGCAATACGTTTTCATATGGGAAACTACAAATAATGAAAGTTGTAACTCCAACCGATGCATGGGGGCAGAAAATGTGACAAATCTCAGCCCATTGTACAGTGGGTATCTCAGGATAAACTACATCACATCTTTGGCATGGCAAACACCACAATTACACAGGAATTTGCTGTTATCTTCCATCCAGGTAGGCAGAGGGCATAGATTGAAATCTAAGCTCTGCAAAAAGCCTGTCTGAATGGGGGGGAAATGTAAGTTCCTTAAGTATTGGGATCTATTGTTCTCCTTTTAAAGCAAGCCATACCATCTGGAGAAATGTGTAGCTTTAATGAAGTTCATAGAATTATAGAATTGTATAGTTGGAAGGAATCCAAAGGGATCCAACGGTCATCTAGTCCACCCACTGCAATGCAGAAATCATAGATTTATATCTATGATTTACTGCATAGAGGGGATGGGGTGGGATGGGGGTCGCCCTAGGGCTCAATGGAGCCTTCTGCTGACTTTCTGCTTCCTTGGTCGGCCAACAGAAGAAGCAGGAAAGCAATGGCTGAAGAGGGAGATGGAAGGAAAGAGACTGAATCATGTTTATTTGTGTGTTTAAAAATCTCACTTGTAAAAGCACTTTGCCCTCGCAAATGAGTGTACAAGACTTTAAAACATGAAAATACAATGACAGAACACCTGCACCAGTGGCGTAGCGTGGGTTGTCAGCACCCGGGGCAAGGCAAGTAATTTGCGCCCCCTAACCCGTGGATTTGCGCCCCCTAACCCGTGGATTTGCGCCCCCTAACCCGTGGATTTGCCCTAACCCCAGATGTTGCGCCCGGTGCGGCCGGCCCCCCCTGCACCCCCCAGGCTACGCCACTGACCTGCACACAAAAGCCAAGCACCAAGTGAATTTTCCCCCAAATACAGCACAATTCAGCCAAATGTAGACTCACATAAACATGTATTAAGAGGGTTTTTTAAGCACCCTGTGCTAATCATTTCCTATATACTCAGTCAGGGGTGCCAACTTGAATTAAATATTGGGGGGACCCTGGTAAGCCCCACCCCACATAACTGTTCACATGACGCAATGCACAAACAACATTAGAAGGGCAATGTCCACCAACTTTTTTGGGGGGGTAGCCCCTTTTAATATTTTATTGGCGGGGCTGAAGGCCCCTTGGCCCCTGGGAGTTGGCTCCTACGTTCACTGTAGTGCCCACTTGGATCCAGACCAGAACACAGATTGTGCCCCAGTGGCATAGGATGGGTTGCCAGCATCTAGGGCGGCATGGAGGGGGTGGGTTTGGAGGGAGGGAAATGGACAGAGTACACATACTACCCCCCCAAAAAAAACCTGACAACAATATGTATGGTTAAACCCAATATTTAAGAAATTATGGACCATAGGAACATGCAGCTTTGGCCACATCATGCAGCAACTGACATTTTTCTCCCTCAGGAGAAATGCTGAGAGGAGTGTCATCTTTTAGGAGCCCAGCCAGTGCGCCTCAGAGTTATCATTTTTATCATTTGAGGCTGCTGGTTCGTTTCTCCAGATGTGCCATCTGGCACATTAAGCAATTCTTTTCTTAGAAAAAGAACCTATGGTTTTGCCATGTAATGCAAAACACCAATGGAATCACTACACAAGCAAAATACCAGTAATGGTATAGCGGTTCAGCCACAAACGATGGTATGCTAATTTGTTTGATTTTTTCCCAGTGTGTCATCTGTAGTACTAGATTTTCTACCCAGGTTGTGGAGTTCATCATTTGGCAACAATCTTAAAAGTACACTTTCCTACTTTTTGCGTTACAGCTAAGGATATTGATAATGATGTGCTAATGATTCAGTTTCAGGATTCTGTCCACAAATAACGGCGACTACAGTGGTACCCCAGGTTACAAACACCTCGGGATACAGACTCCCCTAACCCAGAAGTAGTACCTTGGATTAAGAACTTTACCTCAGGATCAGAACAGAAATCGTGTGGCGGCACGGCGGCAGCAGGAGGCCCCATTAGCTAAAGTTTCAGGTTAAGAACGGACCTCTGGAATGAATTAAGTTTGTAACCAGAGGTACCACTGTACATTTTTCAGATTAGGAATTTGCTTAATTTTGTTTGCTTCCTTAGTGTTTCATCCCAGATGTATCCCTTCCTAGTTTTAGCAAATGCTCTCAGCTGATGTGATGCCATGTAGTGAGACCCAACAGGTCTGGACAATGCCCAACAGAGCCTCACATGAACTGCAAGTGTGCATCTTGGAACAAGATACAGAATCCTACAGCATGTGGAACAGATTTTCAAGCCAATGTGGAAATTGCTGTCAAAAGAAAGTATGGGAAATCAATGTTCTAAAACAGGGGTCAGCAAACTAAGGCCCGCGGGCCGGATCAGGCCCAATTGCCTTCAGGATCCGGCCCGCGGACTGTCTGTGGATTGGTGTGGGGATTCTGTTCGTTCGGGCTGCACCATTCCCCCCCTGTGCCATTCCATTCCCCCCCTCACACACACCGCAGCGGCGCCTCCTCCCTCCCTCCTCCTGGCTTCTCCCCGCCCTGCCTAGAAGAGGAAGGGGGCTGTGCTGAGCTGGCTGAGCGCCACTTTGCACAGCCTCTCTCCGGAGCCAGCACTTTTGCACAGCTCATCTACCCCCCGCCACCACCCTGGTGCTCCTGTGGGCCAGAGAGTGGAGCAGACGAGCTCACTCTGCCTACCCATGAGAAGCAGCAGCAGCGGTGGTGGTGGTGGCAGCCTCTGGGAAGGTAAGCACAGTGGCTGGGGCTGGGGGGTGGGGAGGAGGACTACTTGCCCCTCTCTCCTCTTCTTCCAGCCCCCCCCCGGGCTTCTCTGGCCCACCACTTCTTCTTCTTCTTTCTTGTAGCCGAGTAAGATTGTCTTTCATAAACACGGTTTAAAAAATGAGTCTGTAAGTGACTGTGGAGGCCAATTCTGGATCCACACATCCTTCCACAGTGGGGACATTGGTTTCCAGGCGGGAGTTGATTGCGGTGTGGATTTGCAAGGCGTGCCTCCCTCTTAGCATGTTTCTCCCTTGTGTCCTGAGTTCGAGTGTCTTCAAAGCCCATGACACCTTTGGCAAAGGTTCTTCTCCAATTGGAGCTCTTGCAGGCCACTGTTTCCCAGTTGTCAGTGTTTATACTATATTTTTTTAGATTTGCCTTGAGACAATCTTTAAACCTCTTTTGTTGACCACCAGCATTATGCTTTCCATTTTTAAGTTTGGAATAGAGTAGTTGCTTTGGAAGATGATCACCAGGCATCTGCACAACATGATCCGTTCAACAAAGTTGCTGTTGAAGAATCATTGCTTCAACACTGGTATCCTTGCTTCTTCCAGTACACTGATATTAGTTCGCCTGTCTTCCCAAGTGATGTGTAAAAATTTTCAGAGACACCGTTGATGGAATCTTTCGAGGAGTTGGAGATGGCGTTTATAAGTGGTCCATGTTTCACAAGCATATAGTAAAGTTGGTAGTACAATAGCGTTGTAAACAAGCAGTTTGGTTTCCCTGTGAATGTCCCGGTCCTCGAACACTCTTCAGTCGGGAGAAAGCCGCATTGCAGAGCTCAAGCGATGCTGAATTTCGGCATCAGTGTTGGCCCTTGTGGAAAGATAACTTCCTAGGTAGGAGAAGTGATTGGCATTTTCCAATGTTACACCATTGAGTTGGATTTGTGGCACTGCAGAGGGGTTATTTTGTACTTGCTGGTGCAGCACTTTGGTTTTTTGGATGTTGAGTGATAGGCCAAGCTTTTTGTAAGCTTCTGCAAAGATATTTAGGATGGTGTGGAGGTCATCCTCTGAGCATGCGCACACTACGTTGTCATCAGCATACTGAAGTTCTATGACGGAAGTTATGGTAACCTTACTCTTTGCTTTCAGCCTGCTCAGCTTGAAGAGCTTTCCATCTGTTCGATATATGAGAGAAGAAAGGGAAGCTCCCCGATGAGGGGCCTGCCCCTGTCTGTGTAAGACAAGGATTAAGATCCATCTTTGAGAGAGGGCTTTGGGTTTTCATCTCTCTTTCTTTTTTCTCTTTTGTTTTATTTTTATTTAGATGACTTTTTGTTGTATTGCATGATGAAAAGTTTCAATAAAATCTGTTGGGGTTGGGGGAAGAGCTCTTACCAAAAGAAAAAAAGGGGAAAAGAAACTAGATGGTGCAATCTGCAAAGCACCTTCATGGAAAACAGGTGTGTAGGAGCCAAAATTTCTGCTTCAGTGGTGTATCCATGGCTCCCTCCAGTTTGATTAGCTCTGCTGCTATGTGTTAATAATGCTGGGGTGTGGCAATGAGGTATTTGTATTTATTGAGCGGCTTTCTGTTTTCCCATGAGTTAATGGCACACAGAAGGGTGGGAGTGAGCGAGTGTGAACTCTCTCTCAGTCTCCATTATCTCATCCCAAGAGTATGGCTATGCCCATGTCTGAAACCCCAGGAGGTGAGGGACAAACACTTCATTATTTTCTCTTTGGGCCTCAAGGGTTATCAAAAAACACCAAAAAGTTCTGAAAGGAGATTAAGCCCTGTTCTTTTTCAGGCCTCCTCTGTGGAGTGAACCAAAGAGCCACTGCTGTGTCCCTTTTAATAGCAGAGAAATCAAGGACAACAGTGAGAAAATGGGGATTATGGCATACCAGAGTTCCAAGAGGAAAAAGGCACCACCATGACTGCTTACTCCCAAGAATGTAGTTGTCACAGGTCTTGCTATGCTGGTTAGCTTGTGTGGGAAAGAAGCAAAAGTTTAATGGTCATCAGTTCTGTTCTGTAAATTGTTAAATTTTACCTGTGGACATGCTGGACATTCATTTTATGAATTGACTTTCTACCTGGAACCATTATGCATTAGTTGGCAAGAAATCTGTGCTGGTGGTGGATGACAAATTGCCCTGTTAACACTGAACACAGAAGAGATGCAAATTTATTAAGAATTATGGCTGAGTTGGCCACCCTTTTTGGTTGCCCAGCACTGGTTTTAAATACATAGTACTTAGTTGAAATGAACCTGGTGGTGGTTTCATGAGAAACTTCATCGGAATTCAAGGAGGCTGCATTCACTGATTGAGGGAAGGATTTTGAAAAGACTAAGAAATTATTGTTGTGAATTTATATAGCACAATCAGTGTGCATATTGATTTATAGAACAGAAGACAACAGGTCTTTGTTCCAAGGAATTTACCGTCTAAACCAGGCTTCCTTAACCACGGCTCTCCAGATGTTTTGAGACTACAGTTCCCATCATCCCTGACCACTGGTCCTGCTAGCTAGGGATCATGGAAGTTGTAGGCCAAAACATCTGGAGGTCTGAGGTTGAAGATGCCTGGTTTAAACCATGACAAAGGGGAAACAGAGGGAGGGGGGAACTGAGGCAGGGGTAGCAATCTGCTGTTCTTTCAGTTGCATACAGCTAGGCTGAGTTATACAGTCAGGTATGGGATGAGGTAGTTGTGCCAAAGGTGATTTTTGAGAAGGGATGAAGTAAGAGAGGTGTCATCATGCAGATGGTCTGGGAGGCAGTTCCAAGTATAGAGGAGAGAGTATGGAGTCTTTTAAGGGAACAGGAGATCTTCCCATAATAGAAGCTGATGGAGGGGAGGAATGAAGAGCTGTGTGGAGAGATGGGGAGGGAAGGCCCTAGGACTCTATAGTGGACAGGAAGTATGGGGATTTTGTGAGGGTGGTGAATCATTTCTGCAGTACAGTGAGGGATAGACATGATGAATCCCAGGTGAGACACTGGAAACTGCAAGAGAAAATTGCAGTTGTCTAAATGAGAGATGCCCAAGGCTTGAAGATGACAGAGAAGAATGGCCATGTGATTTCAGTACTGTAAAAGGAGAAGTAGCATAAGCGAATAATAAAAATACATTGACACAACATATCTGCAAAGAAAGTGACCTGTATTTCTATATGTTTTCCCCTTCCAAGGAAAGTGTTTCATTCTGCTGTACATCGTTCTCTCAAATGGCAAGGTCTGGTCGTGCTTCACTCTGCCAGGGATGACTCTGTGTGTTCAATGAATCTTTAGAGGCTTCAGATGTTACAGCAGAACGTGGATGATGGCTGCACAGCTGACTGGGGCATTTTCTTCCTCTGTTTCTACTATAGCATATTGTTAAAGGAGGACCTTGCACATCTTTCCTATAGCAGCTGTCTCTCATTTATAAAATTTTCTTCCCCTTTATTGTTTAGCAAATGCCTGTGAAAATGTCCCTTGGCATCCCCTTTTGGATCTTTGGGCCAGTTAACTTGAGTAGTTATGAATATTCAGTTCAGCTCTGGTGATGAATGAAACCTCTCAAAGCAAGAGTTAAGGTAAAAGACAGTGGGAGAAGACTTGTGAAAAACTTCCTAATGAACTGATTTGAGCATGCGGCTAAATTTGATTAGACACTTTTGTCCAAAGACACCCGGAGGTGTGACCTCACTAGATATTGATTCACATAAGCCAACTTGGCTGTCACTGTACAACCTCTTTTGGAATTGCTTTCTGCCTGGGTGAATGGAAACAATGCATATCCACCACAGTAGTTCTACCACAGTCGGTCTCATTTCCTCCACATGATATACAGAGTTGTGTCTCATTTGTTGCCTTTATTTATTAATAAAGGCCAATTGAAATCCATCCAGTTGGGCTGAGACAATCCTCTACTATTTGGCGTGGGGGTGGCAGTTGGCATTTCTACAGTCTTAAACTGCTTAGCATTTGATCTCTGTAACAGCGTTTCCTGGAAAACAACATTTCTGCCATGCATCTAGTGCATAAATTGAATTGGGAAGAGGGTTTCTAGGAAACCAAAGCAATTTGGGAAATCATATAAAGTGAGGGAAGTGAGAATAGGCAAAAGGCGCGCCGGGGGGTGGGGGATCCTGATCTCAGGCGAATGTGAAAGCAAGTTGGAGACTTCGTTCTAATAAAAAGTTTGAATAATTCGTTTGGAGTTGTGGGCATGTGTTTTCCCTCCTCCATCTGGAGGTTGAGCTTAATGGGACACTTCCTGATTTGTCACACTACTTTGCCATGATATTTGATCTAGCAAACTGTAGTTTGAGCAAACCAAACCAGAGTTCCAAACACAATTCCATCCTGGTTAGCAATTCTCATTTGGAGGATTGCTCAAACCACAGTTTTCTGGGGCAGGTGTCATGGCAAGCTGGTTTGACAAACCAGGAAGCAAAAGAGGAGGAGAACATGCACACACACTCATTCTCCATGTTTTCAACCATGGCTGAGGATAGAACATAGCAGCCACAATACTATATATTGTAAACCTGCTGGTCAGTTTGTAAGCTGGAAAATTGTGAAATTACAATGTATCTACTGGGTGAAATTCTTCAAATTCTACCTTGTAATTCCCTTTGGCTTCCAGTGATTAGATCTAAACAAAATTAGATAGAAGCATGTTGCATGTCACACAGAGCTGACATCAGTTTCCCCTCGCAAATTTGGTGTTGAACATTATTCAGATGCTCTCTAAACAAGTATCTTTGCATAATAGTCAGAAAATATTTTATATCTGTCTGAAATATCTTATACTGACTTTTGATATTTGATACTGGGCAGTATTTGATAGTTGGCATGGAATTATATTTGATTTACAGCATTTGTCATGCAATGATATTTAGCATCTTACGGCTTGCATCATAATGATGATTGCTTTGGCAATCAAAAAATGCTGGCAAGTCTAGAGGCCAGAAAATGAGATTTCTGAGGGAAGGTTTCATATAGCTTGACAACATGTAGAAACTGCCTGCCCATTGACAGTGTTTACAAATACTAATTTAATTTCCAACAGCAAAGGTTTTCCCCCCTCAAAATATTATTTACTTCTCTCTTCGTCCACCCCTTCTCCATTTTTGTGGCAGGGAATTTCTGAAAACAATAAACCAATCTAGACTGCTCTTTCCCAAATGGTCACAAGGTGGTTGACACATTTGAAGAAGTCATAAATACATGATATGAAACATTGAAACAGCAAGCGCTAAAGGAATAATGATATAAGCAAACTGGCCATGGTTCCAGCAATTGCATCCTTCCACGATGCCTGTGTTCCATATCACAGGTCCTTTACAGGAAAACCCTAGCAGTAGAGGCATTCCTTTGCCAGTCTTCTAAAGGAAGGCAATAGAAGAGCAAGATATTACTTTATTTAGAGAGATCCATGCATCAAACCTGGTGGAGGGGAATTCAAAAGTTTTTTTTAAAAAAGGTTGTTCTTAACTTTCAGCTCATTGAATCTCTAAAAAGCAAGTAACCTTAGACTGCAATCCTATGCACACTAAACTAGGAATATGTACCACTGAATTTCTGAGTAAATATGAATAATGATTGGGTTGCCAATCTCTAAAGCCCCTTCCCATGCACGTTATTTAACGCATGTGTAAAGAAGAATGAAGATGCCTGGAGATTCTCATAGCTGTGACTTGTAAATGCCCCCCCCCCCGCCGTTTTCTTTGTACTTAGGCTGTGAAGACAAGCAGTGGTTATTCAATAGCCTCCGAGATAAAGAATTTGGCCTTTAAAAAGGTCACTCTCACTAGTTTTGGCCAGGAAAACACTTCCACTTTTTGAGGCAGTTGCTGGGAAGTGCAAGCAGGGAGGGAGGGGCTGTGGCCCCCTGTCCCGCTTACAGGCTCCTCTGTGGGCCATTTGCTTGGCCATTCTGAATACAGGATACTGGACCAGATGGGCCTTGGGCCTCATCCAGGTGGGCTCTTCTTATGTTCAGGTTAATTTAAGCAACGCATACAGAGGCAATTAAAAAAATCTTCCCAGAATTGTAGATCGTTACACTGTCTCCAAAGGCCTCCACACAGTTCTAGTCCTTGCACATGGAAGCCAGTTTTCTTTGTGTTCTTGTTTGCATACTGCAGGAAAGTGACTTTGCTTGGAGAGCTGGAAGGCGCCAGAGAAGCGGAGAGAGAAGCAGGGCGTGGACTAGCCAGGGCTGCCATTCTTTCTTATTTCTTTTCTTTTTTTAAAAATGATATTTATTGAGATTTCCAATAAAAACATATAAACACAAACAACAATAAAAACATACACAAACACAGTACCTAAAACATGTATAATTTCAAATCTTATTTTCTTAAACCTAATTTCCTTGACCTCCTCACACCTCCCCCTTCTGTATTCCAATTCCATTTATCTAATCAGCAAATCCATTCCCTTATTTCCCATAGCTTTTAACAATTCTGTTCTTTTTCCTTGATCAATGCCCCTGAAAACCACAAAATTTTTAAACTCATGTCAATTCTAGCCTTCATTAATTTTGTAGTGTTTACTTAGATAGTCCTTAAATTTCTTCCAATCTTCTTCCACTGTCTCTTTCTCCTGGTTTCGGATTCTGCCAGTCATCTCTGCCAATCCCATGTAGTCTGTCATCTTCATCTGCCATTCTTCCAGAGTGGGTAGATCTGGTGTCTTCCAATACTTTGCGATAAGTATCCTTGCTGCTGTTGTGGCATACATAAAAAAAGTTCTATCCTTCTTTAACACCACATGACTAACCATGCCCAGGAGAAAGGCCTCTGGTTTCTTCAAGAAGGTATATTTAAATACCTTTTTCATTTCATTATATATCATTTCCCAGAAAGCCTTGATCCTTGGGCATGTCCACCAAAGGTGGAAAAATGTACCTTCATTTTCTTTACATTTCCAACATTTATTATCTGATAAGTGGTAAATTTTTCAAGCTTGACTGGGGTCATGTACCACCTGTAGATCATTTTCATAATATTCTCTCTCAAGGCATTACATGCCGTAAATTTCATACTTACCTGGCAGGGGAGACACCTTGATCATTCTTTCTTATTTCTTACACCGTTTACAGTCAGTGGGCAGACAGGCATGTGCATGGTTCCAGGCGCTCAGTTTATTATTTTTCTTTTAAAACATACTATCCTTTTTCTACAGTAAAACGGTGCTTGTTGCAAAGTAAAGTGTTTAGCAGCAGGGCAGCAGGAGTCAGATTTATTGTATTTCTGTAATGGTGGTGCTATGATTCAAAGTGAGTTTAAAGAGCAAAACTACACATGTTCAGAGTATTTTTAAAGAAAAAAATCAGGATTGGCAAACTATTTGTTGTTTCACACAGGAAGTAAAAGTAGTTCTATTGGCATATTAGAAAAAATCCAAAATTCATATATATAATAGACCAAGCACTTATTGCATGCCTTGTTTGAAAGTCTGCTACATCCAGCCCACCTTGTTCCTTAAGACTCTTAACAGATGCAGACTTATGGCCAACCTCTCACTGGCTTTGTCTGGAGTCCAGCCCAGCCTTTCTGAACCTTGGGTCACCAGATGTTGTTGGACTACAACTCCCATCATCCCTAGCCAGCATGGCCAGTGATCAGGGGTGATGGGAATTATAGTTCAAGAATACCCGGGACGCCTCAGCAGGGAGATATAAGGGAAATAATAACACAGAAAAGAAGGCGGGGATCTTAATTTTCAGCCCCTCACTCTATAGGTCAGGTGTGGGGAAAATTTGGCCCTCCATAAGTTGCAGAACTACCACTCCCATCCTCCCTGGCCATTAACCATAATTTCTGGAGCTGATGGGAGTTGTAGACGTAGGCCCCAAATACCTGAAAGACCAAATCATTCTTTGCAGTCCCTCGGGGGGTGGGGCTAGGTTTAGCAAAGGAGGTCCACTTGCTGTCTCCTCTGCCCTCAGAGAGGGTACGGCAGGATGTCATGAACTGGTTGGATGCAGAGGATTGGTGGGAGGAAGCAGCTGGCAAGAGAAGAAGGCTCAGAGCCATAGGAAGTGGTGATGGAACAACAATGAGTTGTCAGAGGGGAAGAGGGAGAAGACTGGGATGAAGAGGTGTCAGAAGCTGAAGAGGTAACAGGGCTTAGTGACATGGGAGAGTCTGTGGCAGAGAGAAGCACATAATCGGAGGCAGAAGCTGAAGCAGGAGTGTGGGAGAAATAGGTCACACAGAGAGGATGTAAGTGGCAGGTCAAGAGCAGATGTCAAACAGGGTGACAAAACAGCAGAAGCAAATGTCCAAATCACTTACATTGCACCAGGGAAAAGTATTTTACAATGGAACCAGATAAAAGAATTACATTTATACAGGTGAAAGTTACATTTCTTGTAGAATGAAGGACATTCCAGTGACGAAAATAAAACAAGAAGATGATTTACTCATTTCTCTACTCAAACAGCTACAAACATTTTGAAACAAAAAGCTCCTCAAAGATACTAAAAAATCAAAGCAATTTCATTTCTCAGGAAGGTGTCAGACCTTGTGTGAGTGAAGTCAAAAGAATGGTACAAACAAAGTCCCATAAGTCAGATGATATTTTATGGATCAGCTTTGCAGATGTTCTCTGGTCTCAATCCTCCCTCAAGCTTGGAGGAATACACAGGTGGAGGAATATTTACCTGGGAGGCTGTCATTTACCATTCCAAGGCCTTCCAGGTCAGAAAACATTGCTTTGCCAGATTCCTCTGACTCAGAAGAACCACTCCCAGTGCAGCTCCCATCACCTCCATGGGTGCAATGGCTCTTTATTAGTACAGGCATCTCCTTGGGGGTGGGGAGCCAATTGCAGGACCACACCAGCCAGCCTTCAAAAGGCCTTTGCACTCCTGGGAAAGACCTTGATGTTGGGAAAGATGGAGGGCACAAGGAGAAGGGGACGATAGAGGGCGAGATGGTGGGACAGTGTTCTTGAAGCTACCAGCATGAGTTTGACCAAACTGCAGGAGGCACTGGAGGACAGAAGTGCCTGGCGTGCTCTGGTCCAGGGGGTCACGAAGAGTCGGACACGACTAAGCGACTAAACAACAAGAAGGGCAACAGTTCTTGGGTGGGTAAGAAGGCACCACCAGTGCCCTGTCCAGGGTTCTGAAATGACCCTGCCTTGCCTCATGTGATCCTCTTGTTTCAGATTCACCTATGAGCTTTGGGTTGTGACAGGGCAGGGCAGGACACAGGGACTTGGAAAATGCACCCAGACATTTGCAGGAAGCAAATTTGGGGTTTATATGTTGATACATGGGGGTGCAAATCATTATAAGGCTGGGGAGATGAATAGCTCCCTAACCCTTCTGGAATATTGGTGAACAGCCAGTAAATAGAAGCATTTCAAGCAGGGTGAGACAAAAAAGTAGGACATGGAGGAAATGAGGGGGGGAGACAATAGAGAGCTTTCAGTTGTTTATGGTGTCAGGATTTGCAGTTAGTTAGGATCACTAAGTAACAGGGATTATTGGTAAATAAGAATTCTGTTGTCACCATTCCCCCAATAAATACAGTTTTTGAATGATGAGGAAGGAGAGAGGCCTTTAATAAAACCCACAAGCCCCTCCTTTGATGTTTCCCAGTCTTAGCCAAATGACAGCCCCTTCTAGACTTTTGAAAAAAGCAGCTGGGGACCCTGGCATCACTGAAGTCAATGGGATGGACCTGAATAATTACTTTCTACACCTCTTGCAGGCTTGGAAGTCTTATTCCCCCTATGAGGCCATCTCACGTTCTTTGTTGATCTTTGGAATTCCAATTTATGTGACAGAAAGGTGTCAGCCACATGACAAGAGCTGGTCATGAAAAGTCTGCTGGGAGGCAGGGCTGGCAAGGAATGAGAGGGGAGATCATTCAGATATGCTTCCACTGACGGAGCATTCTCCTCAGCGCTAATTTGAATTCCACCGTTAGTGTCAAATCAGTGGTGTGCCACAGAGCTGATCCCATTTGCTCCAAAAATTATTTTCAAAAATCTTTGAACACTTAAGTATTTTTCAAGCATTAGATCCCTATATTGCCTGTGATATGACCTGGCCACGTTGTGCAGTTGCCTGTCCTCTCCTGCAGCAACCCATAAATGAAAAAACACGCAAGTTGATGATGTCACAACAGGGGCATGTTTTCCCACAAGTTATTGGGCAGGAGGGCAAATGAGGAAGCTGCTTTCTGCTGTTGTTCTGTGTTGATTACACAGTCCAATCCCAGAATAAAAGTGAGAAGGCGCATCTCCCTGCTCCCACTCAGAGATTCAATTTGTAGAGATTTAGATTAGAGTTGAGGAAGAGGCTGAATGGCACCTCCAGCAAACAAGCGCTAGAAACATTTTTAAAAGGCATCTGCGAAAAGAGGACAGTGATTTAGCAGAGAGGGAGTGTTCCTGGTAAATGGAAACTATTGGAGCATATGAAGACTAGAGTTAGAGTGGGAAAGGATTCATGCAAGAGGACTGGGGGGCTAAGTAACTTGCTCACAAATTGAAACGGCCTTTCTGCTGGTGAAGGAGTGATTCAAAGTCGACACAATAGAAGAAAGGGAAAGGAACGCCAGGACTTGCCTGAGAACTCATCCGTAGGCCTGTGCTGAAAGATCTTATTCTGATGGAGGCTAAATCGTGCCGACTTTGCCAGTAAAAGCTATTCCACCAGTGTGTAGAGGGCTTATTGCTGCATTCACCATGGCCCCACACAGCTCCGCAATGAAGTCATTCTGTAGCCTGATTAAAACAACATCTTCTAATTCTCTTTTTGTTGTAATTTACAATCTCTTTCCTTTGGCTGAACCTGCTGGCCATCCTGGAGGTGAACAAAGAGAATGTGCTAAAGTTGCCAATTCAAGGGCTTGGTGTCGGAGGAAAGCTTTTGTTTCCCCAGGGTGTATTTATTTGGGAGACAGTTCATAAAGCCCCACAGAGCCTTGTAAATCTCCAGTTAAGTGCCTGATCTGTGTCCCCAGTTCTCCAAATCCTGTAGCAAAGTAACTTAATTGTAATTTACTCCAAGATCTCAGGTTGGTTTCGGCCTCACTTCAAAAGATAAAATTGCATCACCCCAGACGATTTCTTTTTAAAGACTTGAATAGTGGGGATACAGAGAATGTATTCTCATCTCAAAGAAAACAAAAGCATACAGTTAAATCAGTTATATGAAATATTCTACTTAATCACTGAAACTGCAATATGCCAGCCCCACAACCTTACATGAAAAACCTCTTATTGAATAAGTTATTTTAACCTAATTGTTCTTCATTCTGATATTTGTGTACTGCCCAATAGCATTTTTTTCCTGGGAAGTTTACAATGAAAACCTTTAGACACAAAAGCATCACAAACCCAGAAACACCAAGTAGCATTTGCACAGTTGCACGCCCCCCCCCCCAATCTCTGAGTGATGTGCGATTCCAGGGGCTCTAGGTTCACCTGGTTCAGTTTCTTTGGAATAAGATCATGGTGTGTGTGTGTGTGTGTGTGTGTGTATGTATATATGTGTGTGTGTGTGTGTGTGTGTGTGTGTGTGTGTGTGTGTGTGTATATATATATATATATATATATATATATATATATATATATGCGCATGCTTTTTATTGAGTTTTTTCACAAACAACAAATAAAACAATCTTTTACAGCCATGGTGCCTTTATGATACGCGGTTTATTTACACATACAGTCGTACCTTGCTTTTCAAACAGCTTTGTTCTTGAACATTTTGGCTCCTGAATGCCACAAACAGTGACTGTTCCAGTTTGTGAACTATTTTTGTTTTTGTTTTTAAAAAAATTCTATTTATTCAAAATTTCAAAAAGAATACAAGAAAAAACAAAAATACAACAACAAAACAACAAAACAACAGAAAAAAAGAATAACAAAGAAAAATACAAATCCAAATTACATCCTTTCATTTACTTATTTCTTGGACCTCCTCACACCTCCCTTTTTGTATTCTATCTTAATTCATTGTTTCAGCAAATTCTTCCCATACTTCACCATTTTTATTTAAATAATTTGTCTTAACAATCTGTCTCTCTCTCTCCCCCCCCCCGTTAACTCAACATATCCTTTCCAACTTTTACTATATTCTGTTATTCAATTTACCATTGATTTCTTTAACCTTATCTTACCTAAAGAACCATAAAATTTCAATTTTTTTTTAAATATAAATATTTATTAAAAATTTTTTGGATACAGATGCACAAATAATAAACAACCTTACTTATATCATAACGTGGTTTCATCACTTCTTTGGACTCCCTCACGTCTCCCGCTCCCATTTACATCGTTAAAAGGTTTTTCCAAGCAAATTATCAAATTGTTTACGATCTTATATCCACTCATTTAAATATAATCTAGCAATTCTCCAAAAGGTTTATGTTTTCTTTAATCTCACTTATCATCAAATTCAAATCTAATTTAGTGGTGGCCAATTTTTTATAATCTAGCATCCTCAAAATTTAAACCATATTTATGCATACCTCCTTCAAACCTTTCTACTAAAGCCAATTAATTCCTTTCCAACATATTCTGATATTTCATTAGTATCACACTAATTCGAAAAAGAAAATATATAAAAAGAAATTCTCTTCTAATTAAATCCAACGTCCCTTCTTCCTGGCTTCGGGTTATGTCAGTCCATTCTAACCATTACATCCTGTCCATCAATCTGGTGTTCTAATATCCGAGGCTCTCAGGTCTCTTCCACGCCCCCTCTGCAGATTTTCTTGTTCCCGTTTATACTTGCACCCTTCCCTGTCCCTTGTTGGTTTCTTTCATAGTTTCTTCCCTCTCTCCTTGAGGAGAGGGTCTCCGGGGAATTCCAAACGGTAATAATCTTTATTTTCTTTCATCAAGTTAGCCCATTCCCCACAATCCCCCTCCCCTATTTTAATTTTGTAATCCAAAAAGTACAGTGGTGCCCCACAAGATGAACGCCTCGCATGACGGAAAACCCGCTAGACGAAAGGGTTTTCCGTTTTGGAGGCGCTTCGCAAAACGAATTTCCCTATGGGCTTGCTTCGCAAGACGAAAATGTCTTGCGAGTTCCTGCGGTTTTTTCCCCTCCCCCCTTTTTCTAAGCCGCTAAGCCGCTTATCAGCTGATCCGATAAGCCGCTAAGCCGCTAAAAGCCGCTAAGCCACTAATAGCGCTAATCCGCTAAGCCGTCAATGGGCTTGCTTCGCAAGACAAAAAAACCGCTAGACGAAGAGACTCGCGGAACTGATTAATTTCGTCTTGCGAGGCACCACTGTAGTTATTCCAGAAGTAGTTGTCAACTTGTTTCACAGTCCCTCCAGAGCTAAGAGCTTCCTTGACTCCAGGCACTTCCAAACACACTCCAAATTCAGTCTTCCCATGTTGCGGCTTTTGGTCATGCAGGACTTTGGATCTCTCCCTTTGTATCTTTTGAGGTGCAATCGCGACCTCTTCCATCTTCATCTGCCCTTGGACTTGCCTTGCCAAACCAGTTTCCTGTGTTAATTGTTGTGGAATTTCTTTGTCTTTGTTTCCTGTTAGTTCATATTTACTGGCTACAGCAGTCATAAAGTCCAACTTTTCATTCATCAAGTTCATTTTCTCATGCAACTGCTGCAGCATAGCAATTGTTTTGCCAAGGGCAGACGTTAGAACTTCCTCCCTGCACATTTCTGTTCAAGGTCAAATAGCTGGTCCCACGGTCTAATTCTCACAACTATAACGTTTCCCTGTAAACTGCAGCAACAAACTGACAAGCTCCCTCTAGGGGACACAGTTTCTAGTTTGTGAACTATTTTTGGAAGCCGAACATCCGATGGGGCTTCCACGGCTTCTGATTGGCTGCAGGATTTTAAATGAGAAAATCACGAACCAGGAAATAGAGGGTGCCATCCAGAATATGCAATTGGGAAAATCACCAGGACCAGACGGGCTGACGGCGAGATACTATACAGCAATGAAGGAATGGCTAATACAACCATTGAAAGAAGTTTGCAACCAAATTTTGGAGGGGAAAAAGGCTCCCGAATCGTGGAAAGAAGCATTTATCTCACTTATACCGAAGACAGAAACTGAGAAACATCAAGTTAAGAACTACCGCCCTATATCACTCTTAAATGTGGATTATAAAATTTTTGCAGACATTTTAGCAAAAAGATTTTAAAAAGTGTTGTTAGAGGAGATTCATAAGGACCAAACAGGCTTTCTCCCAGGGAGACATATGTCAGATAATGTAAGGAACATTATAGATATTTTGGAACTATTGGAGACTGATATAAATAGAAAAGCAGTTTTGATTTTTGTGGACGCGGAGAAAGCCTTTGACAATATTTCTTGGAGCTTTATGAAAAGGAATCTCCATGGGATGGGGGTAGGCCAAAATTTTGAAAACGGTAAAGGTGCAATATACTCTGAGCAAAAAGCTAAATTAATTGTGAATGGTGTGGTTATGGACGAGATCCCAATAGAAAAAGGGACACGACAGGGTTGCCCAATATCCCCTCTATTGTTTATATCGGTCCTGGAGGTGTTGTTGAATATGATCAGAAGGGACCAGCTGGTTGAAGGAATACACCTCGGAGCTAAACATTACAAGTTAAGAGCATTTGCAGATGACCTAGTTTTGACTTTGCAGCAGCCAGAAGCCAGCACAAAAAGAGTTTTAGAACTAATTGAAATATTTGGTCAAGTGGCTGGTTTTAAATTAAATAAACAGAAGACAAAGGTGCTGGAAAAAAATCTAACGATGGGGGAAAAAGATAGTTTTCAAAGGGAAACTGGTTTGGAAATAACAAAAAAAGTGAAATATCTGGGGGTGAATTTAACATCTAAAAACGTGAATTTATTTAAAGACAATTATGAGAAATGTTGGCTGGAAGTTAAGAAAGATTTCGACATATGGTCTAGGTTGAGACTATCCTTGTTAGGCCGAATTGCCGTTATTAAGATGAATGTATTGCCGAGATTGTTGTTTTTGTTTCAGACACTGCAAGTTCTAGATAGGATGGACTGTTTCAAGAAGTGGCAGAAAGATATATCCAAATTTGTCTGGCAGGGCAAAAAGCCCAGAATAAAATTTAAGATTTTAACTGATGCAAAAGATAGGGGGGGTTTTGCTCTGCCGGACTTAAGACTTTATTACGAAGCAGCAGCTTTCTGCTGGTTGAAGCAATGGCTACTTCTTGAAGACACAGACATTTTAGACATGGAAGGGTATGATAACAATTTTGGCTGGCATGCATATTTATGGTATGACAAGGCAAAGGTTTATAAGGGCTTTAAAAATCATATTGTCAGGAAAGCTTTGTATAATGTTTGGAATCGATATAAGGATTTGTTGGAAAATAAAACACCCAGATGGTTGTCACCAATGGAAGCTAGAGCGGTGAAAAAACTTAACATGGATTCTAATTGGCCAAAATATTGTGAAATTATAGAATATGACGGTGAAAAAGTTAAATTACAGAGCTTTGAGAAACTAAAATCCAAAGTTCGAGACTGGTTACATTATTATCAGATAAATGAGACTTTTAAGCAGGACAGGAAACTAGGATTTCAGAAGGAGAGGTCAAAATTGGAAACAGAATTGTTAGAGACCAATACTAAGAATCTGTCTAAAATGTATAATTTGTTGCTGAAATGGAATACACAGGATGAAACGGTTAAATCAGCTATGATGAAATGGGCACAAGACTTAGGTCATGATATTATGTTCGCTGACTGGGAACAGTTATGGACCACAGGCCTTAAATTTACGGCATGTAGTGCCTTGAAAGAAAACATAATGAAAATGATCTATAGGTGGTACATGACCCCAGTCAAGCTTGCAAAGATATACCATTTGCCCAATAATAAATGTTGGAAATGTAACGAATGTGAAGGAACTTTCTATCATCTTTGGTGGACCTGCCCAAAAGTTAAAGCCTACTGGGAAATGATCTATAATGAAATTAAGAAAATCCTTAAGTGGACATTTGCAAAGAAACCGGAGGCTTTTCTCTTGGGTATGGTCGGCCAATTGGTACCAAAGAAAGATAGGACTTTTTTTATGTATGCAACTACAGCAGCAAGAATTCTCTTGGCAAAGTATTGGAAGATGCAAGAATTACCTACTCTGGAAGAATGGCAGACGAAGGTGACTGAATTTATGGGACTGGCAGAGATGACCGGCAGAATCCGTGATCAGAGGAGAGAGACAGTGGAAGAGGACTGGAAAAAATTTAAAATATATCTTAAGAACTGTTGCAAAATCTCAGACTGATAAAATGTCAAGGGGTAAGAAACAGAGAATTTCAGCTGTAAATATTTAAGTCAAGAGAACTTTGAGGGAAATTAAATATAGAAATGGAATGAAGGATTGCTAAAAAAATTGAAACAAGGGTGCAGTGAAGGGGAGGCATGGGGAAGTCATGTGTTGTTTGTGAACGTTTTTATTTGTGTGTTTTTTGTTTATGAAAATTAATAAAAATTATTTTTTTAAAAAAAACAAAAGCCGTGCTTTAGTTTCCGAACATTTTGGAAGTTGAACGGACTTCCGGAACGGATTCCATTCGCCTTCCAAGGTACGACTGTATATATAACCTGAGCCTGCGATGGAGGAGCTCACACAGCTTTAAGGATCTTGCTTCTCCCATAGTCACAGGCTTGGCTTCCAGCAGAAATCAGGCATGGTTCTTCCCCACCTGCTTCCAGCTTCCAGCTTCCGGCTTCTTGCTCGCACAACTCAACTCCCAACTCAGGACAATAAAAGGATTCATCTGGTGCAGAAAAGGCCACAAGCCTCTCTGTGGAGGCCATTCCACAATCAGGGCTCCACTGCCACCCCCCCAAAAAAACTTATACCCCACCCATCTGGCCAGGCCTCCCCAGCCACTCTGGGCAGCTTCCAACAGGGTATTAAAAACACAAAACATGAAACATATACAAATGTTTGCACAAAGTAATTTATACATGTATACATTTATAATTTATACATTTGATATACACTTTCCCCTAATATATGACTATTTGGACACATCATTTGGTTAAAGAACTGCATAGCAAGAGTCAGAGAAATGCAAATTTAGGAGGATAACTATGTTTTGGGTCATGCATTATTTAGTGCTGATTAGATAGGGTAGCATTAAAATGTGAACCAAACCAACTATCTGTCCCTAGCAGAGAGTAGACTACGGTTACCAGATTTTTTTCAATGAATCCAGGGACACTTTTCAACTTCCTATTAAATAGATGGATTTTGTCAGGGGACTGATTTGCAAATCCGGGGACTGTCCCTGGGAAATGGGGAAATCTGGTAACCTTGTTGTTGTTTAGTCGTTTAGTCGTGTCCGACTCTGCGTGACCCCCTGGACCAGAGCACGCCAGGCACTCCTGGTAACCTTAGGGTAGACCAAACTGGGAGATGGTTGCTTCTTAGGTACCTGCTCCCAAGCTGCTTAGGGCTTGAAATGTTAATACCAACACTTTTGATTAGGCCAAAATGTCACCCTTTCTAATTTAACTATCAAGGTTTATTTTGAATAGACTGTTTTGAAACTGAAAGAATACCTGCTGATTTATAGCTGGAAGCTTCCACAATTTTTGCTACTGTTAAAATGTTGTTATTGCATGGGATAAGGAGGGAGCCAGAAAGGACAGCATCCTGTCAGCATAGACAGGAGCATTTTCTGCGTGGTGGTTGTGGTGGGGCTTGATTGGAACTAACCCTGGAGTGCAGCAACTCCAGTGATGGAAGGCCCACTGTGATGATCAAATTGCCAGACACTTTGTACATAAAATTGCTCATATCCATGCCAACTTGGATGCTGTTTTGACACTGCTGGAGATAGTAATTGCCAATGCACTGTCTGGTCTTATTGTTAAAGATTTATTTCAGCTTGTGTTGCCTGGGGATAGGGACAAGCTGACAGGAGCTATGAGGCCTGTCACCTGCCCTTTGTGAACACTGAAGGGTCACTGAAGTTTATACAAAATAAGGTAAGGGCACTTAGCCTCCAGGAACAGGAGGAATTTCCTCCACACAAATTAACCCTCTTGCCACTTTATTTATTAACAAATGGGTTTTGTCTTTGCATTTCAAAAATCAAGCTAAATGTCAAATTTAAATTATAAATTTCAAAAATGGAACATTTGCTTTCAAAATTTGGTAAAATTGGATATGTGTGCCCAGTCTCAAATATTCATTTTAGCTCTAACTCCTGTATTCAGAGATACAGAAAAGGGTTTTATCATTTATACTTAGAGCATGGATCAGGGAAGAGGCCCACTGATAATTTAATTTAATCAGAATCATTTTACTTCTATAGCCAAGTTATTGGTGGGGTTTTGAGGGATTTTTTTGTTGCTGCTGCAAAGCTTTTGAAAACTAAACTAGGGCGCAGGATGGAAATACTTGCCACAGTCCTGCAGCCTTTCCCTCCTATGATTGGCTAATGATGTCATCCGTTGTTATTTCCCTTCTTCTGCACATGATTCTCTCTGGTCTGTCTTCAGTGCAGCATCTCCCTGTTGCCTTTGGATTTGATTTGTGTTTTCATTGGCCAGA
Source organism: Podarcis erhardii (assembly GCF_964252035.2). Classification (NCBI taxonomy): domain Eukaryota; kingdom Metazoa; phylum Chordata; class Lepidosauria; order Squamata; family Lacertidae; genus Podarcis; species Podarcis erhardii. The sequence goes on along the minus strand of NC_138509.1, from coordinate 2,978,814 downwards.
ACTTGTAAACTTGAAAATATAAAGCTATTTCAGGCAAAAGTTCTCTTTTCCCCCCACCTCAGTGTTTTTTCACGGTCTACAGCCACACCCCTGACCTTTTCCTCCAGCCATTCTATTAAACAAACAAGCAGAAGAAATGTGTTATTTCCGCCTCTGACTGTAGTTGACAAGTGCTTTAGAGAGACTGATAGTGATTACAGTGGATTACAGGGGGGATGGAGCCAGGACACATTACCCCTCAGAGAGTGGCAAGCCTGCCCGTAAATGACTTAATTGATTTTCTACACCCCCGCTTGGTACCCTGGTCTCTACGTGCAACAAGCCTGGTATTGGACTACCTAAGCAAGACCAGTTTGAAATGCTCTCGTCCTCATATGCCTCGATGCCGGAATTGGAGGCTTCTACTATTTTAAGCCCAACACGCAACCAAGACCCACAGCATTTGTTAAATTTTGACCCGTTAGCAGTACCGACACAAGATTCAGCTGTCGACCTGCTACCTGTACAGCCCATACGGGTCGGCAAAGCCCTCGCTCTGCAAAAACCAGCTGAACACCATGATATATCAGCTGATCATCACAATATTTGCAATGGTGTCATCGAAGATCCTCTGGGCCAAATCAACATATTGGCCCCCCAGTTAAAGCCATCACACCTACCTAGGGACCAGCGACCTCAAACCTGGAACCACCAAGCAGAGCAGAAGGAGGAGGAGCCTAACTCAGGAGCCCCAAATCACCGGAAAAGAGATTGACTGCCACTACTTCCACCATCACCCTATTTCCACATTCTATCTTGGAACGTGGCGGGATGGTTATCTAAGCAGGGTGACGTCGACCTTCTGAATTTCCTTACAAAATTTCAGATTATATGTCTACAGGAGACATGGTGCCTAGATCTCCATGTCGCTTCTCTTCAGGGATATGAAGCCTTTGCTACCCCTGCGATAAAACCAAATTTCCGAGGCCGACCTAGTGGTGGCTTAGTCACTTTTGTTTCCATCAAGCTAAAGTGCAAGGTCCGGCAACAGCAGTGGGCGAAGAGTAACAACCTACAAATCCTACTTATTTCTGGCAGTGAAGGAGGGGATTTCCTCTGCTTTAATATATATATCCCTCCCATAGGCACCCCTTCCCAGTCGTCACAAATCTGGGAAGATTTAGAGCTATGTTTGGAGAAGGCTGAACTAGAATTCCCTGGCATGGATATCCTGCTGGCAGGTGATTTCAATGCCAGGAGAGGAAACGACATTAATACGTACTGTTCTAAATCTCAGTTACTGCCAGAGGCAGATTGGTTTATTCCCTGGTCCTCTGACGATAAGGTCTTGAATAAGGAAGGCATTACATTAATGGAGATTGCCTTCAAACATAATCTGTACAATTTGCATGGTACCCATATGGACAGGTCAGGGGGTTTCTTTTCTTTCCTTGGGCCTAGAGGTGCGAGCGTTATTGATTATATCCTGGTCTCCCCAAAACTTTTGGAGAGGTCACAGGGTTTTAGGACTTTCAACAGAACTGAGAGTGATCACCTCCCTATATCAATCTCACTAACTCCCTGCGGTTTGGAGGATCCGCAATACCGTAATCACTGTGCAGATCCACCTCCAACTCTGGCCCCTCGTAGGCGTAAATGGAACAGTGACCTGGAACTTAAAATCAAACTACACCTCCATTCACCATATTTATTGGCCTTGAGAGACCAATGTATTTCATCTAATTCTGACCCATTTTTAACATTTCAGCAGGTCTCAGAGTCGCTCCTCCCACTACTTACGAACTCCAACCCTCCCAAACAACAAAATAATTCGAGGGCCTGGTTCGACAAAGACTGTAGGAATCTAAGATCTTTGCTTAGGAAATTACAAAATAAGGTAAAACAGGAAGGGACCCTGTCCTCACTGGAAAACCTGCGCAGGTGGCACTCTCATTATAAAAATACTCTAAAATTTAAGAAATCCCTCTATAGAAAGGAACAATGGGAGGCACTCGACAAGGCGATCAAATTGCGAGACGATAAAAAGTTCTGGGAAATAATTGCTCAGGGAGTCTCACCCAAAGGGAAAACTGTAACCAATAGTATTTCATCTAACTTATGGTACCAACATTTTCCCCGGCTATATACAACCTCAAACATTGCTAAACCGAGCCAGTTTCCTCCTATTAAAAACGATCTATTAATGGGCTGGGACCCTGTTACCGAATCAGAATGTTTACAGCTAAGGACTTCCGGTCGGTGCCATCGTTTAATGGCGGTTCTAGCCTCGAGCTCCGAGGCAGGACTGCTCCGCAAGTTCGGGTCCGACCCGCTACGGCGAGCGGGGGACCCCTAAAATTACAGGCGCAGAAGCCTGTAAACAAAGAGACTCGGCGGGCACCTTTTGCGCCCTCCGGTACTGTAAAGGAGGCTTTTTAAAGTCTCCGGAGCGGCATCGGGGTGAGCGCGGTGCTGAGAGTCGCTACCCAGCTTGTGGAGTGAAGCCGCGTCACCATGAACGGAGAGCGCCGATTCCTTCCTGAAATAAAGATTTGACTGCAACACCCGTGAGTAAGATTGAGGGACTGAACGGGACACTAAATTTGAAAATTGGCTGAAAACGGGGAAGGCATTAAACAAGGAAGTCTGCCCCCCCGAACTGCATGATTAGCGAAGCAACGAAAATAGCAAGCTGTATTTGAAGGAAAAACCTTTTGCAAACTGTCAAACCTGACATCGGACTTAATATTCCCCCCAATTGGCAGGAGAAGGGGGAAAGATAAAATTGGATATTGTTCCTGCGCGGAAATAATCGTAAAAAAAGACTTTTCACTGCCAAACTCCCCCAGATCGGGCTGCCTGAGCAAGGCACCGGGAAAGGAGAACTGTCAGTCTAAATTGGATACAAAGTAAGGTTTTGTTGGAAACTTAGCTGTTGGACTTTAATAAATCTGTTGAACTTCTGGTTAAACTGAAACATTTGTGGATTTACAGTATCGACTCTTGAACTTTTGGCTCATTGCTCTATGTTTCCCTTGCTTCTTTGCTACCCATTTCCTTTTGGACACAATTGAAAGCTCCCTCTAGAGGGTCTAAAGAGAAACTTTGTACATTGAAAAAAGAAACAGTGGGATTTTCCACTTGCAAGTCTACTCTGTGAGAACGACCTTGAGGCCATGAGTGGCCCTGTGGATGAGATAGTAACTAGACATAAATCAAAACAAGCGCAAGCACAAGCACAGAAGAAAAGGAGCTCAATATCAGATACAACACCAGCTGCACAGGAAAAGACAGTAACAGCTTCTATGGAATCTATGACTCAGGCACTGGTCAAAATCAATCAATCTTTGGAAGCTCTGACAAAGCAATCCATAGAACTGACAAAGCAGTCCACAGAAAATTCTAAAAAATTGACAGAATTGACAGCAAGATTGGACTTGAACACGGCAAGCGTGTCATCTAATACAGATTCTATAAATAAATTAATTCAAGAAAGTTCTGAAACACGAAGGATTGCTGAAAGTGCAAAAAATACTGCAGAGGAAACAAGGGGAAGATTTGAGCCGATTGAAAAAAAAGTAAATGAGCATGATGCAACCCTCTCTTTATGGGAACTACAGAGAAAGGAGAAGAATTTGAAACTTAGATTGGTTCCTGAGAGTGAGGGTGACAACCTTGTGGGATTCCTTAAAAACAACTTTGCAGAATTTTGGCATGAGGAATGGGGAGAAGGAGAAGGAGTTAAGATTGAAATAACAACAGCCTTTCGGTTAGGCAGGAGGCAGACAAAGAAACCAAGGGATTGTTTAATCACATTGGGATCCAAGGAACAGAGAGATAAAATATTGAACCTACACTATCAAAAAGCCTTGGTGATCCAAAATTCTCAGGTACAGATTTTTAAAGATATCCCTAAATACATTTTGGAGGTGAGAACCCTCTTTAAAGAATTGGTTGACCTGCTGAAGAAAAACGCCATTCCTTTTAGATGGGAATTTCCACAGGGCTTGTCCTTTAACTTCAAAGGAAAGAAGATCAAAATAAGAACAATCCAAGATAAAGAACAGTTTTTGGGGAGACACCGGGAAGACTTGCAGAAAGGAACTGTAGACGAGGAAGAACCAACTGACATTGCTAATCTGTCATTTGGACTTTTGTTACCACCATCAGAAGAAGAACAGAAACTTGGAGCAGTTGGAGGAACAGGTACTTAGTAACAAAATGTCTCTGCAACTTCTTAGCTGGAACTGTAACGGTTTGAACCTTCCCCGAAAAAGACGCCAAGTCTTTCATATTTTGAAGAGAGAGCAGTTAGACTTAATATGCTTGCAAGAAACCCATATTGTCAGGACACACAGGAAATTATTGATAAATAAGAGACTGGGACAGGAATTTATCTCATCGGACAAAGTGAAGAAAAGAGGAGTGGTGATCTATGCAAAAGAAAAACTGGCTCCAAAAATGATATTTAAAGATGAACAAGGAAGATACCTGGCAATTGAAATACAAATTCAAGGAGAAAAAATTCTGATAGTCGGAGTTTATGCACCAAATGAAGGGAAGGCTGAATTTTTTAAGAAGTTGCATGAGACTTTAATGGACTTTCTGGACTATAAAATCGTATTGATGGGAGATATGAATGGAGTCGTCTCCACAAATATGGATAAAGCACAGAGACAAGTGATTTCAAAGGAGGGGAGACTACCAAAGACTTTTTTTGAAATGACTGAAACTATGGACTTGATTGATATCTGGAGAACAAGGAACCCTCTTGAAAGAGAGGGAACCTTCTTTTCTGAAGCAAAAATGACATGGACAAGAATTGACCAAATTTGGATTACTAGCAGCCTGGCGCCAAGAACCAAAAAAATAGAAATCTGCCCAAAAACCTGCTCCGACCATAACGCTGTAAAGATGGAGATGAAATTAACAACAACTGGATCCTTCAGATGGAGAATGAATGACACCCTATTTAAAGATGAAGAGATTTATAAAAAGGCCCAAAAAACATTGAAAGATTATTTTGAGATAAATTTGAGAACAGACGTGGAGAAAAGAACAATCTGGGACGCTAGCAAAGCCGTGATGCGAGGTTTCCTAATTCAACAGAACTCTATAAAAAGGAAAAGACAAAATGAGAGGAAAGAAATTTTTTTAGGAAAAATGAAAGAAGGAGAAAAGAAATTGAGGTCCAAACCAAAGTCCCAAGAGATCTTGAGAGAGATAAAGTATTATCAGACGCAATACATGGAATTGATGAATCAAGAAATAGAATGGAAAATAAAGCAAATGAGACAAAAAACATTTGAATCTGCAGATAAATGTGGGAAACTTTTGTCATGGCAATTAAAAAAGAGGCAGAAACTGAATACAGTGACGAGCTTAGAGATGGAGGGAAAGACCATCTACAAACCCAATGAGATAAGTAATTGTTTTCAAAGTTTTTTTAGGAAATTATATGCACAAGGGCCAGTAAACGAACAAGAAATTGAAGAATTCATTAGAAATTACGGATTACCAAAAATTTCAGAACAAAATAAAAGGATCTTGAATGAGAAAATAACAGAACAAGAGATAGAGGGTGCCATCCAGAATATGCAACTGGGAAAATCACCAGGACCAGACGGCTTGACCGCCAGTTACTACAAAATGCTGAAGGATTGCTTAATACAACCTCTAAAGGAAGTTTGCAATGAAATTATGGAGGGGAAAAAGGCACCTGAATCGTGGAAAGAGGCTTTCATCTCACTTATACCGAAATCAGAGACTGAAAAAAACCAGGTTAAAAACTACCGCCCTATATCTTTACTCAGTGTGGATTATAAAATTTTTGCAGACATTTTGGCAAAAAGATTGAAGCGAGTGTTATTAGGGGAGATTCATAAGGACCAAACTGGCTTTCTCCCAGGGAGACATATGTCAGACAATGTGAGGAACATTATCGATATTTTGGAGCTGTTAGAAGTTGACATTAATAGAAAGGCTGTTTTGATTTTCGTGGATGCGGAGAAAGCCTTTGACAACATTTGTTGGAGCTTTATGAAAAAGAATCTCCAAGGGATGGGGGTAGGCCAAGGTTTTGAAAACGGTATAGGTGCAATATATTCGGAACAAAAAGCAAAGTTAATTGTAAACAATGTGGTAACGGAAGAAATACCTATAGAAAAAGGTACACGACAGGGTTGCCCAATATCTCCTCTACTTTTTATATCAGTCCTGGAGGTTTTGTTAAATATGATTAGAAGGGACCAGTTGGTTAAAGGAGTTCAGGTCGGAGCTAGACATTATAAACTAAGAGCATTTGCAGATGACCTAGTTTTGACTTTACAACAGCCAGACACTAGTACTAAAAGAGTGCTGGAATTAATTGAAATATTTGGTCAAGTAGCAGGATTTAAATTGAATAAACAGAAAACAAAGGTTTTGGAGAAAAATTTAACAATGGAAGAAAGAGAGAGGTTTCAGAGTGAAACAGGTTTGGAAATAACGAAAAAAGTGAAATACCTGGGGGTAAACTTAACATCTAAGAATCTGAATTTATTTAAAGACAATTATGAAAAATGTTGGTCAGAAGTAAAGAAAGATTTAGAAACATGGTCAAGGTTGAAACTGTCCTTGTTAGGTCGAATTGCTACTATTAAGATGAATGTATTGCCTAGAATGCTATTTTTGTTTCAGAACTTACAAATTCTGGACAAGATGGATTGTTTCAAGAGGTGGCAGAAAGATATATCAAAATTTGTCTGGCAGGGCAAAAAGCCCAGAATTAAGTTTAAGATTTTAACTGATGCAAAGGATAGAGGGGGATTTGCCCTGCCGGACTTAAGATTATACTACGAAGCAGCAGCTTTCTGCTGGCTGAAAGACTGGCTACTTCTTGAGAACACAGACATCTTAGATTTGGAAGGATATGATAATTGTTTTGGTTGGCATGCATACTTATGGTATAACAAGGCAATGGTGTACAAAGGTTTTAAAAACCATATTGTTAGAAAAGCATTATATAATGTTTGGAGCAGATACAAAGATCTACTGGAAACTAAAACTCCCAGGTGGTTGTCACCAATGGAAGCCAAGGGGGTGAAAAAACTTAATATGGATTCTAAATGGCCAAAATATTGTGAAATCTTAGAATATGAAGGTGAAAGGGTTAAGCTTCAGAGTTATGAAAAACTAAAGTCCAAAGTTCGAGATTGGCTGCATTACTACCAGATAAATGAGACATTTAAAGAGGACAGGAAAATAGGATTTCAGAAGGAGAGGTCAAAGTTAGAAACGGAACTGTTAGAACCCAATACTAAGAATCTGTCAAGAATGTATAATTTGCTGCTTAAGTGGAATACACAGGAGGAAACGGTGAAATCAGCTATGATTAAATGGGCACAGGATATCGGTCATGACATTATGTTTGCTGACTGGGAACAGTTATGGACCACTGGTGTTAAGTTTACGGCATGTAATGCCTTAAAAGAAAATATAATGAAAATGATCTACAGGTGGTACATGACCCCAGTCAAGCTTGCAAAAATTTATCATTTGCCCAATAATAAATGTTGGAAATGTAATGAGAATGAAGGTACCTTCTATCACCTATGGTGGACCTGCCCGAGGGTGAAAGCATTCTGGGAAATGATTTATAATGAAATTAAGAAAGTCCTTAAATGGACATGTACTAAGAAACCAGAGGCTTTTCTCCTGGGCATGGTTGGCCAATTGGTGCCAAAGAAGGATAGGATTTTCTTTATGTATGCTACTACTGCAGCAAGAATTCTTCTGGCAAAGTATTGGAAGATGCAAGAACTACCTACTCTGGAAGAATGGCAGACAAAGGTGATTGACTTCATGGGACTGGCAGAGATGACCGGCAGAATTCGTGACCAGGGGAAAGAGGCAGTGGAAGAAGACTGGAAGAAATTTAAAATATATCTTAAAAACTGTTGTAAAATTGAGGAGTGTTAAGATGTCAAGGGGTAAGAAGCAGAGAATTACAGCTGTAACCAACAAATTTATGGGAATTTAATGAAGGGAACTAAATGGATAAATTGACTAAAGGGTTGCTAAAAAATTCTTTCTAAAATAAGGATGCAGCGAAAGGGAGGTACGGGGAAGTCGATTGAAAGAAGTTACAAGAAAATAAGATTATGAATTTATTTATGTTTGATTTGTTTATGTTTGTTTGTATTTTGTGATGTGTTTGTCTTTTAATTATGTGTTTTAAAAATTGAATAAAAATTATTATAAAAAAAGGAATGTTTACAGCTAATTAAAACACTCAAGAATGGCAAAGCTCCCGGTGAAAATATGATTCCTCCTGAGGTGCTTAAACTAAATGCCCAGTGGTGGGCTGTTTTTTTGGCCCAACTTTTTACGGCAATAAATGATACATGCAAAATCCCAGAAAATTGGAAACTGAGCCTGGTAGCCCCCATCTATAAGAAGGGAGACCCCCAAGACCCCTCAAACTATCGCCCCATACGTCTCCTGGACATTGTGTATAAACTCTATACTCGCCACCTGCTAAACAAATTGGTTGAATGGGCTGACCATTCTAACTTGCTTAATCCGGAACAGGCAGGGTTTAGAAAGGGCCATAGTACAATAGGCCACCGTTTGGTATTACAGATAATGATAGATAAGTATACAAAGACATATAAGAGCAAACTTTTTGTGGCTTTTGTAGATCTCACATCCGCCTTTGACTCAATCTGTAGGAACAAATTATGGCAAAAACTATATGACACAGATATTGATAGACGACTTCTCAAAATACTTAGAGAGTTACATACAGACACCACAGTTAAAATCAGAACTGGGATGTCAGGCAACTATACTGACCCTCTGCCACTGGGGAAAGGGGTTAAACAGGGCTGTTTGTTAGCACCGTTCCTCTTTAATTTCTATATAAACGACATTGTCCAACATATGGCAAAGTATAAGTCATCAGCTCCTGCCCTGGAAGGCAAACACCTGAATATACTGCTATATGCTGATGACATGGCGGTCATGGCACTCACTCGAAGTTGGCCTACTCAGCATGCTGGAGGGGCTCGCAGCTTATTGTTCCCAAAACTCTCTAAAGATAAATTATGATAAAACAAAAATTGTGGTGTTTACTAGAGCTCGACATACATTTAGATGGTCTCTAGATGAACACAAAATTGAACAATGTCTCCTCTTTAAATATCTTGGTATCACTTTCCAAGCCACATCTAGCTGGCTTGCCCACTTCAAGACTGTAGCACTTCTAACACGTAGGACAACTGGTGCTCTGCTCAGCTTTTTCTATTCGAGGGGAGGGCAACTGGTGACCCCGGCACTAAAAACTTTTGTTGGAAAAGTGATTCCACAGATGTTATACGGAGTAGAACTCTGGGGATGGAATCAGAAGCTGTTAGAACGGCTTGAAATCTTCCAAAATTTTTATCTCAGAAGAATTCTAGGCCTCCCTCAGAGTACTCCGGCAGCTCTCCTTAGAGTGGAAGTAGGATTACCTTCTGTGTCTGCCAGGGCCCACTTAAGATTCTTGCGTTTTTTCATCAACCTCATAGATGCCCCGAACACCCTATTGGCTAAACAAGCCTTTGTATCATTACAACATAATACCACTTGGCATAAAAGTCTATTAGACATTCTATCCAGATACAACTTACCAGAGTTTAACACTCTCAAATTGTGGAGCCCTGATAAAGTTCGGGAATGGATCTTTGAAAAAGACGCCTTTTTGGACACCACCAAGATAAAAAACTCTGGGTTTTCCTACTGGTTCCCACGAGTAAAAGCAGTCAAAATCTGTGCCAACTACCTGGTGGAGATCACTGATCCCACCCTTCGGAGAGCTTTCACCATGGCACGGTTTCAAACATTGCCAACTGCTTATCTGTCCAGCAGATACACAAAAACCCCAGTTGAACAACGTTTATGTCCTTGCTCTATGAAAATTAAAGAGGATCTTGCACATTACTTCCTCTATTGCCCCATTTACTCGGGCTTTAGAGACGCATTGCTGCAAATTATACCCAACTCTATAACCAGTCCTGAAGATAGAGTAAAATTTTTGTTAGTTGATGCAAACCCACGCACTACCCATGTGGTAGCGGTCTTTGTGATGAAGGCCATGAAAGCCAGGGAAAGATTTATAGACGACAATGTAAAGACCCCTTCACCGTCTGTTTAACTCGCTGCTTGTTTTCCCTCCTTTTCTATCTTGTGGGAAGAAGATTTTGTTGGCATAGTATGTAATGAATTTTAATATTTTTAACTACTGTAGTGTTGATTTTTGTGCACAGGCATGGTCCTCACAATAAACGGATTTGTTGTTGTTGTTGTAAACTTGAAAATATAAAGCTATTTCAGGCAAAAGTTCTCTTTTCCCCCCACCTCAGTGTTTTTTCACGGTCTACAGCCACACCCCTGACCTTTTCCTCCAGCCATTCTATTAAACAAACAAGCAGAAGAAATGTGTTATTTCCGCCTCTGACTGTAGTTGACAAGTGTTTTAGAGAGACTGATAGTGATTACAGTGGTACCTCGGGTTAAGCACTTAATTCGTTCTGGATGTCCATACTTAACCTGAAACTGTTCTTAACCTGAAGCACCACTTTAGCTAAGGGGGCCTCCTCCTGCTGCTGCACCACTGGAGCACAATTTCTGTTCTCATCCTGAAGCAAAGTTCTTAACCTGAAGCAATATTTCTGGGTTAGCAGAGTCTGTAACCTGAAGCGTTTATAACCCGAGGTACCACTGTAATGGACAAAATGGAAAGAAAGCTCCAACGATTACAAAAAGGCTACAAAAAGAAATTTCAGGAAGCCAAAGCAGTCTTATCTACAGTGTCAACACCTTCAATTAGGATGTTTGATTCCAACCAGAATAAGTGTTTCCTGCACTGCCAAGACTTCTTCGGGCCTCCATAGCACAGGACTCCTAGAATGATGGCAGGAACCAAAGTGCTCCATGAGCAGAGAATCTAATGCCACTGAATGGGTTTGGCTAGTCAGGTTTGGTGAGACCAGGTTTGGTTATTCCCCCTCAACTGTTCAGTCTGAATGACAACCTTCACATCAACTGCATTTGTATATGCATTGTCCCCTCCCAAGACGGCATACAACACCTGTCACCATGATTTCAGCCCAAGCCTGCTTCATCCATTCACATAAAAGTTTGGCCTGACATTCATTCATTCATTCATTCATTCATTCACTTATTTTGCTCTCCCTACCTGTTCTCCCAGTGGAGACCCCTCCTAGCCAGGATGCAGCACTTGGAATAGTATATAGCCTTTAAAATAACTATCCTGGAACACCTTTGTTCAGAGTGCTTGCAAGATCTAATGGGATTATAGCGTTGGGTGATCTGCTGATGAGTGCAGAATGATTCACTTTGTCTTTTCCATCTTGGGAAAGTTCCCCCACTCACCGTACTACAAAATTTACATGGCAATTGAACAGGCTGCCTCTGTCTGCATGGATATTTGAGTGTATAATTGGAGACCAAAGCTTAATACACAATTAGCAATAGGTTCTCAACTGGAATGAGAACAACGTTGCAATCATGATATTACAGGGCAGTTGCATGTTTTGATGTGGTCTTAGTATAACAACATGCAAAAACGAGATGGCATCATTATGTCCAGCTGAAACAGATTTCAGTGAATCTAAGTCCCCTCACACACAGAGACACAGATTTCTCCCCCCTCAAAAAAACAAATAAATAGCTTTTTACCACCATTTGAATTCTTTGAAATGCATTATAGGCAAATATGAAAAATGAACTGCCATTATTAGCACAATATAAGTAGTTTCAGCAAGAATTCCACCCCCAAAAAATATTTTTGTGCTGTGCATATTCCTCCTTCAGCCTTGTTGCCTCTCTTGCACAACATCAATGTTTACTCATGACCGGTGCCTCTTCCTCGTCCTTGCCAGCAGAGCCACTCAGCTGCTGCAGATGAGGCTTTCACTTTACTCAGAAAAGACTCATTAAAAGTAATGAACATGCCCTCCTCCAGTCTGCAGGGACCTCACCTGTTCTCCTAGAATCCATCTTTGCCTCCAGACAGCGGCAGCCCCGGGGGTGGTGGTGGAGGGGGGCACAGAAGGGGCAAAATATATTTCTAGGTGGGAGAAATATGCTAAGATCTCAGACAGTATATATAAATGATAGGAGTGGGGGAGCAAGTGAATTGCACATGCCTTGTGTGAAGAAGTAGTTTCATTCTGAATTGCAGATCCATTTCTAGTGTTATGAGAAAGGGAGAATAAATTGTCTACACCTACATTGCATACACCAGTCATTATTTTACAGGAATGCTGTCAAAGACAACAGCAGAGCAACCACTTCACACTCCTGCAGCTTTCCTTGAGTGTGGGGAGAGAGTCTTTTAGATTCTAGAAAGGAAGAGTGTGTCCTTTGGCAAGTATAACACATATCCAAGCCTCTAGATGTTAAACATAAAGATGCCAATAAGGAAGCCGGATTAGATATCTTTATCCCCTGGGTGTTAATATCCTCAAGTTACTGCCAAAGACAGTGAACTAAATGATGAAACTGTCTACCCTTTTCACCCTTTCCTGCTAAGGGTCTAGCATTCTGAGGAGGGGGAGATGCCTCGCCCTTACTACAATGAGGCAGCTGTCCAAGCATAATATTCCAAGATGAGTTCCTGCAGAGGGATGTTGGGTTTTGTGGTGAGGAAAAGCTGGCAGCCATGGACTGTGATCTGTAAAAATCGTCCTTTTGCGTCTTTCCTTCTTGGCAGGCTCCCACAACTCACCCACTACTGTGTACAGTAAAAGATGCAGTATCAACTCTGCTTTTGGAAAGGCAAGTTTTCAGCAGGGTTTGAGAGGAGGGTGGGGGGATGAAATTACTTACTGTGATTCTAGATGTATTTTATTTTACTTTACTTTTACAGCTTCCTGCACATGCTGGGGGGACATAGCTGCCCTATAAATGGTACCACAAACGTGCTAGACTTTTCTTCCCTGGCCTGTGTTACCTCAGAGTCCATGCATCCTGTATGCCTTCAGTTAGGAGTACATTAAAGGCAAAGAGAGGTGTGTGTGTGTGTGTGTGTGTGTGTGTACGCGTGTGCGCACACATGTGCGCGCATGTACATGTACAAAATATTGCTGCAATTCTTAAACTATACATACTATTCCTTTCTAATATGGGGCATAGAACAGCTCATGGTTAACTCACTGGGCCAATGCAAACATCCCATTTGCACTGGGAGAGCTGCTTTGCCTTTGCCCAGCCCCCAGAGGCTTCAGTAACGACTAGAAACAAGCACCCTGGGAGCAGACAGGTTGCTGGGCTTACGTCCTGTGCTACCATAAATCACCAGTGTGGAACCACCTTTTCTTACTTTTCCATGCGGAGCTCATTTACTCATCCTCCTAGAATGAAGTAGGATTAGCCATGCCGAAACAGTCCTCACACTGCAGAGATGTCCTTTGAATCAGTCTTTTGCTGTCCTGTTTAGGACGTATTTCTTTTTTTATATGTTTTATTACTGGAAGTTTTACAAAGCATACAGAACAGAAGCCAATACATCAAATTCCTCACAATGACCCTGATTATACAGCGCCTGAAACTGTAACTGCAGTACAACCTCTTCCTTTTAGGAAATCAAAGCCAAAGACCATGTTTCCGTTGGGACCACTTGCGGTTAACAAGCAAAAGTCTTTTTACTGGAGGTTCCTTACAAGAGGGATTTTATGTCTCCCTCATACTGATGCTCAGTCATCAGAAGGTACCTCTCAAACCGTAGGAATCCTCTCTACAGGGCAAGAACACCAGTCCTCAGCCAGCCAAAATCTTAGCCAAAGAGTTGGGTTATGGCACACCAGCAATCTTCCATTCTCTAAGTGCATTTGGAGGGACAGGGAGACATAAATATATCAAAGAGCACTTATTTAATAGAAGCCGCCACACTGCAAACCACAAAGCCTACTGAGCTATATCCAAAGATCTTAGCTCTTCATCAAGCACCACAATAGCCATTGCGTATTGCAGCAGCAAAGAGATTGCATTCATCGGAGACAGGTGCTAAGGAAAGAGTTTTGTTTCTGCAGCTCAACTCTTGCAAATTCTTGGTCAGGTTTTTTTTTTTATGTTGCATCAAACAGTGACAATATTTTGATGGAACATAAAAAAAACCCTGACCAAGAACTTGCAAGAGTTGAGCTGCCAGTTCAGCCCTGTGAAACTTCAGAGAGTTCTAGTCCCATGCCTCTTGCTCTCTGACAGGTTCACATAGGTTGGCAGGACTGAAGCAAGAGTGTTTGGCTGAAATGCACATAGGATTCTGACCCTTAAGGGGAGCGGTCATAGTTAAGAGGTAGAACAAGTAGTTTATATGTGGACAGTCCTTGGCATCTCCAACCAAGAGATTTTAGGAATCACGGGTGGGAAAGACCTGTGACTGAGCGAACCTGTGGAACCACTCTCACTTTCACTATACCAGAGGTACTAATCTTTTGGAGCCAGTGGGCACTTTTGGAATTTTGTGTCGTGGGCACCCATCACAACTACTAAAGGACCCATCAACACTAAACACTATAACAGGCAATGAGACACAGAACAGGGGTTTTTTTCGGGGGGGGGAGGGGGTTGTTAGTGCAGTTTGCCAATCATTTGTGATTCCTTTTTCAGTCAACAGAGTCACCCAGAAAGTCTTTCAGAATCTTCTTCCTCAATTTGGATCATCTGTTGGTGAACTCCCATCCATTCCAGTTCTTAAAGTATTTATTGTACAATTAACAGCACAGCTTATATAACTACTGGTCTAAGAAAAACAAGGTAAACTATATAGAGAAAATCATTCCTCCTTTATGCTCTTCAGCCATCTGGACAGAGCGACTGCTTCCACACCAATCACACTTCTCTTCTCCAGAGTCTGCCTTCTAAAGAAGCCTGTTGCTAAGAGCAACCCTGTTGCTGGGGGAGATCTGTTGCTAGGGGCAAACTTGTTGCTATGGGCAAAACTTTTCAAGGATCATTTCAAGCCCATGTTTACACTAAACTAACTTATCTCAAATGAGTAGGGTTCCAAGTCTAAACACTTTAACTGACAATGGCTCATAGAACTTTTTTTGGGGGGTGTCATCACCACTCCTTAACCAAAACTCTATTCTGGTTGTCAATGATGGCAAATCTTAATCAAGGGGGCAGGGAAGTAAAGTCACACTTGTTTGTTAATGAAGTCATTGATGCTTATGCAAGATCTTCTGAGGAGACTCTGCTGACCATTCCAGGACCAGCGATTGTCACTTGGTTGCAGTGCAGAAGTGGGCCTTCTTGCTGTTGACAGCCCTCGCCCTCTGGAAAGTCCTCCCTTTAATAGTTTGTGAGGCTGAGATTGTAATGACTTTTGTGTGCCTCTTAAAAGCCTGTTTTAACCAAGCTCTCTGGGACTCTCCCTCTTAACTTCTGAATCCTCAGTTTTTATACGTGGCTCAGTTTTAGGGCCTTTCCACACTTTCTATTTATAGTGGTATAGTTGCTGTTTGATCCACTTTTCAGAGTGAATTTGTAGCTAATAGTCTGCACCTTTGGTCACATATGGCTGTTATTAGAAAGCAAGTGCAGGATTTTCCTTTCCACACTAATGGTGGGCTGTGCCCAAATGGAGAAAATTTCTGTGGCTGTAGTTACATCCTTTATGTACCCTTCTGTTCCTCCAGCCCACAAATGTCGGTGTTATGAGCATGCGCCTGAGGATATCCCTTTCATGACTTTCCTCTTCTTCCTTTTTGGTTTTTAATGCCTAATATTCAGGAGTTCTGATATTATAGCAGTATAGGGAATCAGCAGAGGAACTGCCTGCCTGCCTGAGCTATGGTGAACCTGGTTATTGTGGTGAAATTTCATCTGCAGCTAATAACTGCTGTTGTGGGCAGTATTTTGACTCAGACCCGTTGTCTCTCCTATGAACTGAGCCTGCAAGCTATAAAAATTATATTAAAAATTATATTATTCATTATATAGAATACATATAACAAAATAAACATTTTATAGGACAGCTCTCCTCCAATATTGTGGTATTAACTGGGATCATAGCCTAGTCTGTTCTAGTATCCTTTTTTAAAAATAGAAGGTTGGGGTTGGACCTCTCCTTTCTATAATACTGCAGGATGAGCACTTTGGGTGAAGAATGTTGGCCTGTTCTTCTTTTAGTGATGCAGGGCAGGATTTTCTCTTTTTATGCTATTGCAGGTTAAAAACTTTTGGTAAATAATTTTGTTTCATACTTTTTCATCACTATCTTTTTATTTACAATTTGCAAATACTTTGGGACACTTTATGTAGCAAGTGATTAATGCATATATTAAATATATAAATAATTAGTCAGTGCTGCACCATAAGCCTACTTAGGCAGGGCTAAACTTGAGAATATGCAGGACATTAGTCAGAATTGCCATTGTTCCAAGGCTCAAGGCGCTTTGCAGAAAAGGGGTGTAGAACATCAAATACCAGCCCTGCTGGAAGAAAGACAAGATATCTATCAGAAGTAGGTGGGTGCAGTAAACAGAAGGGAAATGGTTGGACCAAAGCAGGAGGTTCTAAAATAGATGCAGGGAAGCATTCATCACTAGGTTCAGTAAGGTCCTTGGAACGTCTTGGAACAGAGCCACGCTTGATTGAGCCTGGAGAGGATAGCCCAGCCTCCCGTCCTAGCTTCTCTTATTTGGATCGGACACCATGGGAGCTGAGTATTTAAATTTAGTTGATTAATCGCATAAAAATCTTTTGATTGGTGGAAATGGTGCCTCTAATTAATTAGGGGGCAGATTAAAAATAAAATAAACCAGGACTTCCGAAAACAGCAGATGATAGGAGAAGCATTCTGCACTCTCTCACAGATGTGGGCAGGTATGCCTCTTTTTAAAAAGTGCCTATGCAAACAATATACGTGTGCTACCTTCCAAGTGGAAAGGAAGGATGCTTTCATCTTCAGAACTATTGCTTTTATTTATATCCATAGAAAAGCAGATTATACAGCAACCTCCTCCCCCCCCCCCTTTCTCACAAGGTTGGAACTTGGAGAATGAAATTACTGGGCAGGAGAATTCAGGATAGATGAAAGAAAACCCAGCACACCCTTAAATACGTACTTCCCTGCTACAGGCTGGTGGCCATCAGGCTAGATTGCTTTCTAGAAAAATGAAGTGTTAGTCATCTTCCTGGAGGAGGGGAGGGCTGTGAATTGCTATTATCCATGATAGTTAAATAGAACCTCCATGTTCAGAGGCATTAGACCTCTGACTATGAATTACTGGGGAGTAAACAGAAGGGAAGATCTGTTGGCTTTGTGACCCACTTGTAAGCATCCTGGAAGCAGCTGGGTAGGCACTGCTCAAAACTGAATGCTGGAGGAGATGGACTGTTCGCCTGATCCAGCCAAGCTATTCTAATGTTCTTATGACTCATAATTGTCTGTCTCTATTTGCCTATTCAGGGGTTTTGTCCACCACTTGTTAATGCATTCAGCATTCCCCTGTGTAAATAGATGTAAACATCTCAAAGCAGGGTCAGTCTTCTTTTCCTCTCTGCATTCAGAGGCGGTGCCAGGAGTATGGATATGGCATGAGATCACACAAGAGCCCACTTGCTATGGATGGGTAGCAATGAGGTTAGCCCTATGGTGTGCCTAGATGTCTTCCAAGCCCTGATTAGTCATATGGACACACTGCAAACCCCATCTTTAAAACGGAGCCTTGCTTTTAAATCAAGTCACTCTGTGGTGGAAGCCACAGTTGCAACCGAGATTCTGCTGATACTGTGTTAAGTTGGCTCCTCATGAAAGCAGAGAGGAGGTGAGGGGGAGGGAGATGGAAAGAGGGGTGGGCAAGGAAGAAGAGATATTAAGGAGAGGGGAGAATATGGAAAATAAGTCTTAAATAGGATTTAATGAGATGTAACAGGGATGGGCAAAATGTGGATCTATTACCACACTTGTACTCCTCTCTCTCTCTCTCTCTCTCTCTCTCTCTCTCTCTCTCTCTCTCTCTCTCTCTCTCTCTTCCCCTAAATGTTACTCCTAAGCAATTAAAAAAAGTGAACAGACAAGTCCCTTTCAGTACATATACTATGAAAACTCGCCCTTCTCCAGCCCCAGCCTGGCACTGGGGGGAATATGGGCTGGAAACACAGGAAGCTGCTTTAACTGAGTCAAACCACTGGTCCACTGAGCTCTGTACTGTCTGCACTGGCTGGCAGGAGCTCTCTGATAATAAAACCTGGGCCCTTCTTGATGCAGAGCAGATGCTCCACCACAGAGAGGACAGGGGCAGAGCTGTGCCAGTTGTGGGGCAACAAGCTGCAGGACGAGCAGGGGCAGGGCGCAAAGGACCAAAGGTCAGGGTGGAAATGGGTGGAAGAGGAGGAGGGGCAGGGTGAGACCCTAACTTGTTCTAACTGTAGTAAGGAGAGAATCATGCCCACCTGAGGAGGGAGGGAAGAAGTCCTACATACTATATACCCATTCAGGGCCATGGCTGCCAGCTGACATAACCCTCCCCCAGCACATTCTATATTTTTGTCTCACACTGAGGATCAGATATTTGTCAAATAAGGAATGCTGAGCATGGGGGACTTTAAAACATTTCCTCCATTGATCTCACAACCGTGCCTTCCACCTAATGTGCCAAAGCTAATCTTTTCCATTTTTTCCATTTTAGTATTGTAAACCCGAGGGCTGATTCATCAGATGTGACTCTTTCTATAGGAAGCAGACCCTGGCACAGTTATACATGGCATGCCCTGGTTACATCCAGACTAAACTATTGCAACACGCTCTCTGCAGGGCTTGGGAATCACTTTCTCTTGATTTCCAATTTTTCCATTCTGAAGTTCAGTTCACCACATTTCCACCTGAGTTTGTGAATTTTAAAAAAATAATCTTGAAAATTTACCAGAATTTTACTGTGCATTGTTCCTAATGTATACGTTTGAATGCATTTTTGTCTAATATAATGCGCTTTTCAATTTTTTATGAGTATGTATATGCTAATGCATACTTCCCTCTAACACACACATTTTTGTTCATAGTTTTGGTTGGAAATTTGGAGGCATGAGAATTTTGAAGAATAGCTGTGCTTTGGTGACTTAGCTACACTTTGCATTAAACTTAGCTCTTGATTTCTCGGCCCCATTTAAAGTGCTGGTGGTGACCATTAAAACCCCTACATTTTGGGACCAAGCTATTTGTCAGACTCTTTTAGAGTTGTATTTGGTCGACAGACACTAGAGAAAGGGCCTGCTCAGTGGTGGGTCCAGATTTATGGAACTTCCTTCCCGAGGAAGAATACAGGGCCCCTATTTTGCCAGTTGTAATCAATCCATGATTTCAAAAACATGTACCGTGATGTGGCTTAATTTCTAAACATGAGATATAGAATCCAATCTTGTCTGAAAAATCTTACTTGGACCCTTTTTTCAGGGAGGAGGCAATGGTGCTCTGCACGTGTGTAAATGACACACTTTCCTAAATCAAGTCCTATTGTGTGGAAACAGCAAAGTTAAAAATGGAAGCCCTACTGAGTTAAAATTTCACCAGCTGCCACTGCCCTAAGCAGGTGCCAATGTAGTTCAACTGGTGAAGTTAAGCAGGTGTTGCCCTGGATGGGAGACTACGTGGGGATAATAAGTGAGGCACAATCCAGTCTTGGAGTTACAGTAAGGGTGGATCCCAATCTTGACATGTTTGAAAACTACTGGTTAAAAATAATAACATTGCTTCCTGCTGTTCCAGGGATCAAGATGCCAGATGATATTTTGCTGCAACTGACTATGGCTTTAATGAAGAGCAAATGCTTTGTCTAATCAAAAGAGAGAGAAAGCATATATTTAAAAGCCCCAAAACATTTCCATTTAATGACGCACATGGGCAGCCCATTTTAAGTGGCTAAACTTCCTCAGCAAGCAGCCACGGTGCACCTGTGCCACAGCTGGATCCAATCTGTGGAGGACTGGACTTTAGAAGCCATTGCCGGATTTCAGGCTGGAAACAAAATAATGCCCCACCCAGGCATATTTCAATCCGCAAACTACTTTAACATTTCAGAGGGGAAAGAACAATCCTATTCTGTGGGTTAAAGAAATCCATAGAAGATTTATGTGTTGCTGGGGATTTCTGTGAAATTCTGACCGGGGGAGTCGGGGAAAGAGCAGGAGCACACATCCGGACTTGAAAGAAAGAAAAGACTGGAGAGAGCGGCAGAAGAGGAGGAGTCTTATAAAGGTCAGTAGCATTTTAAGGAATTAGGATCTGGAGAAGGGGCAGTGAAGCATCTCTGTTGACTACATCCTGCAGACCCACAAGCTGAACACGCAGCAACCATAGCAAAGGAATCATATCAAAGACTGCTCTATGGATTTGTCTGGATGGATAGCCTGCCCTCTCAAAAGCTAGAGACTTGGTTATCATTTGGGCAAAAGAGAGTTTTGGACCAGGTGGGGTTGTTCCTCAGAAGCACAGATATATTTCTGGCCAGCTTCTACAGTGCACAATGGCTGAGTTCAGCAAAATGGAAAACAACCATTTTTCTGCTATGTGAATGAGCCTGTATTTGTTGTGGGCTCACACATTGCCCCCTCCCCCTCCTCATCTTTTGTGGTCATGAGAAGAAAATGAGAAACTTTCACTCTTGGTTAAGACAAATTCCAGTTCTCAAAGACATCTCACTAACTAGGGAATGTTTTGAATATAAAAGCAGGGGGTATTATTACCTTTATAATTTATTACTCATCCTTTACCCTAAGGTCACAGGGTCAAATGCAACATTAAAATACAATATTAAAAATAGTTTAAAACAACTTACAATCACAAAGATAAGATGGGTCCTAAAAATATATACCTTAAGTGTCAAAAACCAGTATAAAGAGGTGCATTTTCAGCATTTGCACTAAGCTATAAGAATGAAGGAGTTCCAAAACTTACGGGCTTCCACAGAGAATGCCTTCTCTCAGGGCTGCATTCTCCCTGTCTCTTTGCATTCAGATTTGGATTTCACCGGCTGCTTGGGATTTGCACCCTGCATGTCACTTGCACTCTGATGAAGCCTTTAAGAAATGCAACTAGTAAAGTGTAAAGCTTGGTTTTCAGAATTTTTGCCAGCTAGCAACCAATCTCCATTGCTTCCTTTGCAAAATGTCGCGCCTAGATTTTCCTCAGCACTGGCCTTAAGCTCCTCTGAAGGGCAGCATCAAACAGTCACACCATAAACCTCTCTCCCAAGGTAATTTCTAGCTCTCTATAATTCACTGAAGCCCATTTCTTAATGGCCTCTTTACATATATGAATTCATATTGTAATAGCCATTGTCTACAAGCAATATTGCTCAGCATGACTCTTAATGGCCTGAAGCAATTCCGCCTCAGATGTTCCCACTTCCCTATGAATGGCTCCTTCCAAGTGAGATACTTTCAGGCGTGTGAAACAAAGCTTGCAGCTCCAAGGAGAATATGCATTTCTGTTGGACTGCCTGAAAATTTAGGTTCCAGCATGGAAGTGCAGAAAAAGGGCCTTTCATCTTAATGGGAGGAGTGTATGCAGCAAAATTTTGCTATCTGCCCTGTGAACTTGTTGAAGAGTGAGGTGTAAATCCATTACTGCCCTGCTGTGAGGGCTGAAGATGCTCCCTGCAAGGCCCATTCCACCTGGCCTAGGGGGCAGGGACCAGACTCCCCCTGCTCAACGTAAGAGACTCCTGGGAGGCCAGAGGGACATTGCCCTTGTGCGAGTGCTGAAGAGCCCAGACTCACTGGAACAAACTCTGGGGTTGGGGCAAATGTCAAAAATGCTTTTAAATATTTATAAATGTTTTTAAATAGTTTTTAATCTGCGGCATTTTAAATTTTGGGTTTTTGTTTTGCTCTGTTGGGGTGGGATAAATATTTAGTTGGGGCTGGGGATTAGTTTAATTTTAGTACGTTGTTGTTGTTTTAATTAGTTTCTACGATTTTATTGGTTTATTATATAAGCTTGTATTCTGAAGGGGAGAGGGTCAGGGCTACCTGGGAGTGGGCCCCAGCCAACAGAATGGCTGGGGCAGGTTCCACAGGGGGGGATACTTAGGGACGGCTAACCCTTCATTGTTTGAAGACTATCCCTGCCAATGGGTCTGGTCTTGACCAGAAGGATGGTAGAATCACCAAGGGAGCCCCCCATGACCTTAAGGTGCTGCTGTGCAATGCCAGGTCAATGATTCACAATATCTCTGCCATCCATGACTTGATCATGGATGGAGGACTTGACCTGGCATGTGTAACAGAGACTTGGTTAGATGAAGCAGATGGCCTGTACTTTCCACTGCTTGTCCACCAGATTTCTCTTATGCAACCAAGGTCATATAGGCGGGGAGGGGGTGGCAGTGATTTTTAGGAAGTCATATAGGCGGGACGTGGGTGGCGCTGTGGGTAAAACCTCAGCGCCTAGGACTTGCCGATCGCATGGTCGGCGGTTCGAATCCCCGCGGCGGGGTGAGCTCCCGTCTTTCGGTCCCAGCGCCTGCCCACCTAGCAGTTCGAAAGCACCTCCGGGTGCAAGTAGATAAATAGGGACCGCTCTGGCGGGAAGGTAAACGGTGTTCCGTGTGCTGCGCTGGCTCGCCAGATGCAGCTTGTCACGCTGGCCACATGACCTGGAAGTGTCTGCGAACAGCGCTGGCTCCTGGCCTATAGAGTGAGATGAGCGCACAACCCTAGAGTCTGGCAAGACTGGCCCGAACGGGCAGGGGTACCTTTACCTTTACCTAGCTTACACCAGGCATCCTATTGGGAAGACCCAATTTTCTGAGTGCATGTTCTGGAAGTTGGGCAATAGGGGCAGTACAAGTTTCCTTTTGGTGTACCGACCTCCCTGCTGCACCAAGGATTCCCTGCCTGAGCTGCTTCAGGTCATGGCAGATGTTCTCCTGGAGACACCTAGTTTGGTTTTCCTTGGAGATTTTAACATCCAGGCCAACAAGACCTTACAAGAGGGCGCTCAGGACTTCTAGAAAGAATGGCCTCCATGAGGCTTTCCCTGAATACGTTTGGCTCAACTCATAGTCACAAACATGCCTTAGTCCTAGTGTTCACCTCTATGGACATGGGTGATAATAATAATAATAATATATTTTTTTTATTATTTATACCCCGCCCTCCCCAGCCAAGACCGGGCTCAGGGCGGCTAACAACCAATAATAAAAACAAGTTGATTAAAATACAGTTTAAAAGATTAAAATACAACATTAAAACATTAGGACACTAAGTAAAAGTGAAACAAAAGAAGTGCCATGGTCGGATCATTTCCTGATGCAACTGGGAAGTAGGACCTATTTGGATGGTCCACCCCCACCATCCAAATGGTTTCCAGAGAGTGATAGGGGATGTTATATCCTATGTTGATGGCCTTTCAGCTGATTCCCTGGTTGGCCGGCTGGAATGCGAAGTTAACCAGGGCTATTGACTGTTTGGCTCCGAAGCGCCCTCTCCGATTGCATGGAGCCCGGACAGCCCCATGGTTTTCCCCAGAGCTGAGGGTGATGAAACAATTGCTGAGATGGCTAGAGCGCTGGTGGCGGGAAACTCAATCGAACCGGACATGGGTTAGAGCTCACCGTTGAACCTACCAAGTGGCAATAGCGACTGTGAAGAGGACCTTCTTTACCTCCTCTATTGCATCTTCAGAAAACAGCAGCAGGAGACTCTTTCAGGTGATTCGCAATCTAACAGAACCACCTTTGCCATCGGGGCCTGGTAAGGACATCAAGATCTCCTGCAATGATTTTGCAAAGTTTTTTGCAGATAAAGTCACTCAGATTCAGAAAGAGGTAGACTCCACCATGGGAGCAGGGCCGGGGCGGGAGAGTGCTAGAGTCCTGTCTAGTCAAGTTGCATGGGATCAATTCCAATCTGTTACCTCCGAGGATTTGGAAAGCTGCTTGGATGAGTGAAACCAACCACCTGTCTCCTTGATCCTTGCCCACCCTGGCTAATAAAAGCAAGCTGGGAAGGGCTGGGCTCTGGGCTCTGTGGGGTGGTGAATGCTTCCCTCCGTGAGGGAGCCTTCCCAGACCCGCTGAAAGAGGCAGTCATTAAACCACTTCTTAAAAAAAAAACATATTTGGACCCGGCCAATATGGCCAACTATCACCCAGTCTCAAATCTTCCATTCTTGGCCAAGGTGATTGAGCTGAACACCTCCAAACACGCCTGGAGGATGCAGACCATTTGGATCCCTTCCAGTCGGGATTCAGGCCTCATCATGGGACTGAAACTGCCTTGGTTGCACTGGTCGATGATCTCCGGCGGGCTAGGGACAAAGGTGAGAGCTGTTTCCTAGTTCTGCTGGATCTCTCAGCGGCCTTTGATACAATCGACCATAACATCCTTCTGGACCGTCTAGAGGGGCTGGGAGCTGGGGGCACTGTCATACAGTGGTTCTGCTCCTTTCTCCTGGGCCGTGTGGTGTTGGGGGATGAGAAAGTGGTGTTGGGGGATGAGTGTTCAGACCCCTGGGCTCTCACTTGTGGGGTGCCTCAGGGTTCCATCCTCTCCCCCATGCTTTTTAACATATATGAAGCCGCTGGGAGAGATCATCAGGGGGTTTGGGCTGGGTGTTCATCAGTATCCTGATGATACCCAGCTCTACCTCTCTTTTAAATTGGAACCAGTGAAGGTGGCGAAGGTCCTGTGTGAGTGTCTGGAGGTGGTTGGAGGATGGATGGCGGCTAACAGATTGAGGTTAAATCCTGACAAGACAGAAGTACAGATGGAACAGATGGCCAAGCATGCAAAAGGAAGGGAGATAGTAGTAATGGGGGACTTCAGTTACCCGGATATTTGCTGGATGTCAAACTCAGCCAAGAGCATAAGGTCAAACAGATTCCTCACTGGCCTTGCAGACTACTTCATTGTCCAGAAAGTGGGAGAAGCAACAAGAGGAACAGCCATTTTAGATCTGGTCCTAACCAATGTTGATGACCTGGTTAGTGGGGTAGAAGTGGAAGGATCATTAGGCGCGAGTGATCATGCTCTTCTGAAGTTTACTATACAGCGGAAAGGAGCAGCCAAGCATACTAGGACTCAATTTCTTGACTTTAAGAAAGCCGACTTCATAAAACTTAGGGAAGTGCTGGGTGAGATCCCATGGACAGTAATACTAAAAGGAAAGGGAGTTCATGATGGCTGGGAGTTTGTTAAGAGGGAGATAGTAAAAGCACAACTTCAGGCAATACCAATGAGATGGAAACATGGAAGGTGCCTAAAGAAGCCAGGGTGGCTATCTAAAGAACTTTTAACTGAGTTAAGATTAAAAAAGGATGTGTACAAAAAATGGAAAAGGGGGGAAACCACCAAAGAGGAATTCAAACAAACAGCCAGCACGTGTAGACACAAAGTCAGAAAAGCTAAAGCACAGAATGAACTCAGGCTTGCTAGAGAGGTTAAAAGCAACAGAAAAGGCTTTTATGGGTATGTTCGTAGCAAAAGGAAGAACAAAGAAACAGTGGGGTCACTCAGAGGAGAAGATGGTGAAATGCAAACAGGGGACACAGAAAGGGCTGAACTCCTCAATGCCTTCTTTGCCTCAGTCTTCTCCGATAAAGAAAACAATGCCCGACCTGAAGAATTTGGAGCAAATGATTCAACAGAGGAAACACGGCCCAGAATAACTAAGGAGATAGTACAAGAATACTTGGCTAGTTTAGATGTATTCAAGTCTCCAGGGCCAGATGAACTGCATCCAAGAGTATTAAAAGAACTGGCAGATGTGATCTCAGAACCACTGGCAGTCATCTTTCAGAATTCCTGGAGAACAGGCGAAGTCCCGGCAGACTGGAGGAGGGCAAATGTTGTCCCTATTTTCAAAAAGGGGAAAAGAGAGGACCCAAATAATTACCGCCCAGTCAGTCTGACATCAATACCAGGGAAGATTCTGGAGCAGATCATTAAGCAAACAGTCTGTGAGTACCTAGAAAGGAATGCTGTGATCACCAATAGTCAGCATGGATTTCTGAAAAATAAGTCATGTCAGACTAACCTGATCTCGTTTTTTGACAGAATTACAACCCTGGTAGATGAAGGGAACGCAGTGGATGTAGCCTACCTTGATTTCAGCAAAGCATTTGACAAGGTGCCCCATGATATTCTTGTAAAGAAGCTGGTAAAATGCGGTCTTGACTATGCTACCACTCAGTGGATTTGTAACTGGCTGACTGACCGAACCCAAAGGGTGCTCCTCAATGGTTCCTCTTCATCCTGGAGAAGAGTGACCAGTGGGGTGCCACAGGGTTCTGTCTTGGGCCCGGTCTTATTCAACATCTTTATCGAGACTGGTTACATTACGCTCAGATTAAAGAAGTGTTTAAAAATGACAAAAAGTTAGGGTTCCAGGTGGAGAAATCGAAGTTGGAAACAGAGCTGTTAGAACCTAAGGCTAAGGTACTTTCAAGAATGTATAACTTGCTGTTGAAATGGAATACACAAGACGAAATGGTTAAATCGGCTATGATAAAATGGGCACAGGATATTGGGCATAACATTATGTTTGAGGACTGGGAAAGGTTGTGGACCACTGGGCTGAACTTTACTGCATGTAATGCTTTAAAGGAAAATGTAATGAAAATGATATACAGATGGTACATGACCCCAGTTAAACTTGCCAAAATATACCATTTGTCTGATAATAAATGTTGGAAATGTAAAGAAAATGAAGGAACATTCTTTCACCTCTGGTGGACCTGCCCTAAAGTGAAGGTCTTCTGGGAAATGATATATAATGAGCTGAAAAAGGTATTTAAGTATACCTTCACTAAGAAACCAGAGGCCTTCCTTCTGGGTATTGTCGGCCAGAAGGTGTTAAAGAAGGATAGAACATTCTTTATGTATGCAACAACGGCAGCAAGGATACTCATCGCTAAGAACTGGAAAACTCAAGATCTACCCACACTGGAAGAATGGCAGATGCAGCTGATGGACTATATGCAACTGGCGGAGATGACTGGCAGAATTCGAGACCTGGGAGAAGAAAGGATTGAAGAAGATTGGAAGAAATTTAAGCTTTATCTACAAAAATATTGTGATTTAGAGGAATGTTAATAAGGATGCTTGGTTATAAATAATTGGCCATCACTAAATTGGATCGGAAATTGACGATAAATGAGATTAAGAGAAACAAAAATTTGTTGGAGAATTGTTACACCATATTGAATTGAGTGGTTATAAATTTGCAAATAAGATGATAATTTGCTTGAAAAAATTTATTAACGATGTAAGTGGGAGCGGGAGACGTGAGGAAGTCCAAAGAAGTTATGAAATTTTGTTAAAACAAAGCAATGCTGTTTATTATCTTTGTATTTCTTTTATAAAAAACCCTAATAAATATTTTATTAAAAAAAAATATTCAACATCTTTATCAACGACTTGGATGATGGACTCAAGGGCATCCTGATCAAATTTGCAGATGACACCAAACTGGGAGGGGTGGCTAACACCCCAGAGGACAGGATCACACTTCAAAACGACCTTGACAGATTAGAGAACTGGGCCAAAACAAACAAGATTAATTTTAATAGGGAGAAATGTAAAGTATTGCACTTGGGCAAAAAAAATGAGAGGCACAAATACAAGATGGGTGACACCTGGCTTGAGAGCAGTACATGTGAAAAGGATCTAGGAGTCTTGGTTGACCACAAACTTGACATGAGCCAACAGCTAAAAAAGCCAATGCAATTCTGGGCAGTATTGCATCTAGATCAAGGGAAGTAATAGTGCCACTGTATTCTGCTCTGGTCAGACCTCACCTGGAGTACTGTGTCCAGTTCTGGGCACCACAGTTCAAGAAGGACACTGACAAACTGGAACATGTCCAGAGGAGGGCAACCAAAATGGTCAAAGGCCTGGAAACGATGCCTTATGAAGAACGGCTAAGGGAGCTGGGCATGTTTAGCCTGGAGAAGAGGAGGTTAAGGGGGTGATATGATAGCCATGTTCAAATATATAAAAGGATGTCACATAGAGGAGGGAGAAAGGTTGTTTTCTGCTGCTCCAGAGAAGCGGACACGGAGCAATGGTTCCAAACTACAAGAAAAAAGATTCCACCTAAACATTAGGAAGAACTTCCTGACAGTAAGAGCTGTTCGACAGTGGAATTTGCTGCCAAGGAGTGTGGTGGAGTCTCCTTCTTTGGAGGTCTTTAAGCAGAGGCTTGACAACCATATGTCAGGAGTGCTCTGATGGTGTTTCCTGCTTGGCAGGGGGTTGGACTCGATGGCCCTTGTGGTCTCTTCCAACTCTATGATTCTATGATTCTATGATTCTAAGTACTGTTTTGAGGGGACAGGGGACAGGCAGGTGTGGAGGACTCCCTGGTTCTGAATGGGGTAACTGTGCCCCTGAAAGACCAGGTACACAGCCTGGGACTCATTTTGGACTCACAGCTGCCCATGGAGGTGCAGGTCTATTCTGTGACCAGGGCAGCTGTCTACCAGCTCCATCTGGCACGCAGGCTGAGACCCTACCTGCCCGCCGACTGTCTCGCCAGAGTGGTGCATGCCCTAGTTATCTCCCGCTTGGACTACTGCCATGCGCTCTAGTGGGGCTACCTTTGAAGGTGACCTGGGAACTGCAATTAATCCAGCATGCGGCAGCTAGACTGGTGACTGGGAGTGGCCACCGAGATCATATAGCACCAGTCCTGAAAGACCTACACTGGCTCCCAGTATGTTTCTGAGCACAATTCAAAGTGTTGGTGCTGACCTTTACAGCCCTAAATGGCCTCGTTCCTGTATATCTGAAGGAGCGTCTCCACCTCCATCGTTCAGCCCGGACACTGAGGTCCAGCTCTGAGGGTCTTCTGGCGGTTCCCTCACTGAGAGAAGTGAGGTTACAGGGAACCAGACAGAGGGCCTTCTCGGTAGTGGCACCTGCCCTGTGGAATGCCCTCTCATCAGAAGTCAAGGAAATAAACAACTATCTGACTTTTAGAAGACATCTGAAGACAGCCCTGTTTAGGGAAGTTTTTAATGTTTCATGTTTTATCGTGTTTTTTATATTCAAGCCACCAAGAGTGGCTGGGGAAACCCAGCCAGATGGGCGGAGTATAAATAAATAATAATTATCATTGTTATCATTATTATGAAATTGAAAATAAATTCCCACCAGGAATTCTGGGGCTACCAGTCGCAATCCTAGTAGGAAAATCCCAAAGCACCTGCAGCTACCACCTCTGGCATTTGTTTTGCCACTCTGCTCATGACCCACACGCTTTTCCTCCTGCCATCTTTCTCTCCTATATCTTAACATCTCTATGCTTTGTACCAGGGATAGGTAACCGGTGGCATTACAGATGCTGATGTACTACAGCTTCCATCAGCCGCCACCACCCTGACCAATGGCAGGAGGCTGATGGAAGTTGTAGTAAGCCAACAAACTGGATGATCCCTGCTTTATGCTTTACCTAGGGATACTTGGAAAGCAAACTTAGTACCTTTTGCACGCAAAGCTCTTGATTTTATGTCTTATTTTGCATTTCAATTGTTTTTACTTATTTATTGTAAGCTGGGCAGAAATACCTTATGTTATGGAGCAGCCTACAAATGCTGTAAATAAAATTATAAAATAAAATTTGAAACTGCATTCTTATCATTCTGGGGAAGAACAGCATGCATACCTGGACAGCTGCTCTTGAGCCTTTCTTATTTAAGCTTCTAGACCTTTGATAATTGAACTTTTAAAAGAATGAACTCTACTCAATAAAAGCATAATTACACAGCTATATTTGTTCAGCCAACTTCCCCTGTTGATTTCACATACCATCCGATTTCCTCATTCTTGGTGTTTAATCTGTCAGATCAGAAACCGTGGCTTAATAATAGTTTGTTAGTACAGGATAGACACGCAGAAAGGAGAAATTGGAGTGCCAGTAAAATAGCTTAGTATAGTAAGTTTAACATTCAATTAACCAGTAAAACACTATAAAGCTGCACCCACTGTAATTTCCAGCAGGGAAAGGTTGGTCATGTTATGCTTTCCTAACCACATTTTTTAAAAAATTTTTTTGAGGGGGGCAGGGTTTAATGACTGGCTGGGTGCCAGTGGCAGTGCTATCCTGGGCTAGAGGGATTTGAACAGCGGCCTCCTTCAGGCCAAAATGATAGATGCAGCCAAAATCATTGGCTGATTCCACTGGTTGAAATAGCCAAATAATTCCAATGTACTTGAATTCCTTTAAAAGAGGGAATGTGCTGAAATCCTTCTTTAAAAAGGGGAAAAAAACCCTCATAATCCATAAAGTCTAGTATGTGTTGCATTGATGCTCTAAAAATAGGGAACCTTTTCTGTGTCATTTTTGGTGGGTGTGGAAATAATTTTATGTTTTAACACTCTGGTGCTGAGATTAGACTTTTATTCCTGTGCTAGGAATATGGCTAGTTTCAGGAAATTACCATGAGATTGAAAAAGAACATTGCTGGTGTGCAAAAGATGTATTTTCTTAGATATTTCTCTAGCTGCCCCACCCCGATGTAAAGTCTGAGAGGAGATGAGTATCACACACTGGAGAGATTCACAGGGGGCCGTTTGGCCCCCATGGCATGTTCTTGGGTCCCTGTGGACATGTGCTTGCCTTTTAGACTTTGTGATTGTTCATCAGACCCCAATGAAAGCCAGGCAGATCCTAAGTTGTAACTCGTGTGAAGGAAGCAAGCAAGATGAAAGGGGTTGCAGAGCAGTACATTTAGCTGCCACAAGTCTTATTCCACCCCCAATCCTGTGGAATCTCCAAAGCACAGAGATTCCTCTACATATGGAGGCTTTCCTTGTGATCTAGAAACCCCGAAGGACGTCTGCTGCCAGCCTAAATGGTAAAACCCGGCTCTTTTCTCAGGCCTTTGTGGATTGTGCAGTTGTGTCCTGAATATTGTAATAATGATGTTGAAGTCATCTGCTATTGGAAGATTAATATTATTACCTGTTCTGTTTTTTAATGAAACCATTGTTTTTAATAGAATTATGTACCCAGTCCTGACTTAGGTGAAATACACAGCAGACTATCAATGGTTTACACGAATGAATGATTTAAATAAAACAAACCTGGATCCCCTAGGGTTCTAAATCATACAGGGATCCTCAGTGCACAGAACAGTCTCCCTGCTTCAAATAATATTCCCCAATAAGACAATGGCAGGGCCGGGAGGGCTATGCTGCTCCACAATTTGCCCCCTTCATGTGAATAATGCCTAAAGATGGCTCTGGTTACCATGTAAAGTGGAAGCAAAAGAGCATCCTAAAGGGTGACCCCAGAGCCTCACAAGTGTTGGCTCCATTTTTCTAGCCAGCCATTCTTTGTGGTTACCACCAGTCCTCAGCCACACCCTTGTCAGCCATTCGTGTGCAGACCAGGCTATGGAGAAGGTAAGAAACACTAGAGGCTTCTCCCACTGCTCCAAAGGGATTCCTGCTCACTTGCTTGGAAACTGGATCTGTGTGCTGCCAGATGCTCACCCGACAGCTGGGTGCACTCTCCCATGGAAAGCTGCAAGTGGATTTGTGGATGTCTAAGGGACACAACAGAGTATTCAAGTAAAAAATCGGACTTAGAAGCAGAGGGGACGCAATGCGTATCCGTGCAGAGGTCCGCAGCACCTCCCAATGGCTTTTGCAGGATATTGGTCCTATTTTTGTTGTGTCTCTGACATAATCTGCTACTGAAAATTAAGAGTAAAGCTGCCTGGAGCCATGTATGAGAACTGAACAGGGCTGAGCAGTGTATGAGAATACAAATAAAAAATGATGGTTTGCATAATGCTAGTCAAATATGTATATATGGTGCTCAAGAGCAAACTGTTGCTTCCATGGGTGGACTCTCAGAGGTTCTTCATACACTGCTCTTAAGATTTACACCAAAGATGTGGGAACTTGGATTGGCTGCTGCTCCCCATTGTGCATGTACTTGATGGAAAACCTGTTTTTGATCTCTGCAATGTGAAAAACGGCCTGCAAAGGCTTGGGTGTATGTTAACTTTCTGAACTCGTGTATCATGGCTTGTGAAATGCTTATGAAAGCCAATCTGGGCGTATTCCTCGAACAGTGCACAGGAACACCAATGTCAATTCCTGGTGCATAAAGTCTGAAGCTCATTAGAGCTGTGTAACATGTTCAGTGTGAAACCAGAAACCACGTGAAGCATGCCTGGCTCACAGAATGTGCTTATAAAATCAGAAGAACAAAGACTGTGTTCATCCAAAGAGTTTTCTTAGGCTTGCAGAAAACTTTTTCAGCTGACCTTGGGAAACATTTCAAAATGCATCTGGGCTGATTTATAGAGTTGTAGCGAAAGTTGGGTTTTTAAAATGTGTGGTTTCCACATTGTGCTGCTGCGTTCAATGAAGTAAACATCAATGCTTTCCATCTGAGGTTTGGGCTGCTACTATGCTGGGGCTCCTTTGAAAGGGTTCCCTTCTGTGACCTGCCTGGAAGGAAGACAAGGACAGCAGGAAAGGTAAATGACAGTGTTTTCACCAGATTGGTTTAAAAGGGAAGGGATTCCTTTCCAGTTTTAGGAATGATTTCAGCTTTGATGCTGCTTAGCATAAGGATTAGTGGGGGGGGGGGGAATCCTGGTAGACTGAGATCAAGATGTCTGCTCTGATGTGTGCAATTTGCAATGCATCTGCATTACCCTTTAATTCCTGTTGCATTTATCTTTCTGTTAAAAATGAGCATGGGGTTTTAAGTATATTTGAATTCAGAGGATTTGAGGTATAAAGCATTATTATTATAGTTATCAATTTTTTATAGTATTATCAATTTACATAGTGCCTTACAGAATAAGTACAAAAGGATAGCTCTCTGCCCTGAAGAGCTTACAAGATAAACTGCAACAGTGGGAGGGATAAGAGGGGCAGAAGGGTGGGCAGGGGAGAGAAGCAAAAATAATACAGATTGGCTCCATCCAAATTAAATTCATTTTGCATAGGCTTAGTTTTCATTTTGAGCGAGGACTGGAAATGTCAGTCAAAAACTTCATGGGAAAGATGTATACTGTGAAGGAAGAGAAGTGGCAACTTGCAGCCATTCTCTGGCCAGGAGTGGGGGGAAAGGAGGAAGAAAGTGGGGGTGGATGAGGGGGTGCTTAAGACAACAGGAGAGTGGTAGAACTGGAGGAGTGAAGGTAATGAGCAGAGTGATCGTGGCAATAAGGACAGAATCATAAGGTTGAGCAAGGTTGTGCTGGACTCAGAAAGGTGATAGGAACTCTGGGAAGAGACTTAAGAAAAGGCTTGTCATCCTCCTCATGGAAATCTACACTTCTCTGGGCTTCAGACGGAATTTGCAAGGATACCGGTGGGAAGTGTGAGTTGGCATATTTTCTGATCTCTGTTGAGCTGAGAGGAGAGAGACCCATTCTGGCCCCTGCCACTGTCCAAGGAAGGGGCCAAGGGCCAAGAGAAGGCCAGCCAACAGACTTGCAGCTGCTCCCGTGCTTTACCCCCCTCTTTCCTTTCCCCTCACACCAAGCAAATGGAGAGTCTAGGATTAGGGTCTGCCTTAACTGCAGCATCTCCACGGCACTTAGGAAAAAGATTAGGTGACTTGTGAGGGCTAATGAAATCATCACCATCTTCTCAAGACATCCAAGTAGGAATTTTGACTGCACCACTACTGATTCAATATGGGGTGTCATTTTCTTTAATGCTCTCCCTTTTGAAACAAAAGTCTCCCAGCTCCCATGTAGTGAACCAGCACATCAGCAAGGTATCCCCGGTGACTCCCAGGCATGCTGGCTTATTACATTTGTTTCTTTTATTATATTTCATTACACCAAAATTGTACCTCATCTTTAATCTGAAGTTGTGTCGCCCAGCATTCTAACACACAATTCTGCATATTTTGTATAACAGCTTTCACAACATAGAATTGTTTTTCAGATGCACCCAAAGAATGTTGAAGGACCTTATAAACACACCCTAAGGTTTCTTAGTGCACTGGATTAGAGTAGGTCTGTATCATATATATCATTAGAGAAGCAGCAGGTTTTGTGGCAACACCCCTTCACCTTCTTCAGCCTGTTTTTTTCCTTTTTATTTGGAAAGCAGACATGTTGTCCCCAGGGAGAATTAAAGGAGAAGCATTAGCTTGCAGAATGTATGCCAAATGAGCTAATGCTTCTGACACTTTCACAATGCAAGCTTTACAAGAAGGCATGCAGACAGTGAGGCCTGTTTTTCTATGTCATATTTTTTTTTAATGGCTAAATGTTTGTAGGAAACAAAATGGATTTATTTTTTGCTCAATCCAGGCATAATATCAGGACTTATCCGGTTCCGGGCCCCAGGGCTTCAGACAACTAACAAAACACATCTTACTTCTGCTCTGGTAGTTCCCTGTTATGTCTTTCACGCGCAGGAAGAAAGAGGAAAAGCAGAACCCAACCGATTAAAGCACCATGACCCTGTGATTCTTTTCTTATGAACAAGCACATGACAAGCCCTGGGGTAAGGACTCCTCCGCAGTCCCTGCTACCACGTGTGACACTGATGGAAGCCTTCAACTCTCCAAACCAAGTGTGCACAGCCTGGGACTCGCCAGGCAAAATACAGACCACCAGCCCTGAACTGCAGACAGTCAGGTGGTAAGCAACCCTTTGTCCCCACCTCCACCCTATTTTTGAAGCTCTAGGCAGCCAGCCAAAAGAGAAGGGGTTCAAAGAATCTCGCAGTGCCTTAAATCATAGCAAATTTATTGAGGCATGCCGTCACAGACTTCACTAGATACTGAGGAATGCTGAGGATGTGGTGGGCTGCATTTGGCTTGGTGGGTCGCAAAATTGCACATGCCCTGTGACTCAGTCGAGTTTCTAAAGGTATACAAAAATGAAATTCTGAGGCAAGTTCCTGCGTTGGGTAAACATCTGAAGGCTACTGAGCAAAGCAAAAAGCATTTGAACAAAACTAGCCTTTCCATTCAGCATCTGTTTGTTATTACATACACTGGTGAAAAACTGCTGGCTATTTTTTGTAATTTTGGTTTCATTTCATTTTAAAATTTTGAATGTGAATCCCCTTGAGGGTGCTTAGGTAAAAACAACAACAACTCTTACTTGAAGCAAAAATAGGAACAAAATAGGAATTTACCAGTTACCAAAAACAGAGACTCTCCCTTGTAAAGTAGAACAGTTGGAGCACAGAACCATTAACAGGAGGCATTCAGCACCTTGGCTGGATGACAACACAAGGGAAACAGAGGCTGTAGGAAGAGAAGATCAGTCAAATCAAGGGGCCACTTAGGTCTGAAGGAAGGCTATAATTTGGGGCATCTTGGGTCTGGAGTGTCAGTATATGGCCCCTCGTGAAATTTAAATGTTGATGTTTTATTGATTTCCATCAACATTTAAATCCATAAAACACAATAATGGTAAATGCAGGAAGCTAAATCTACAGTGCTGGAATCCCAGGAGCCTATGATGAGGCCTGGTGAAAGAGAACAATTTCTAACAACTTTCCTAAAATGTCAAAAAATGCAGCCCTGGCCTTTCCCCTTTGGGAGGGTGTTCTGGAGCAGAGGCAGGGCACAAACTCTAGGGGGCCCGAGGGGCCTGGGCACCCTCAATTTCTTTTCTGAGGGTGCCCAGCCTTCGCCCCCTGCTGCCACTGCCAGCTGTCATCTTACCTCTGACCTTCTGGTGCCCTGGTGAAAACCGGGCCAGTCATACGAAACAGCGCAATAAAAATAATAGATGTACAAATACAAAAAAATCAGCACTTAAATCAGTTGAATACTTAAGACCATTAGGAAAACCAAATTTCACATTGTACCCTGTGTGTTTATTGCATTTATGATAAAATCCCACCAAACAGAATAGCATTTTTCAGCATCCTCCAAACCTAAACCTAAATCATTCTTCACAATTCTCAACCTACCTGCCTGTTCATGACAGTCATGTGCAACAGAGAATATTTAATGTTTCACATTGGGAGAGGAAAATAACGAATAATCACACCATCCCTACTTTCTAGAAAAAAGCTGGCAACTTCCTAGCAAGGAGAGGAAAGATCCTTGCTATTCCTGACAGATCCACTGTGGAATCTTTCCTTTTCACTGGCAATATATGTGATTTCCCTCAATTTCTTGCAAAGTGAGCCCTCTGGAACGTTCTACTCTTGAAGAGCTACTTCACTTGAAGATGAAATGGATCTGAAGTACTTTGGAGGGTATTTAACTTCAGGTGCTTTGTTGCTCTTTGCTTTCCACCTTCCCTTTTGAGGCTGATACATGTTATTCATTAAACTTACAGTTTCTCTCTTGCCTCTTCTTTTGAGTGTGACTTATGACCTTGCAATCTCTCTCTGTGTGTTTTTGTCATCACAACATGTTTCCATGGAGCTGGATCTGATGTCATGAATAAGAGCATTGTTTCTTTCTTTCTTTCTTTTCTTCCCTAAGTTCCCAAGCATATTTGTGACACAGGTTTGGAAACCAAAATGACTTCACCAGTTAAATATTGTTAGATTCTGCAGTGTAACAAAGGTAAGAATGCTGGCATGCTGTATTCCTCTCTGCATGAATTGAGGGATAGGTATTTCAAAGCAGGTACACAAAGGAGTCCCCAGAGATGCCATTTCACAAGCTTAAGCATTATGTTATAAGGATGAATCGTTGGGTCACCCAGATCATGAGGTTCCATTGCTCAAGCTACATGGAGAACCTGGCTCCGTGTAATGAAAAAAGTAGGCTATAGTCCTATGCACAGTTACATAGAAGAAAGTCCCACTGAAATCAGAGGACTTTGCTCACTGTGAACCTTATGTTCTTAATGAAGTGTCAGGGCAGGTATCAGGAACAGGTCAGCAATAACTCTCCAGGCGTCAGTGAAGTTAACTCTTTAGTCGAAGAAACAAAGCAGCTCAGGCCTCGTGATCACAGCAATTCTTCCTAGTAGGTCTTGCCTCAATGAGGCAGTTGTGAGAACTGAAGGTTCCTGCATTCCCAGAACTCTGTTCCTTCCCAACAGGAGTGCCAATTTGGCCCCATGACCGTGGGTGCCATGTAGTGTGCATGGCCCTGGGACTGAAATTTGTGGGTTCCAGGCCCCTTCATGGGGAATTTTGTGGGTGCTTGGGCATCTATGCTTCCCAAGTAATCTGAGGCTCCTTCATCCTGTCTGTCTTTGCTTCACCCTCTTCATACCTCTTTGGGTTCTGGGAGACCACAGGGGAGGGGAGCTGATCACAACAGGAGCAGGAGATTCCCTGGCTTCTTCGGCAGCCTGCCTCATCTCTGCCTCTTGACCTCACTCTTCTCCAGCTTCAGCTTCTGCCTCGGATTCTGCCACAGCCT
This sequence comes from Podarcis erhardii, assembly GCF_964252035.2. NCBI lineage: Eukaryota > Metazoa > Chordata > Lepidosauria > Squamata > Lacertidae > Podarcis > Podarcis erhardii. The sequence goes on along the minus strand of NC_138509.1, from coordinate 2,941,508 downwards.
CTTCCTGCTTACTAAGCCCTGTGACCTCTTTGAGCTTCCAAAACCTCCTCCTCCCAGTCTTCTCCCTCTCACCACTCATCGTTGTACTACTACCAATCCTCAGACTCTGAGCCTTCTTCCCCTGGGGGTTCCCTGGGGGTTTCCCAGCTGGTGCCTCCCACCACTCCTTGGCATCCAGCCCATCCAGGACATGGAACTCAAAATTCTTAGGATGCTTACAGGTGATAGAGCCTTGAGATCTTCCAGTTACTGTACAGTTTATTTTTTTACCCATCTTTTCCTAGAAAGTGTACTACAGCCATCCTAGAAACATGCTTTTTAGGCAATAGTGGGACAGTAAAGGTAAAGGGACCCCTGACCATTAGGTCCAGTCGTGGCTGACTCTGGGGTTGCGGCGCTCATCTCGCTTTATTGTCCGAGGGAGCTGGCGTACAGCTTCCGGGTCATGTGGCCAGCATGACTAAGCCGCTTCTGGCGAACCAGAGCAGTTCACAGAAACGCTGTTTACCTTCCCGCCGGAGTGGTACCTGTTTATCTACTTGCACTTTGACATGCTTTTGAACTGCTAGGTTGGCAGGAGCAGGGACCGAGGAACTGCCAACCTTCTGATCGGCAAGCCCTAGGCTCTGTGGTTTAACCCACAGTGGGACAATACCATCCAGCAATTAGTAGCTTCATGATCGGGGGGGGGTGTGTCTTTTGCTGAGGTTAGTACAGTCTTGCTGCTTTCGAAGCCGGGAGAAACATGAATATATAGATTTTCTAAAGCAAGTCTTAAAAGTGAAGGGAAAATGTTATATGGCTGTTCTAGTGTTTTGTAGTGATGGAATTCTGAGAGTCTGTTTTGCCTTGTTGACTTCTGTGCTGGAATTTGGTGAAGATGGAGTTAATTTCACAGTACAGTAGATGCTCTCCCCCAGCGCGACTCATTCATCACCATGAAACGGTTGAGGAGACTTCTTCAATAAAGTCTGAATAGCCTTACAAAGAGGGGCAATACTGTACTGAATGAAAAGTGCTAACATAACAAAGATGTTCAGAACCATTGCTAGACATTTTGTTCTGCTTGATTTTTACATGGTTACATCAATCCCGGACCACTGGAATTTTGCTACACCTCTCTGGTAGGTTTAGCACCTCTTACCTCTCAAGGAGCCAGCCAAACAGGTCTTTGCTAAATGGCATTTCTGCAACCCTCCTTGCTTCAGCCATTGTCGTATTTCAGCTGTTGACCTCAGCAAAAGACGCCCCCCCCCCATCATGAACCTTGGTCACTTCCGTGAGGAAAAGCAGTTGCACTGCTTATTATAGCATTGCCAGTTGGCAGGCTGTGCGTGTGTGTGCATTCATTTTGTTTTTTTTTTTTTAAATTTTTATTAAGTTTTGCATAAGTATATTTCACAAACATACAAAAGACAGAAGACAAAAGTAAATAAAACAAACATAAAAAAGAAAAAAGACATACAATGCATACTACCTAAACAACACAACTTAACATTAATTTTACAACAACATTGATCGACTTCCCTTTATCTCGATTTCGGATAATGTTATCTTAGTTGTCTATCTGCTGTATCTATTCCAAAATGACATTTGTAACGTAGTAAGCGTTATCTCATGCCTACTGTGATTTATTTATTTTTTTTTTTTTTTGATACATATATATTTCTGATTAACATTTTGATGTACCCCTTGTCTCTATTTCCATATATGTTTTAAATTTATCCCATTCATTACTAAATTTTGTACGTTTTTGATTTCTTATTTTTTGTGTCAATTTTGCCAATTCTAAATAATCCAATAATTTAAATTGCCACTCCTTTAATGTTGGGATTTTTGGTGTTTTCCAGCACTGTGCTATGAGGGTTCTAGCGGCAGCTGTTGCGTATTGGAAAAAGGTCCTATCTTCTTCTTTGATATCCTTGCCAATTATCCCCAGCAGGAAAGCTTCAGGCTTTTTAACAAACGTATATTTGAGAATTTTTTTTAATTCATTATAAATAGATTCCCAAAATTTCTTGAGAATCTCGCACGTCCACCACATATGGAAGAATTCGCCCTCCTTGTTCTTGCATTTCCAACACAATTTATCACCTGTTCTATACATTTTATGCAATTTTATCGGCGTTATGTACCATCTGTACATCATCTTGTACATGTTTTCTTTGAGTGTCGTGCATGCTGAATAGTTCATATCTTTGCGCCATAAAGCTTCCCATTTGTCAAATTCTATGTTATACCCTAGATCTACCGCCCACTTCACCATCACCTCCTTTACTTCCTCGTCCTTGGTGTCCCACTCAAGCAACTGGTTGTACATTTTTGATAGTAATTTTGTTTTACTTTCTATTATTTCAATCTGGAATCTGGATTTTTTCTCACTTATTCCAATCTTTTTGTCTTCCGTCCATATTGAATTTATTTGATGATATTGAATCCAACCAGTCAACTTATTTTTTATTTCTTCATATGGTCTAATCCTCCACCCGGATTCTGTTTTGGTTAGTAAGTCCTCATATGTCCACCGTTCCCCCTCAAGATTTGATTTTTTAATTGTTAAAATATCAATTGGTGATAGCCACCAGGGTGTTTTCTGCTCCAGCAATTTTTTATTCCTTTCCCAGACTTCCAGTAGCGGCCCTCTGAAGATATGGTTGGAAAAACCTTTATGGACCCTTCCCTTGTCTCGCCATAAATAGGCATGCCATCCAAATCTTAAGTTGAACCCCTCTAGGTCTAACAACTCTTTATTTTTAATAACGATCCAATCTTTTACCCAACAAAGGCATGCGGCCTCATAATATAACCTCAGATTTGGAACCGCAAACCCCCCCCTATCTCTTAGATCTGTAAGCAATTTGAATTTAATTCTGGGTCTTTTCCCCCGCCAAATAAATTTGGATAGTAATCTGTGCCATTCTTTAAATATTGCAATTCCCCTAATTATTGGAATGTTCTGGAATAGGAAGAGTAATTTGGGTAATAAACTCATTTTAATCGCCGCCATTCTGCCCATCCACGAAAGATGTAATCTGTTCCATGTATCTAAGTCCTTCATTATTTCTTTCCATGTTTTCTTATAATTGTTTTCCATCAAATTTATATTTTTCATAGTTATCCAAATTCCAAGGTATTTAACTTTTTTGACTATTTTAATTCCAGTTTGTATCTCAAGCTCATTTTTGGTGTCTTCTTTCATATTTTTAGTCATTATTTTTGTTTTTTCCTTGTTCAGTTTGAATCCCGATAGTTTTCCAAATTCTTCCAGTAATTTTATAACTTTACCGATGCTCTCCTTTGGTTCTTCCAATGACAACATGAGATCGTCTGCATATGTTTTCAATTTGTATTCTTGCACGCCGATTTTTATGCCGCGGATCTCTGGGGTATTCCTTATCTTATTTGTTATTGTCTCTAAAACCATAATAAACAACAGCGGTGATAGAGGACACCCCTGTCGGGTACCTTTTGCTATTTCAAACTGTTCTGTCAAGTTATTATTTATTATTAATCTAGCTCTTTGTTGTGTATATGTGATGGGATAGTGAGCTGCTTGTGCGTAAAAGCTTGATCCCTCTGGGGTTTGGCTGGTCATCCAAACCGATGCACTAACGGAGCCCCCAAAGCATGACTCCGTCAGTCGCTGGTAGAATCTGACAGTGGGCGTCTACGGAATTTACGCCAACATAAAAGCTCTTTGACAGACATGCGCTTTCGAGACTCTCTGCGTGACAGTTTCCGGCGAAGGGTGGGCGTTCCCAACGGGGGTCCCGTTACCTCTCCACTACTCTCACTGGAAGCATCCCAGAGCCTCCCCTCCGCTGTGACTCCTGCACTCCCCCTGCTGGTTCCCTCTTCTACTGCAGATTCTCTCCTATTCTCCTGTAGCCTGTCCACCACCTGTCTCTCCGATGGCAGTTCCCTGACATCCACCTCCCCCCCAGGGCCCCCTTCACCCCCTCCCGCCTCCTCTCCCACTGGCGGTGAGGGCGGAAAGCCCCTGAAGGAACTCTCCTCGTCGTCCGAGGATTCTAACACTTCCAGCCACGGCGTACCGTCTCTCTCCCCGTCTTCCTCTTCTTCGTCGGAGTCGGCTTCTTCACCCACCCCTGACTCTGGGAACCCGTCAAACTCTCCTTCCTCATCAGTGGTCCCAAAGTGTTCCCTTCTAAATCGAGCCACGGGTTGCGGTTTTCTTGGGAAACGCTGATGAAATGTTTCTATTAAAACCTCGTCATTGACTACCTCTGCTGGTACCCAAGTGTTTTCCGACTCTGCTTCCCCCTCCCATTCTACCAGATATTCCACCTGATTCCCCTTCCACCTGGAATCAATGATTCCTGCCACGTTCATGTCGCGCTCTCTCTCTTCTATCACGGGCGTTTGGGTGGCCTCTCTCTCACGCTCCCCCCACTCGCGTCCCTCTCGGTACGGCGACAGTAATGACCTGTGAAATACTGGGTGTAATTTCATGTGACTGGGCAGCCTGAGTTTGAATGCCACTGGGTTGACCTGCTGTATGACCTCAAAGGGTCCCAATCTTTTGGGCCTCAATTTCTTACTCCCGCCCTTGAACGGTAGCCCTTGGGTGGACAACCACACCCGGTCCCCCACCCTTATAGTTTCACCTTCCCTCCTATTTCTGTCTGCTTGCTTCTTATATTCTTCCTTGGCTTTCTCTAAGTTAAGTTGAAGCTGACGGTGGATCGCCTCCATCTCTTCAAAAAAATATTCCGCCGCCGGCACGCTCCACCTCTCCCCTCCCTCTCCTGGGAATGCCCGGGGGTGACACCCATAATTTGCCAGGAAGGGACTCATCCCTGTGGACACGTTCTCCGCGTTGTTGTAGGCAAATTCTGCTAGAGGTAACTTATCCACCCAATCATTTTCTCTGTCTTTTACATAACACCTCAGGTATTGTTGTAAAACCCCATTTGCCCTTTCCGCTTGCCCATTGGTTTCTGGGTGCCGGGCAGTTGAGAAATTGAGTTCTACGTGCAGTAAGCTCATAAGTTTCCTCCAGAACCTGGAAGTAAATTGTTTCCCTCTGTCGCTGACCACCCTCAAGGGGGCGCCATGCAACTTGAAAATATGTTCTACAAACAACTTGGCGGTTTCCTCCGCTGTGACTGCATGTGAACAAGCTATAAAATGACACATCTTGGTTAATTGATCTACCACCACCATGACAGCTGTTTTGCCTTTGGATTTTGGCAGGTCCGTCATAAAATCTATGGATACTGCCTCCCATGGCCTTTCGGGCGTGGGTAAGGGTTGTAATAGCCCCGCTGGCGCCACTCTCTCTCCTTTCGCTCGCTGGCACCTGTCGCAACCCCTGACATATTCCCGTACGTCCTCCCTCACTTTGGGCCACCAAAACTCCCTGGTAACCAACCACATGGTTTTGTGCTGTCCAAAATGTCCCGCTGTGGGGCTGTCATGCAACTGCTTGAGTACTCTGCCCCTCAGTTCCCCGTCGGGTATGTACAGTGCCCCTTTGTAATACAACGCCCCGTTCTTTTCTTCGAACCCCCCTGTGTTCTCCTCTGTCCTCCGGAGCTCTCTGAGTTTCTCTTGGGCGTATTCATCTTTCTCCGTACCCTCTATCAGTTCCCTCTGCCCCACCAATGCCGCCCCACACACCCAGCGGTCTTCAGAGATTACATGCCTTGCCTCAGGCGCTCCCTCCCCCTCTAAGTACTCAGGTTTCCTGGAAAGAGCGTCCGCCCTCACGTTCTCGGAGCCGGGCACGTAACGAATCTCAAAGTGGAATTTGGAGAACTCCTGGGCCCATCTCACTTGTCTCTGGTTCAGCACTCGGGCTGTTCTCCAGTATTCCAGATTTTTGTGGTCAGTTCGGACTTGAACCTTGTGCTGCGCCCCAATCAGCAAGTGCCGCCATTTCCGGAATGCTTCATGAATGGCAAGCAGTTCTCGGTCGTACACTGTGTAGTTCCTCTCTGATTTGTTCAACTTCCGCGAGAAGAATGCACACGGTCTCCATTCAGACGTATCTTTTCCCGGCTGGAGAAGAACGGCCCCCACCGCTCGGTCTGACGCGTCAGTCTCCACTCTCATTGGTTGTTGTAGATCCACGTGCAAGAGTTGCTCTTCCGACGCAAACGCCTGCTTTAAGCGTTCGAACGCTTGTTGCGCTTCTCCCGTCCAAACAAATTTCTTTTTGCTACTAAGACAATCCGTGATGGGCGCTGTTAAATGGGCAAAGTTTTTGATGAACTTCCTATAGAAGTTTCCGAAGCCCAGGAACCTTTGCACGTCCTTCTTGGTCTTTGGTGTTTGAAACTGCGCGCGCGCGCGCTGTTCCAAGTTCCATCGGCTCTGCTGGCGGGAAAGGCTGCTCCGGAATCTCTGGAATGCGGAAGTCCTTCCAACGTTCCCCCTTTCCTTCCCGCTTTTCCATAGCTCTAGCTTCCTGGCGTGCCCCAATGGACAGCGCTGATTTAGTCAGCTGATCCATAGACTCCGCCCTAGGCGCCCGGGAAAGTTCATCTTTCACTGCCGGAGAGAGACCTTCTTCAAACAGCATTTGAATAGGTTCACTAGCAAGGTCCCACCCAAGTCTATGAATCAGCATGGTGAACTCAGTCCAGTACTCACGTACAGATCGGCTCCCCTGTTTACACGCCATTAACTGCCTGCGCACCACTCCCTGCTCGATCTCGCTGGAAAACATCAAGTCCATGGCGCGGAAAAACTTCATTGTGTCCTTTAAGATTTCATTATTGGCTGCCATCAGGGGCCGAACCCAGTCCCTCGCCCCTCCCTCTAGATGGCCAATCACGTACGCCACTCTAGAGTTCTCGTCGGGGAAGTCATCAAACAGTAGATTGAGAGCATATTGCATCTCTGTCCTAAAAGCTTGATAGTTCCGGGGATCCCCCCCAAATTTCTGCACCAGTCCAGGCACCCGTCTGGCAAGTGGGGTGGTCTTCCCCTTATCTGCATCTTGAGCCCTCCTCTCCTCGAGCCTCGCCGTTTGCAGTGCCAGCTGGACCTCCAACGCCCTGTACCTTTGTTCCAGGCTTGGATCTGCGCCAGCTCCCGCTCCTGCTCCTCCGGTTCCGGATGGTTCGCTCATGATGCCTTCTGCTTGCACAAGCTGCTTTCAAAGACTGTCAGATTGCTGTGATGGGATAGTGAGCTGCTTGTGCGTAAAAGCTTGATCCCTCTGGGGTTTGGCTGGTCATCCAAACCGATGCACTAACGGAGCCCCCAAAGCATGACTCCGTCAGTCGCTGGTAGAATCTGACAGTGGGCGTCTACGGAATTTACGCCAACATAAAAGCTCTTTGACAGACATGCGCTTTCGAGACTCTCTGCGTGACAGTTTCCGGCGAAGGGTGGGCGTTCCCAACGGGGGTCCCGTTACCTCTCCACTACTCTCACTGGAAGCATCCCAGAGCCTCCCCTCCGCTGTGACTCCTGCACTCCCCCTGCTGGTTCCCTCTTCTACTGCAGATTCTCTCCTATTCTCCTGTAGCCTGTCCACCACCTGTCTCTCCGATGGCAGTTCCCTGACAGTATATATTGCTCTAACTCCTTCTAGGAATGTGCCCTCTATCCCTGTTTTTTCCAAGCATTTTATTAGGAAACCCCAAGAGACATTGTCGAAAGCCTTCTCGGCATCAACGAACAGTAAAGCAGCAGGAATTTCATTATGAACTTCTAGGTATTCAATGATATCTATTGTGTGTCTGATGTTGTCTTTTATTTGTCTATTAGGAAGAAAGCCGGCCTGATCACAATGAATAAGATTAATTAAACATTTTTTAAGTCTGTGGGCCATTATGTCTGCAAAAATTTTGTAATCATTATTCAATAGAGAAATCGGTCTGTAATTCTTAATGTTAAGTTTATCTGAATCTGGTTTCGGGATCAGCGTAATGTAGGCTTCTTTCCAGGATGTTGGCATTTTTCCTCCTCTTAATATCTCGTTCATAACGTCACATAGCACTGGTGTTATGTATTCCTCTAAGACTTTGTAATATTTAGCTGATAACCCATCTGGACCTGGGGCTTTTCCAATTTTCATTCTTTTAATCGCTTCTCGAATTTCCTCTATTTTTATGGGTCTGTTTAAGGCGGTTCTTTCTTCTTCTGTTATTTTTTTAGGGCTATTTTCTTCTAGATATTTTATAATGTTCGTTAAATCTTCTTCTTCTCTTTTGTATAAGTTCTCATAGAATTTAAAAAAGTTCTTTTTTATTACAATAGGATCTTCCAGAACTTGCTCTTCTACTTTTATTTTGTTTATGATACTACTTTTTCTTCTTTTTCTCAGTTGCCACGCCAAAAGTTTTCCAATTTTATTTGCCGATTCAAAAAACTTTTGTTTCATTAACTTTATTCCCCATTCGACCTCTTGGCTTATTAATGTTGAATATTGTGTTTGAAGCATTTTGTATTGTTGCTTATGGCTGTCATCTTTTGGATTTTTTATCATATTTTTCTCACATTCTTTCAGTTGAAGGATTAAATCTTCTTTCTTCCTTTCCTTAGCCTTCTTTCTTTGAGAATTTTGTTGTATCAGGAGACCTCTTAACACTGCCTTACTAGCGTCCCATACTGTATCTATTCCAATCTCTTTAGTAATATTTAAGGCGAAATAATCTTTTATAGTGGTTTTTGCTTTTTCAATCACTTCTTCTTTTTCGAATAAGTAATCGTTCATTCTCCATCTGTATAAACCTTGAGTCTTCCATTTTAATTGTAGTGTTATTGGGCTGTGATCCGATAAGGTTCTGGGTAAAATTTCACATCTCTCCGTTCTTGTTATTAATTCTCTCGAGATCCAAATTTGATCCAGTCTGCTCCAGCTCTGGTGTGGTTCAGAGAAATGAGTAAATTGTTTCGTTGTGGGGTTTCTATATCTCCATATATCTATTAAGTCCAAATTTTCTTCCAGATCATTGAACGATTTTGGTAATTTCCCTTGGTTTAAATTTTTTTTCCTTGTATTTCTATCTAGTTCTGGTGTCGGTACCGCATTTAAATCTCCAAGTAGAACTAATTTGTTGTTATCTAGATCTAATAGAAGTTGTTCCAATTTTTCAAAAAACTCCATTCTATTTGAGTTTGGGGCGTAAACTGTAACCACATTTATTTTCTCTCCCTGGTAATTAATTTGAATCCCTAGGATTCTTCCTTCCTCATCCTTGCATATTTGTTTGGGTTCTAATTTCTCTTTCGCATAGATTACTACTCCTCTCTTTTTATTGGAGTCAGAATTGATAAATTCTATTCCCAGCCTTTTATTTATTAAAATATGCTTGTGTTTTTTGGCAACATGGGTTTCTTGGCAACAAATGACATCAATTTTTTTTTCTTTATAATCTTTTCAAATTTATTTCTCTTGGACTTGTCGTTAAAGCCGTTCACATTCCATGAAAAAAATTTAAGAGACATTTCGGGTTATTACTGAATTCACTTTATCCTTATTTCTGCTTTATAATCTGGTATTATTCTTTCTTTTAGATTCTCTGCTTTCTCCTTCTTCTTCTTCCTCCGACCCTGAGTCCTCCGTCTCCCCCCCGACCCCCCGTCCCCAACCCCGTGTCCCCCCGCCCCCCCCGCAACCAAATCACCTGCTCGCTGTCCTGCCTCCTCTCTACCTAAATCTTTTTCGTATCTTCTCAGGAACTTTTCTGCTTCAAGTGTATCTGTCAACTTGAATTTTTTGTTCTTGTAATAAAACGAAACCCCTTCTGGAAATTCCCATTTATATTGGATTGCGTTTCTTTTCAACACTCTTGTCAACTGAGTATATCCTTCCCTTTTACGGAGAATCCTAACTGGAATTTCTTTGAAAATAATGATTGGGCGGTCTCCAATCACTAACTTTCTTTTAAAGCTCGTTCTTAGTATTGTATTCTTCATTTCCATAGTATTGAAAATTACTAAGCAATCTCCAGGGGTCTTTTTTGATTTGTTTTGTTGTAATTTCCCTCTTATTCTGAACGCATTCTCTATAGTATGTGCTACTTGTTCTTCTCCCATCTGTAACCATTTTGCAAGTTCTTTGACTATTCTTTCCCTTATGTTCTCGTCTGCTTCTTCTACTATCCCTCTGAATTTTAAATTAAGATTTTTTTGACGTAGTTCTGTCATAGCTAAATTGTCCCACAGTTGATCTTGTGTTTTATTTAGATTTTTTATTTCATCCTTTAACCTTTCAGTTTCTTTCTTTTGGTCCCTCAAGTCTTTCTGTGTTCTTTTATTTGATTCTTCAAATATTTTTGATTTGACTGTCAAGTCTTGTATCTTTTTGGTAAGTTCCCCTACAGCACTTTCTATTTTGTTATCTATTTGCTCCTGTAGTTCTCCTAACTTGCTTTCCATATGTATTTCCCTTTGCTTAAATTCTTCTTTAATTTTTAACCATAGAATGTCTAGATCTTTGACCTCCTCCTGCTTGGATACCTTCCTTTCCCCCGGGGTCCCTCCGATTTTTTTTGCATCTTTCCCCGACATCCTATGGGTTATTTTTCTCTCCCCAGAGGGGCTCACAATCTTATTTATCTTGTTGTTTGTTTGTTTATTTTTGTTTGTTTGTTTTTTGTCTTTGAACCTCTTTCGGTTCCCCCCTTTCAGCACCTTTCGTTTTCTTAATTCAATCTACCTATTTCCCCTATTCCCTTCGATTACGTTTTCAAGAACCTTTTGTTGTTAGATACTCAAAATTAAATTAGTATGTTAGTATAATTGTTTTAAAGACAAAGAGGGTTAACCAAATTAGAAGGATGCAGGCAAAAGTCAAATATAGTGTCCTTCTTTTATAATCCAGGGGGGTTGAGTAGTTTTTCTGTTCTCCAGAAATTTCAGCCACTTGACTGGCTTAATCCACTTTTCAGAGACTGTGTTGAGTTTTACACTCTGGTGACTTTGGGTCCAGATCCCAGTGACTTTCTATCCACAGTTTCTTATCCTCTAACGTGACGGGATTTATCTGACCACTAACCAAACATCCGATTCAAATGTTTTTCAGGTGGTTCAAAAAGTTCGGAATCTTTCCGTGGCCAAAAATGTAATGTGCATTCATTTTGTAATAACAATAAAAAATACAACAAATGGAGCCCATTCATTTCATTATTAATTAGCAGAACAAATCCCACATTTTCAAATGTTCGCTTGTTACTTTTTAATTTTTTAAAAAATTGAAATTGTTTTGTAACAATATGCAGCAAAAGCCACTATACATCAAACACCTTTGCTTCTTGTGCAAAAAAAAAAAAAAAAAACCCAAGGGGAAGAAAAAAAGAAAAGAAAAAACCCCCGAGAATGACATATAAGAACAGAGAGAGACAGCATAACAAAAACTCTATAATACCATAAGTAAATGAAAAGGAAAAATGTTGTCATTTACTTTGTCATTCCAGAAATATAAAAACAGAGCCCACCTCTCAATAAATTTATTTTCTTGATTATTAAGTATTGTGTTTTTCTTATAAGATAGTTTGCCAAATGTTCACTTGAAACACCTGTCATATATTTATTTGTAATTAATTCAGAAACATTTTAGCTTACATTTTCACCTAATTGCTAGAGTAGGGTGTTATTAGGAAGCAGAAAGCAAGAGAGCAGAGAAAGGGAGATTGCACAGTCTCAAACACATCTTAGTAGAAGTGTCAAGCATTCTGAGAGGAATTCTTTCAATACACAGCCTTTCAATCCAGTAACAAGGGGCAAGACTTGCAGAAGTCTATAAAAGAGGAAAGCAAATGCTTGTCGTTTTTCTTCTTGTGCAGGTTCTTGGTAAGTTAGCTTTTTCGGTTTCCATCTCCCACTCAATCCCCTATTACAGTTCCTTTAGGCATTTCCTTCAAACATTTCCTTCCTTTCCCATTCTCTTGCCCTCTGGCACTTATTTGTAATTTAGAGAGACGATCTTTTTGACCCCGTCTCGGTGCCTTAGTGTATCTGCTCACCACAAGTTGTTTTTTACAACCATCAGATTTCAAGACAAGCAAGGTAAGAGGAAGATTCCCCTTCGGCCTCTCCCAGAACCTCATAAAGCTGCCTGAAGCTTTTCTGAAAAGATGCTGGTCAGCCAAGACATCTGCCCAGCAAGCCCTTTGGGGGGGGGGGACTGCTGATTAAATGAAGGGTTTTCTTTCACTTACATAATTTTGGAGTTAAGCGTGTGCTCAGACCTCTCCCACTGACATGTTGAAGTTCTTTAACCAATTTGGACAGTTTTAGAAAAGGATTAGACAAATTTGTAGAGGATAAAGCTATTGGATCTTATCACTTCTGGGTCCTGCTATGGAAAATAACTCTCTCCGTCTGATATGAAACATACTTTTGTTATATCCCAATTTTGTGAATTTTTAAAACACACACAAATCATGTTTGAATTACGCACATTTTTTAATTCCTTTAAATGCACAAATTTGATATGCTTTCCAATGCATTTCACCTAAAATGCACAATTTTATACAAATGCTTTTGTAAAATAACATTTTATTTTGTGCATTTTTCCTTGAACTGAAACTCCTAATAAAATCCAGAGAACTATGAATTTTGGTTGATAGCTGCTTTCCAATTCACATGTAAGTCTAGGGTGGGGGAAATAAGTCAGTTATGGGGACACATGCAGGGCACATGCAGCACATGCAGGTGTCCCAGATTCAAGCCCAGCATCTCCTGGAGGGGCTGGGGGGGGGGAGTCCGGGTGAAATGCAGTGGAGCCTCTGTCAATCAGTGCGACAGGGGGGGGGAAGGGAGAATCCTGTGGCCCATGGCCCAGATTGGGCTGCTTTGAGGCTGTTTTGTGCAAGCCACGCTCCCCCATCTAACCATGTACAAAATCAAGTGTGGAAAGGCAAGGGTGTGGCACAGCTGATTGGCAGTAATTGCAAAGCCCCTTTTCAGTGCTTCCCAAGCTTCTGACAACCAGCTGATTGTTGGGTGCCTTGGAACTGCTATGGGAAGCACTGAGCATAGAGCCCACCACCAGGGGCACAGCATGGGTTGCCAACACCTGCGTCAGGGCAGGTGTTGTGCCCCCTGGTGGACTGGGAAGCAGTCAGTCCCTTCACTGGCCAGCATCAAATGTAGGGAGTCTCTCCTTGCAAACCAGCACCAACCTGGGAGCAGAGATAAGGCAGAGAAATGCAAATCCAGGAGCTCTGCTCAGAGGCGTAGGAAGGGGGTGTGGTGGATGTGGCCCTCCCCAGGTGTCACAACTGAGGGGTGTGTGTGACAAAATGGCAGGCGAGTGGGCGGCACACCTTGTGCCCGACGGCAGCAGCTCCTCTGACCCAGCGGCAGAGAGCAGCCCTCCTCAGCCGTGGCGAGGCACAGCCGGCTGCAGCAGCTCTGTTGTGGGGCATGTCTGACCCGGCTGCAAAGGAGAGTGAGCATCAGCTTCCCTGCCCCTCCTACCCTGAACTGTGGCGCGTGGGAGGGCACCCTCCATGCCCTGCCCCCCTTGGGAGCAAATGCTCTGCCGCAAATGCTCTGCCGCTGGCTCTGCTGTGTTGCCTCATCCTCCTGTCCTTGCAGCGAGGCACTCTCAGCAACACATGTGGCTCTGGCAGTGCTTCTCCACCTTCCTTTTCCTCCTTCTTAGTTCTAGGTTGGTATACAAATTCAATAAATAACAATGATGATGTTCAGACATAGGCGCCGACTCCATTGGGCCTGAGGGGGCCCGAGCCCCCTCAAAAATTCGTTTGGGGGGGCTCAGGCCCCCCAATAATTTAAGAAAACTATTACCGTAAATTTCGCTCTATAACACGCAGATTTTTTCTCCTAAAAAGTAAGGGGAAATGTCTGTGCGTGTTATTGAGCGAATGTGTGGTCCCTGGAGCTGACTCCGGAGCGCAGGGGCAAAAATAGGCAAAAATCAGGCAAAAATAAGATTGGGCGGTCGGGCGGAGGGAAGGCGGAAGCTGCTGCTTTCCTGCATTCTGCCTCAGGGTCTTACTGCCCACCCGCTTCTGTTGCTGCGTTTGCTCAAACTCAACAAAGAGCAGGGAATCCCCTGCCCTCCTGGCAAGCAGAGGGTTAAGGAAAGGATCGAGTCCTTCCTTCTAATTCTTTCCTAGTCACACTGCGTGCAGGCTCCAGCCCACCACCTCCTCCTCTCCGTGCTCTAGGGACTCGCAGGTGGGAGAGAGAGAGAGGGGGCTGGCTTGGGGGGACCGGGACTTTTGCCTTCCTTTCCTCCCCCCCACCCCGTTAAACTCCTTCCCTGCATTCTTAGCCAGCTGCTTCTCCGCACACCCCTCTTGTGCTTCTTGTCCCTTCTGCGTTTTTCCTTCCCTCCCCATTTAAAACGTGGTGACAAAGCACGGATCCACATGGATCCTCAGGATTTTTGCATTGGGTCACCCCAAATTCACCATCAGATCACATTACATGTCCATGGCTACAGTCTGTACCAAAAAAATCACGCACCCACTGTTGCCTGGAGCTGCAATGGTGCAAAAACGTGGTTACAAAGCATGGATCCTCAGGATTTTTGCATTGGGTCACCCCAAATTCACCATCAGATCACATAGCATGTCCATGGCTACATCTTGCACCAAAAAAATCACGCACCCACTGTTGCCTAGGGTCACAGTGGTGCAAAAATGTGGTTACAAAGCATGGATCCACATGGATCCTCAGGATTTTTGCATTGGGCTACTCCAAACTCACTGTCAGATATTAAAAATCTTTATAAAATAGATAATTAAATACATACAGAATGTTAAATTTTCAGTTTCGAAATATTAGTACTAGTTTAGTACTGTATTTCTATATTACTATAGTACTGTAATTGTTATTTTCAAATACTTAAATATTTTTAGGGTGTAAGACCCAATTAAAGCCCGTTATTTACATACAGTATTACAGTATTTACATACAGTATTAGGCATACTGTATTAACTTTATTAACTGTATTAAAGCATTAACTTTGAGATATTATTTTTATTTAATGAACCCTCAGCCTTATTCAAAGTAAGCTTAAATTAGCTATTTCACTTATTAATCAAAGTGCTATTACTGTGCGACAGCAATATTTTATGTTTTATTCTTTTAATGATAGTTTAGGATTTATTTAAATATCATTTCAGTCTTTTCAGAGCTATATATTCACTGCTCTGTAATAGTCTATAAGCATAATTGTTACTGTAAATTAAATTAGCTTTTTACGAAAATACCGTGCGTGTTTATGTTTTGTTTCTTTTTTCAAAGCCAAAAAGTATTTCAGGCTTGTCGAGTTTCCCGGAGTGTGGAGTTATAGAGAGTCGAGTTTTCGGGGTTCTAATGTTGATCATATAACTCTAAAATACTTTTAAAAAACTTTAAAACTCACTAATTTTCATCTAAAATTTAGAAAACTTCCCGGGGCAGGACCCCGGTATGGGCCCCCCCAATATTTTTTATAAGTCGGCGCCCCTGTGTTCAGATGCTTATGAAGGCCACAGAGACTTGAATCAGGTCTTAATAAAGAGAAACTATGTTCTCCATGGAGTTGCAGAGCAGTAACATCTAGAGCAAAACCACTATGCAGAAGGTCAAAGGTTCACAGTGACGATAAATCATTGACACAATTCTGGCTTTGATGACATGAGCAAGTTCATGTTCTAGGCCTGCCTGCTAGAAGCAAAGTGGAAGGGGAGGGGAGGACTGAGCCCAAAAGCTTGGGGAGGGAGCTTAAGGAAATTCTGAATACAGGGGCATGTGATTCAAGCACTGGGATGAGCTAGAAACTCATTGTCTCATGTCAAGGAGTGTTGGAGATCTAAACAGGCTGAAAAAGCTGCCTCCGAGATGGGTTTCATTAACAAGAAAGAAGTGAGCGAACCTTGAGTGTAAGGGGAAGGTGGGGACAGAATCCCACCAAAGTAACTATCATGAGGGGAAACATCCTCTATACTGCCTCATTTGATGTTTTTATTGTTAGCCCTTGATTCACCTGTGGCTGGGAAAGATAATACCATTTCCAAAGAGGGAAGTCACAAATATTGAATAAATTCCTCCAGAACTAAACTATTTGACACTGATCACACTTGAGTCAGAAACACGTGGAGAATTGGAAGCATTTTGGGGTTTTTTTGTGTTTGTTTATTTGCCCCAATGGCTGAAATGTAATAGTTATGTACAGGGGAGCAAAGCCACGGGAAAACAGTGACCGCAATGGCATTTCCTCATTCCTTCCCTTTCAGGTACTTGCCTGAAACGCCCCAATTGCATATTTTCTTACCCCTTTCAGAGATTTAAGTTTAGGGTAAGGATGATATCTCTAATGTTTCACTTTGTTTTTAAATGGCCTGGGGTGTTTTACAGAAATCTGTAGAACTTGTTAAAAGGTACACACACACATAGAGACCAATGTTGATTTAGAGGGCATGCCCACATTATAGATTTAGGTGGGCTTAATTGTCATTCCCTTTCCCTAGTGAACCCTAAGAGCTGAAGTTCTCTGGGGGCTCCCAGGTCATTCTGTTATTGACACCAGCAGGAAACTAAGATCTTTTGCAAGAACCCTAAAACTGTAATAAAACTATGTTTGTAGTGTTGATGTTCCAGGTTCTCTCACACAAGCACTTCTTTGAATGCAGCCTTGTGGTTGTTGTTGTTTAGTCGTTTAGTCATGTCCGACTCTTCGTGACCCCCTGGACCAGAGCACGCCACGCACTTCTGTCTTCCACTGCCTCCCGCAGTTTGGTCAAACTCATGCTGGTAGCTTCGAGAACACTGTCCCACCATCTCGTCCTCCGCCGTCCCCTTCTCCTTGCGCCCTCAATCTTACCCAACATCAGGGTCTTTTCCAGGGAGTCTTCTCTTCTCATGAGGTGGCCATGCAGCCTACCTGAAGGTTATTCCATCTACACAAGGAACCTTTGGACTTGCTAAAGGTGGTGGTGGGTTTTTAGGCCCCATCCTGTTCTTGTGATTGTAATTTGTTTAAACTTTTTAATGCCGTGTTTTAAATTGCCACATCCTGCCCTGGGGCCTTGGGGTGCTGAGCAGGTAAAAAATCCAATTAACAACCATGACAACAATAAATATAGTAGCTCTGTTATTCTCAAGAGCTGGTATTCAGAGGCCCATTGCCTCTGTCACAAATGGAAAAGTAACTGCAACCTTTCTCTCTTCACTCTGCAAAGGGACAGTTCTCACATGTATCAGCACCAGTCTTGAGACAGCAGGGTTATTCCTCCACTCTGCCAAGGGAGACCCTATTTTAGAAGGGTGTGTGTGTGTGTGTGTGTGTGTGTGCGCGCGCGCGCGCATGCACATACACACACACACACATGTACATGCGCACACATGTGTGGCAGTTTTGCTAGCCTACCCTTTAGGTTTTGTATGTTTTGAAAGCAGATTGAGTTGCAGAGATGGCTTTATGCCAGATCAGTTGGAACAAGATGTAGTGAGAAAACCTGTCTTTCTGCATTGCTGCTGCTTCTTCATCCTTTTTTTTAAAGCAAGAAAAATATTTCACCCATTAGTTTCCACAACAGTATTTTCTGAACCTAGCAACTGATCGTTCTGTATGTTTGAGCATCGTTGAGTGACAGCTGCTTTGCTGTTATAGATATTTTACAGAGAGTTATTGCATAAATCAGACCACTAGTATATCATACATGTTTTCAGCTGCAGCCGTGTATTTTATGCTCATTCCACACAAACGAGAAGAGTTTAGAGAAAGTCTGTTTTGCCCACAGAGCATTTGATTAAGATCAGTCCTGCAACTCATCATATCTGTGCCGGAGGCTGGCTGGCTCCCGTATCTGTATCCTCTTCCACATCCTGAACCAGCCCCAGGGTAAGCTAAGAATAATGGTGAAACCTGGAGTGTACTTAAATTCCAAGTCCTTACTATGCAGACAGTTTGCTCCTGCAGTGGACCAAACCCTGCTGGCTATTTCTGCCTTGTGTCAACATGAAAATTTATCAAGTTGGCAGCAAACAGCAGCTTTGAAGAGAGCAATTTTGCAAGCCTCATTGAGGACCTCTCTGGTTGATGTTCGCATTTTAAAAATAATTCACACTCTCCCCCACAACCCCCCCACAACCCCCCCCCCACACACATGTAATGTCCGGTTGCCATTCATCTGGAATTTCCCGAACAAAGATGGGGTTCGCCCCTCATAAACAGTGTCCGAGCGGAAATCGCTGGAATGCCCAGGAAAACCCAGACAAATGGCAACCCATGCCGGAAGCGTGGTTCTTCCTTTAAAAAAGCTCCAAAGCTCTTTTTTAAAAGATTTTGCACACACACAAAAAACCCCTCAACAATTTGACCCCCCCCCAAAAAAAACCCCCAAAAGTTCAACAGCATTTGTGTCCAGATTTTCACTTTTCAACTTATGGGAACCCTGTGTAATGTCACATGTAGTTTTGCCTTTATTTGGGGTAATCATTATTACCCAGTACATATGACAGTGTGAAGTGAAAGAGTCTCCACTTGTGGAAGTTTCATATTGATGACTGCATGCTGGATAATCTTTTTGTGCAGCCCTTTATTTATTTTTTCATTTTTTTAATTAGTTTTACAATTTATAACAAACAAAAAACATCAAGAACAAACAAACAAACAAACAAACAAACAAACATTTATCCTTGCTATAATAATTCCACTTTTGTTAACATTGTTGAATGACTTCCTCGAATCCCCCTAACTGAGTTTCCATATACTCCATTGTAGCACTTTTCCAAAACTATTTTCACATAAAATTTACTTAGTTACTTTACATCTTTCTTTCTTCTCATTTTAACATTAACGTAGTATTTTACAACATCACAAATTTAAATCCTAGGCCTATCTGGTACTCGCAAGGAATTCTATTTATGTTATCTTAACATATTTAGCTAAATAGTCTTTGAATTTCTTCCACTCCTCCTGGTGCTCCTTCTCCTTCTGGTCACGGACTCTTCCGGTCGGGTCGGCCAGCTCCCCAAAATCCATCATC